>NC_056738.1:330236167-330548667 GCF_019279795.1 Protopterus annectens | reverse complement strand
GTCTTGATGACAGGCCATTGTTTAATGTTAACTTTCAGGATGGCCTTTACATGAACCATTAGTGCTGCTGTATTGTAATCGCAGAATGTCGCATTCTGCTACACACCCCTCACCTATTTTTTTGTCATGTACTGGTTGTCTACATTGAGTCATTTTGCTAGTATTAAGAGAAACCTAATATGACATGTAAGAAAGCCTTTATCAGTACAGTACAGCATGAAAAGTATGGGTGGGACCTTCTGTGGATGGCGGCTCTTCATAACTCTCTTTGGATGTTAATTCTCTCTCAGAATCTACCGACTGGCTGTCATGGCATCAGAAGGACAAAAGAGGTCAAGACAAGGATATCAATTCGAGCCAACTTATCGTCCTGGAGAGCAAAGGAGGAAACGCTGTTGTGTGAGCGCGGAGAGGACCGTGGAACAGCAAGCGACAGAGGTAGATGAATGCAATCTGTCTGATATGCATTGGTGCGTATGCGGCCATTGCAGTATGATGACAAGTGAACGTGAATGCCTCTGCTGTGTGTCATCACCACGTGCTACTGACAAGTGGAGAGAACTAAACTTGCCACTGTCTAATCAGTGCATCACAACACATCCTGAATTCTCATCGACTTGCCTATTAAGGCACATCCTACAATTGCTGTTTAGATGACAGACAATTCCCAGAGGATTACAAGACACAGAGTGGACAAACAGGTACACAACTACCTAGGTGATTGACATCACTGCTAATGTAAGGGCTAGGGTGACCGGGTAGACATGCTTGCTACTAATGTGAAGGTAGAAGGAATTAGTTAGCCAGTTGACAGCCATGTCTTTATAAGTTAGTGGCCTTTGATGTTGGCAAACTTAGTTTGGATGTTGAGTAAATAGCAGATGTGTACTGGCTGGCCAATCTGGTTTTCCTCGTATTTCTGGCATGTAGGGGTGCTCAAGACTGCTGGTATCAAAATGTGAATTCCACATCTGTAAAGCAGCCTTAGTTGTAATAAGGAATTTTTTTCTGTTTCAGGCGATACCGTCTGCTGGCCTACCGAGCATATGTAAAGTGGGTCTGTAACAATCGTCGACTCGGTTTTGGCAATCGCATGGTCCTACCAGCTTGCGTTGTTCGTATTCGTGCGGCCTTTCCCACCGAAGACACAGAGGATGAATATGTTGGTTTTCAGCCATTTGAGGGACTCTGGGTGTTTGCAGAGTAATGAGATGTCCTTTGACATTCTGTTTTGCAAACATGCTCTGTTTGAAATGTCTATCAATTTATAACAAAGTCTATCCATTTATAACAATGTATTCAGTTTATCCTATGATGTTGTACTCCCCATGTTTGAATTTGATAATGATAAATAAAGAGATCATTTACTCGCTATGCAATGTTTCTGTCCCTGTGGAATAGCTGACCATTCAGTTTTGTAGTACTAGACGTAACGTATTGAGTCATTAACTGCGGTAGTGTAATGTTATATATGAAAGTTGCACGTTAAAAAGGGTGAGCACAATGAAAAATCTATTTGTACTCGTAAAGTCTGAAATTTAATGGCCTTGACTGATCCATCAAATTGTGCAGATGGAAGTCTTTCTTATCGGCCACTACGGTCATTGATTCTTAATTTTCATGAAAGAGTCTACTTCGCTGATCAACAATTCAAAAAGTACAGTTGTGTACACTTACCATAAATTAGATATTAGAGTGTATTGACTCTTGCAGTCATTACATTTAGGTTATCTGCTTGCAGGTTGCCCTCCGTTGGCCTAATTAAAAAAATTGTGGGTCCTGCATCCGTTGCTGTCCTTTCTTCCATGTTTTTTTGCAATCCTGGTAGTCTGATGGCTAACCGACATTTCTTGGATAATTAAACAGAGAAACTAAATATTTAGAGGCAAAAATATACAGACGACGGATAGTGCGCTGATTAAGTAAAGCACAAAACCGACAGTAAGGTACATCATGGTCAGGGCCTAGGCAAGGAATACAGTACGAATGAAAATCCTGTTGCGGACCCTGAAACCATTGCTCAGGGGCCCAAGGGCATTAAGGCTTCTAACGCTAAAAATCCTACCCCTTCTGATAGAGAATCCATGGCGCTGGATAGATGGGGTAAAAAGGTTTATACTTCTGCAACCTTGGCAATCAGGGCTTTAAACTGTCAATTCCATGTGCAAATATATCAACAGCATATCATGGGACTGCTTAAACAGAAAATGATGTTGATTCTGACTGTGGAAAATAAAAATTTACAGGATTTACTGCATACAGCTGTACAAGTTGGAAAACATACTTTGCAATGTGGTTTTGATTCTTTAGAGTCCTCTTGCAGGGCTGCTGTTAATGGGTCTGTGCTTAGAAGGCATGCTTGGCTTAAGGAGCAATCTCTGCCTGATCATGTTAAAGCCAAACTGTTGGATGCTCCTTTGCAGCAGGACCGCCTATTTGGCAATAAGGCTGAGGAAGTTCTCAAAAAGATGGAAGCTAAAGCTACATCAATGCAGACTGTGAAAGATTTCCTTCAAGTGCAACCGCCTACATTTAGTAGGCACTGGCCTACTAAGAACTGGTCCTTTCCAGCTCCTTCCAGAGCCTCTCAAGCCAAACCCAGACATTACAAAAGCACCAGGTTTCAGTCACAAGGGACTTTCAGAACTAAGCAATGGGGTGCTTCCACTTGCAAATCTGGAAATAACAAGACCTCACACTATGGTCAACAGTCTCAATGACTTTCCTTTAAAATTACCAGGCACTTACCTTTTAGCCGCCCCTTTGGGGGGAAAACTGGCTCTGCATGAAAAAAAAACTGGAAACTTATAACCCAGGACAAATGGGTTTTAAAAATAGTGTCCCAGGGATACAGATTTCATTTCCACACATTGCCAGTTCAAAACGGGTGGCCAGACCTGCCCCAAAATCAGTGGGCAGAGGCTCAGAAACCAGTACTTTCTCTCCTAAACATGGGGGCTATTCAACTAGTACCAGATGAGGAAAAGGGCCAAGGTTTCTATTCCAGACTTTTCCTGGTACCCAGAAAAGACAAATCATGGCGTCCAATTCTGGACCTGTCTACTCTAAACACCTATCTGGACATTCCAAAATTCAAGATGCTGACTCTTCAACAGTTACTTACTATGCTTGGCAAGGATGCCTGGTTGGCAACCCTAGATTTAAGAGGCTTACCTGCATATCCCAATCAGGGAATCTTGCAGAAGATACTTACACTTCAAAGCAGGCTACTTGCATTATCAGTTCTCTGCACTGCCCTTTGTCTTGTCTACTGTGCCCAGGGTATTCACAAAGTGCCTGGCTCCAGTAATTGCATTTTGCAGGCAAAGAAATATTCAAATATATCCATACCTGGACAATTGTCTACTTCGGGCAGAAAACCAGGCCATTCTTCTAAAACATCTGGAGTTTGTAAAAAGGGTTGTAACTTGTCCAGGGCACCCCATAAACGAAAAGAAATCAAAACTGGTACTCTCTCACAAAAATTACATTCCTGGGTGCAAGCTTGAAAACAACTGGTCAGATGGCTTTCCTTACGCCAGAAAAGCAAAGTCATTTGGTGACTTACTTCAAAGAGGTGGCCACAAAAGCCCTGCTAATCTGCAAGACAAATACTGCAAGCCTTGGGGTTCATGGCCTCCTGCATTCTCCTAATTCCATATGCAAGACTGCATATGAGGAAACTTCAGTGGTACAGTAAAAAGTTTGTGGAGTCAACATTGTCACAGCCTGGAAGCAATGATTTCCATCATACCTTGCCTGCGCCTAGAGTTCCTATGGTGGGCAGAGGCCTGCCACAAAAACAAGGGAGTGCCATTCACACCAACCCCTGCCATCCAAACCCTAACTACAGACACATCTGACTCCTGCCAGATGAGCCCCCATGCATAAAGTGCATTCAGGGCAAATGGAGGCCAAATCAAATGCACCTTCATATCAATCAAAATGAAATGCTAGCTGTACAGAATGCTCTGACAGCCTTCAAGGACTACCTTCAACCAGGAAAACTAATGGTAAAGATGGACAACACCATGGTGATGTGGTAAATAAACAAGCAAGGGGGTACACATTCCTACCCCCTCTGCAGACTAGCCATGGCATTGTGGAACACTGCCTTGAGCTACCAGGTACAACTACAAGCTAATTTCCTGCCAGGAAAGTTGAATACTCTGGCAGACAAACTAAGCAGAAATCTCATGGACCAACATGAATGGAAACTGGAACCATGGATTTTCAACATGTTGACACGCAAATGAGGGAGCCCATACATAGATCTTTCTGCCTCAACATAGAATTAACTGTTGGACAAATATAGCACACCTCACAAAAAAGCCTGGAAAGTGGATGCTCTGTTCTTCAGCTGGAAAAACCTATCAGTCTATTCCTTTCCCCCTCTGCCTCTGCTCTCCAAAGTTCTTCTAAAAATCAAACAGGACAAACCAAACATGATTCCGATTGCTCCAGACTGCCCTCACCAACACTGGTACCAGCTCCTGCGCAGTGTGTCACAAATTTCTCCATGGCACCTGCCTCAGACACCTTCCTTACTGTCTCATCAGGACAACCAAATTCTGCACCCTCAGTTCCAAACACTGAATCTTGCAGCTTGGCTTATTTAAATTACCCCTCAGCAAACCTGTGAGGGATGTCAATTTGGAGATGAGAAGATCTATTACTAGAAAATCTTATGCTGACAAATGGAAAAGATTCTGTGTGGAATCAGTCTCAAGGGATGAGCACAGCAGCGCCCAATTTACCTCAGATTTTGCAATACTTAACTGAGATGCTCCACAAGGGCCTGTCTTTTCTTCTGTAAAAATCCATGCCTCAGCCATTTCAGCTTATTACAACACAGAACCCACCATAGAGCCACAGCGCTACCGTCGTAATGTTGTTGCCTCACAGCAAGAGGTTCTCCTGTTCGATTCTTGGCTGGAGTGCCATCTGTGTGGAGTCGGCATGTCTTCCCTGCGGTTGAATGGCCTCTGAAATACATGCGTGAATGGGCATGCCTTTGGTGAAGGTTGGGTGTCGGGCTGGCAACTCGGCACCATAAAAATCTACTGCCAATCATTAGTGGACCAGAGTTCCACTGTGGCGACCCCTAACTGGGAAAAGCCGAAAAAGCCAAACACAGACCCCCCCCCTTCTCCCACCCTCTGCTAAAGCAGTATCTCAGAGGGGCCAAAAACTTGAGACCTCGCATGAGAGCTCCAACCCCTGCCTGGGATCTTAACTTTGTATTGGATTAACTCACTCAGCCTCCTTTTGAGCCAGCTGCCACTGCAGACTTAAAATTTTTTTCCGGGAAAACAGCCTTCCTTTTAGCAATTAATGCAGCTAGAAGGATATCTAAATTACAGGCCCTGATGGCAGTGGAGCATTTCATCATCTTTCATGCGGACAGGATGTCATTACGGACAAACCCAACCTTCATGCCCAAGGTAGTATCCAGTGTGGCTCTTAATCAGTCCATTCATTTGCCAACCTTCTTTCCCAATTCACAGAACATGGGGTAGCGGATTCTGGATTTATTGGATGTACACACACAACTTAGTTTCTACTTGGACAGGACTAAATCTAGAGAAAATCTGAACTATTGGTAGCTTTCCCCTCTGCCGCTGCAGCAAATGCTATTTCAAAACAAACCATTTCTAAATGGATAAGCCATTGCATTCATTTCTGCTATAAACACCATGGAAAACCTACCCTCCAGGGGATCAGATCTCATTCCATCAGGGCTGCATCCACTTCTGCAGCCTTTTTCAGAGGTGTTATTACCAGGGATATTCTCAAAGCTGCTACCTGGAGTTCAGTTCACACTTTCATCAATCACCACCTACCAATTTTCTATAAATCCACAACTTGGCTTTGCCACTGCTGTTTTGCAGCTCCTAATGCTGTATAAATCCATCCTCCCAACTACGACTTTGGAAATCTCCCCAAATGTAATGACTGCAACAGTGAAACACGAAGAACATAGTACAGTTGTGTACACTTACCATAAATGTAGAGGTTCGAGTGTATTCCATTTTGCATTCCTGGTTACCCTCCCTCTAGACCCCTGTTTTTCTATTACTATACCTCTACTTTCCTTTGCTATGCTTAATAGCCTTTTTGGTGTATTTGCTTTTGTTTGGAGGTATATTTTAGTGTTTTCAATTACTTAATATATATTTGGCACCCCATTTGGGGGGCACCTGACATCTGGGACAAGAAATTGTAATGGCGTCAGCTGTATGTTTTATATCCCTGATGTCATGGAAGAAGGGACAACCAACGCAGGACCCAAGACTTTGTTAATCAGGCTGACTGAGGGCAACATGCCAGCAGATTACCCAAATGTAATGACTGCAACTGTGAATACACTCTAACATCTACATTTATGGTAAGTGTACCCATCTGTACTTTGTATTTCACTGTTGCAGTCATTGCATTTGGGTAGATTCCCAAAGCTATAGTTGGGAGGAGGAATTTAGATAACATTAGGACCAGCTATAAGGTCCTGCAAGACTGCAGTGGCAAAGCCAGCTCTGGATTTAGAGAAAATTGGCAAATGATAATGCTTGGTGAAAGTATGTACAGAACTGCAGGTAGCAGCTTATTGGATGTGCCTGGTAGGGACACCTCTGAGAAAGGCTGTAGAGGTAGATGCAGCCCTGGTGGAGTGAGGTTTGATCCCCTGGGGGATAGGTTTTCCATGGTGCTTATACCAGAAATGAATGCAATGGCCTATCCATTTATAAAATGCTTTGTTTTGCAATAGCCTTCCTCTTCCCCTGCAGCAAATGCCACCAGCAGTTCAGATTTCCTTTGAGGTTTAGTCCTGTCCAAGTAGAATCCAAGTTGTCTGTGCACATCTAAGGAATGCAGTATCTGTTCCTCTTTGTTCTGTGGATTGGGAAAGAAGGTTGGCAAATGAATGTACTGATTAAGAGCCACACTGGATACCACCTTGGGCATGAAGGATGGATTTGTTCTGAGGGACACCCTGTCCCCATGAAAGATGATGAAAGGCTCCACTGCCATAAGGGCCTGTAATTCAGATACCCTTCTAGCTGAAGTGATTGCTAAAAGGAAAGCAGTTTTCCAAGAAAGATATTTTACGTATGCAGTAGCAGCTGGCTCGAAAGGCAGTATAGCGAGTTTCTCAAAGTTAAGGTCACAGGCTGGGGTTGGAGCTCTCCTGGGTGGTCTCAGATTTTTGGCCCCTCTGAGGAACTGCTTGAGCAGTGGATGAGAGAAGAGGGGAGTTTGTGTTATAATGAGCAGAAATGGCTGAGGCGTGGATTTTAATGGAGGAAAAATACAGTGCCTTGTGAAGCATCTCAGTTAAGTATTGTAACATCTAAGGTAAATTGGGCGCTGCTGTGCTAATCCTTTTAAATGGGTTCCAGGCACAGAATCTATTCCATTTTTCAGAATAAGATTTTCTAGTACTAGGCCTCCTTGCCTCTAAAATGATTATATCCATCACTGGTTTACTGAGGGATCGTAAAGGAGAGATTATGTAATTAGCCAGGCTGCAAGGTTCAGTGTTAGAAGCTGAGGGTGCAGAATCTGGTTGTCCTGCTGAGACAACAGGGAAGGAGTCTGAGGCAGGTGCCATGGGGATAACCGTGACACACTGCGCAGGAGGGGGTACCAGTGTTGACGTGGCCACTTTGGAGCAATCAAAATCATCCTTGGTTTGTGCAATTATTATTTTTTAGTAATACTTTGGAGAGCAGATGCAGAGGGGGGAAGGCATACACTGATAGGTTTTTCCAGCTGAAGGACAGATCATCCACTTTCCAGGCTTGTTTGTGGGGAGTCCTTGTGCAAAATTTGTCCAATTGGTAGTTCTGGGAAGAGGGAAACAGGTCTATATCTGGGCTCCACCATTTGCTTGTCAACACGTTGAAAATCCATGTTGAAAATCCTTGGTTCCAGTTTCCACTCATGTGGGGCCATGAGGTTTCTGCTTAATGCATCTGCCAGTGTATTTAATTTTCCAGGGAGGAAATAAGCTTGTAGGTGCACTTGGTAGTTGATGGCTGTGTTCCACAATGCCATGGCTAGTCTGCAGAGGGGGTAAGAATGTGTACCCCACTGCTTGTTTATGTACCACATGACAGTGGTGTTGTCCGTCTTTACCATTAGTTGTCCTGGAAGAATGTGGCCCTTGAAGGCTGTCTGAGCATTCTGTACAGCTAACATTTCTTTTTGATTGATATGCAGGTGCATTTCACTTGGGTTCCATTTGCCCTGAATGCACTTCCCTGCCTTGTGAGCCCCCCATGCATAGTCTGATGTGTCTGTTAGGGTTTGGGCGGCAGGGGGTGGTGTGAAAGGTAGTCCCTTGTTTTGGTGGAAGGCCTCTGCCCACCAAAGGATCTCTAGGTGTAGGCAAGGTATGATAGGAACCATTGCTTCTAGACCCTGATAATGTTGCAACCATAGGCTTTGTAGATACCACTGTAGATGTTCTTCATGTTTCAGTGTTGCAGTCATTACATTTGGGTAATCTGCTGGCAGGTTGCCCTCAGTCGGCCTGAATTCCAAAATATTGGGTCCTGCGTCGGTTTCTGTCTCCTTCTTCCATGACGTCAGGTCATCAGGGGTATAAAACAAGCATCCAACACCATTTTCCTCAGTCTTTCTTGCCACACTGTGCCCAAAGCAGAAGCATTTCACAAGTGCCAGTTGGCCGACTCATGAAATGTTCATGTTTGAGTTTCAGAACCAAAGTCTTCACTAAAGCTAAGTACCCCATTGGGGAAACTTTTTTTTTCTTGCTCCATACCGATGTCAGAAAAGTTAATAATTGTATTACTTGTGGGAAGCAAATAGCTCATAAGGATTTCCATTTATACTGTATTCCTTGCCTAGGCCCTGATCACAACGTGCCTGGCTGTCAGTTTTGTGCTAGATTTAACCAATGCACTATTAAGCGTTGGTATAATTTTGCCTCAAAGTATTTTGGAAGCAGATTTAACTACCCAAAAATATCATCGGATAGCAATCAGACTCCTGGAGTACATAAAAAATGCAAAGAAAAGGACAGAGGAACAGTAGAAGTCCAAAACTGACGAAACTTATCCTAAGCCAGTCGCCGGTTCACTGGTACTCAGTGAGGCGCTTTCGCAGCCCCTGATACGCATTACTTTCAAGTCGCAGGACCCTACCGACACCCATGTGGAGTCCGGCATGCCGCGAGATACTCAAAGTATTGGACCCGCGGATGTATCTCCCTCAGATGGGTCTGGAGCCGCTGAGCAAGCACTGGCTTCTGAGGGTGTATTCAGGCCTCAACATTTTTATATCAAACCGCTGCAAAAACAAACTGCTGCAAAGACAAAAGCAACTTCTAAAACTAAAAAAAGATGCATGAGGCGCATGCACAGGCTTCTATGCCCAAAAAACAGATCAAAATGGCTGAAGACCTGATTACATTGATCAGGGGTTCCCATCCCCCTCCAGATAAGAGGCCTAGGCAAGATGCTGACTATGAATCTTCAGATCAGGTTTCTATTTCTTCTGATTCCTCTTCTGATCAGGAATTTTCTATACCTCCCTATGAGGATTCATGCTGCAGAGGCATCTATACCATCTGCATCACCACCTGAGGATTATTCATTTGGAGAAACCTTGCATACTTTGAGGGAGCATTTTCACTGGGAGAGTCAAGATTTTTCAATCAGAAAAGAGGCTCGGGGATTTCCTTCTCCCTCAGCACAGGCCTTTAGCCATACACCCTGTTTTTAGACATTGTGGATGATGTGTTTTTGGAGTCAAGCTTGACCCCAGACTCCTTACCCCCGGCTCCCAGTAAGCCTGACAGGTATTACACGGTCCCTGACTCACACAAATTTTTATTTAGAAACCCTGCTGCTGACCCAGAAACTATTTCACAGGTTCCAAAGGGAGTTAAGGCCTCAACAGCAAAAAATCCTACACCCTCTGACAGAGATTCTAGGGCACTTGATAGATGGGGGGAAAAAGGTTTATACATCCGCAGCCTTGGCAATTAGGGCCTTAAATTGCCAGTTTCATATGCTCAAGTATCAACATGTTATGGGACTGCTGAAACAGAAAATTATGTCAATTTCTGAATGTGCAGAAAATAAAGAAATGCAGGAATTATTGCATGCAGCTGATCAGATTGGAAACCATACTTTGCAATGTGGTTTGGGTTGTTTAGAGGCCTCCTGCAGGGCAGCAGTTACTGGATCTGTGATTAGGAGGCATGCCTGGTTAAAGGGAAAAAAATTGCCTGATCATGTTAAAGCTAAATTACTAGATGCACCTTTACAGCATGATACTCTGTTTGGTATTAAGGCAGAGGAGGTTTTAAAGAAAATGGAAGACAAAGCTAAGTCTATGCAAACTGTTAACGAATTCTTACAAGTGCAGCCACCTAGATTCAGTAGACACTGGCCGACAAAAAATTTGTCATTTCCTGTGTCAGACAGAGCTCAAAGGGACAAATACAGGCACCCTAAGGGTTACAGATGCCAGGCACAAGATTCATACAGGTCAAAGCAATGGGGCGCTTCTACTTCCTAATCTGGAGGAGATAAAGTGCAAACCTACAGAAACCAGTCCCAATGACTTCCCTCTTCCTTCACCAATCACTTATCTTCTGGCAGCACCCTTAGGGGGAAAATTAGCACTTTTTGCTCAAAATTGGCAGTTAATAACCCAGGACAAGTGGGTGCTAAACATGGTATCACAGGGATACAGATTCCATTTACATACTCTGCCAACGCCAAATGGTTCGCCTGATCTGCCAAAAAATCAATGGCCAGAGGCCCAGAAACAGGTTATGTCCCTCATGGATGTGGGGACCATTCAGCCAGTGCCAGAACAGGAAAAAGGATGAGGTTTTTACTCGACTGTTCTTGGCACCCAGAAAGGACAAGGCCTGGTGGCCAATACTGGACCTATCTATTTTGAACACACACCTAAGGTTGTACGTTAGGGCTGGCAACTCAGTACGTAAAAATCTACTGCCAATCATTAGTGGACTGGAGTTCCGCTGTGGTGACTCCCTCCCCGACCGAAAAAAGATAGCAACTTGGATATTCCAAAATTCAAAATGCTGACTTTGCAGCAAATTCTGCCCATGCTGGGCAAGAATGCTTGGCTGGTGACGTTAGACCTAAAAGAGGCATACCTGCATGTTCCAATAAGACAATCGTGCAGAAGATACCTCAGATTAAAGGCTGGCTTTACGCTTTACCAATTCTCTGCACCACCCTTTGGCTTATCTACTGTGCCCAGGGTCTTCACAAAGTGCCTGGCACCAGTAATTGCATTTTGCAGACAAAGACATATTAAAATATTTCCTTACTTGGACGATTGTCTGATTTAAGCAGAGAACAGGGACATTCTTCTTCAACATCTGGCATTTGTGAAAAGGCTTTTAGCATGCCTAGGGTACACAATCAATGAAAAGAAATCACAACTGGTACCCTCTCAAAAGATAACATTCCTGGGTGCAAGCTTGAATACAACTGACCAGATGGCTTACCTCACACCAGACAAGCAAAGGCAACTGACAACTGGGTTTTTGCTGCCATCATTTTGAAGTAAGTAATCTGCAAGACAAATTCTGCAGGCTTTGGGCATCATGGCATCCTGCATCCTACTGATTCCATATGCAAGGCTGTATATGAGGAAACTTCAATAGTACCTAAAAAGTGTATGGAGTCAACATTGTCACAGTCTGGAAACAATGATTGCTCTCATTCCCTGCCTACAACAGGAGTTTCTATGGTGGGCAAAGGCATGTCACCAAAACATGGGACGGGCCTTCACTCTACCCCCTGCCAAGCAAACCTTAACAGATGCATCAGATTATGCCTGGGGGCACACATGGTGGAAAGATGCATTCAGGGCATATGGACCCCAAATCAAATGCATCTACATATCAACCAGAAAGGGATGCTAGCTGTTCACAATGCCCTGACAGCCGTCAAGGACTTCATCCATGACAACTACTGATAAAGACTGACAACACCATGGTTATGTGGTATATAAACCAGCAGGGGGCATGCACTCATACCCCCTTTGCAGATTAGCCGTGGCACTGTGGGACACAGCTTTGACTTACCAAATATATCTTTAGGCTCAATTCCTGCCAGGAAAGGAAAATACTCTGGCAGACGACTTAAGCAGAAACCTTATGGATCCTCACGAGTGGAAACTAGATCCACATGTCTTCAGCATGATAACAAAGAAATGGAGGAGCCCAGACATAGATCTATTTGCCTCCCCTCAGAATTATCAATGAGAGAGGTTGTGCACAAGGACTTACCACAGACAAGCATGGAAAATGGACACTCTCTCTTTCAGTTGGGAAAACCTATCAGTTTACGCCTTTCCTCCACTGCCTCTTCTTCCTAAGGTCCTCCTAAGTGTCAGACAAGAGAAACCAAAGTTGATACTAATTGCTCCAGACTGGCCCCACCAATACTGGTACCCAATCCTAAGGAACTTGTCTCAATACCCAGTTTGGACCTTACCTCAAAGACCCCATGTACTGTCCCAGCAAAACAATCAGATCCTGTACAATCAGCTCAAGACACTGAATCTGGCAGCATGGCTGATCATGTAGTTATTCAAACACCTCTCAGTAAAGCTGTGATGGATGTCATTTTTGGAGGCCAGAAGGCCTAGTAATAGAAAATCTTATGCTGAAAAATGAAAGAGATTCTGTGCTTGGAATCAAGCAAAGGGAACTGATACAGCAGAACCAAATATTCCATAGATATTACAATACTTGACCGAGATGCTTGACAAAGACATATCTTTCTCATTAAAATCCATGCCTCTGCCATTTTGGCTCATTACAATACAGAGCCACCAACCTTTTTTCTCATCCTTTACTAAAGCAGTATCTTAGAGGAGCCAAAAATTTCAGGCCTCCTAGAAGATCACCAATACCTGAACGGGTCCTCAATTATGTATTGGAAAAGCTCACTCTGCCTCCATTTGAACCAGCTGCTACTGCTGATTATAAAGTTTTTATCATAGAAAACAGCACTGCTACTAGCAATTACTTCAACAAGATGAGTGTCATAGTTACAGGCCCTCATGGCAGTGGAGCCTTTTATCATATTTTACCTGGACAGGGTATCTCTGAGGACAAATATAACATTTATGCCTAAGGTGGTTTCCAGTGTGGCTCTTAACAAAAGTATTCACCTGCCAACCTTTTATCCAAATCCACAGAACAAGGGGGAGAGAATTCTGCATTCCTTGGACGTACACAGACAGCTAAGATTCTACCTGAGCAGGAATAAAGCTCTAAGAAAAAAATGAGCAATTACTAGAAAGGAAAGGCTATTTCAAAAAAGACTATTTCAAAGTGGATAAGCCACTGCATTCGTTTATGCTACTTACACCATGGTAAACCTGTGGCCAAGGGCATTAAGCCTCACTCCAACAGAGCTGCAGCTACTTCAGCAGCCTTTCTCAGAGGAGTACCAACCAAAGACATTCTAGAGGCTGCTACATAGAGTTCTCTTCACACCTTTACTAAGCATTATCATTTGCTTCTCTACTCTAAATCCAGGGCAGGCTTTGTCACTGCAGTTTTGCAGGGCCTTATAGCTGCACCTTATGTTGTTTAGCTCCAGCCTCCCAACCATAGCTTTGGGAGTCTACCCAAATGTAATAACTGCAACAGTGAAACACTGAACATAGTACATTTGTGTACACTTACCATAAATGTAGATGTTCGATTGTATTCACTGTTGCAGTCCAGGTTAGCCACCCGCCATCCCCTTTTTTTCCTTATGGAGTTTCTTTCCTTCTCTATCTTCTACTACCTATGTGGTGTATTTGCTTGTTGATGAAGGAAAAGTTTATATTGATGCATGTATGTATATGTATGTATGTATGTGTATATATATATATATATATATATATATATATATATATATATATATATATATATATATATATATATATATATATATATATATATATATATATATCTATATATATATAAATATTTATTTATTTATTTATTTATTTTTTTGCTATCTTTTGGGGCACCTTCATCTGGGGCAAGAAAAACTGAGGAAAATGGCATTGTCTGCTTGTTTTATACCCCCTGACGACGGCACATCATGGAAGAGGAGACAGCAACTGACGCAGGACCCAAGACTTTGGAATTCAGGCTGACTGAGGACAACCTGCCAGCAGATTACCCAAATGTAATGACTGCAACAGTGAATACACTCTCTAACATCTACATTTATGGTAAGTGTACACAACTGTACTTTTCCTCATATGCAGTCTTGCATATGGGATTAGAAGAAGGCAGGATGCCATGAACCCCAAGGCTGTCAGTATTTGTCTTGTAGATAGCAGGATTTTTGTGGCCACTAGTTTGAAGTAGGTTGTCAAATGAATTTTTCTCTGTCTTGAGGAAAGCCATCTGGGAAGTTGTATTCAAACTTGCTGCCAGGAGTATAATTTGTTGACAGGGTACCAGGGGTGATTTCTTTTCATTTATGGTGTATCCCAGACAAGTTAGAAACCTTTGTACAAAGTCCAGCTGATTCAAAAGCGTGTCCTGGCTTTCTGACTGCAATGGTCCAGGTATGGGTATATTTGAATATTTCTTTACCTGCAAAATGCAACAACTGGAGCTAGGCACTTTGTGAATACCCTGGACACAGTCGATAAGCCAAAGGGCAGTGCAGAGAAGTGAGTGCGTGTAGCCTGCTTTGAAGCGTAGGTATTTTCTGCCAGATTCACTGATTGGGATGTGCATGTATGCTTCTTTTAAATCAGTGTTGCCAACCCGGCATCTTTGCCTAGCATAGGAAGTAATTGGTGAATAGTCAGCATCTTGAATTTTGAAATCTCCAAAAAGTGTTTAAAAGTAGACAGGTCCAGGATAGAATCTGCATGAATTGTCTAAGACTGTAGAAACCTTGTCCCTTTTCCTCTTCTGGTACCCGTTGAATAGCCCCCATGCTTGAGAGAAAGTAATTTTTTTTGGGCCTCTGCCCACTGATTTTGGGCTAGGTCCGGCCACCCGCTTGGTGTAGGCAACGTGTGTAAGTATAATCTGTATCCCTGGGATGCTTTATTTGAAACCCATTTCTCCTGGGTAATGAGTTCCAAGTTCTTTGCATGAAGAGCATTCTCCCCCCCCCAAATGGGCAGTTAGTGGATAAGTGCTTGGAAATTTTTAAAGTCAGAGATAGTTTACCATTGGGGGGAGTCTTGTTACTCCCAAATTTGGAAGTGGAGGCCCCCCACTGCTTAGTCCTGTGTGTCCCCTGGAACTGAAACCTGGGTTTTTTTGCTGAATCTGGGTTTGGCTTGAGAAGACCTGGAAGAGGCTGGAAAGGACAAATTCTTAGAGGGCAAATGCCTACTAATTCTAGGAGGCTGAACTTGTAAGAAATCTTTAACAGTTTGCATAGATTTAGCTTTATCTTCCATCTTTTTGAGAACTTCCTCAGCCTTGTTGCCAAACAATTTACCTTTAACATGATCAGGCAAAGATTGCTCCTTAAGCCAAGCAAGCCTTCTAAGCACAGACGCAGTAACAGCAGCCCTTCAAGAGGCCTCTAATGAAACAAAACCACATTGCAAAGTATGCTTTCCAACTTGTTCAGCAGAATGCGTTACATCCTGTAATCCTTTATTTTCCACACAGTGATGAATCAACATAATTTTCTG
This sequence comes from Protopterus annectens, assembly GCF_019279795.1. Classification (NCBI taxonomy): domain Eukaryota; kingdom Metazoa; phylum Chordata; order Ceratodontiformes; family Protopteridae; genus Protopterus; species Protopterus annectens. Next base: position 330,532,977 of record NC_056738.1, on the reverse strand, counting down.
TTTAAGCAATCCAATAACATATTTGCTGATATTTCAACATATGAAACTGGCAATTCAAAGCCCTCATAGCTAAGGTAGAAGATGTATAGACCTTCTTTCCCCATCTATCCAAAGCTCTGGCTTCTTTATCTAGAGGAACCGGATTTTTTACAACAGAGGCCTTGACACCCTTAGGTCCCTGACTTAATAGTTTCTGGGTCCGCCCTAGGACTCTTATAAAGATATTTATGAGCCTCAGGCACCCTGTAATACCTACCCGGTTTAACAGGAGCAGGAGGCAGAGAATCAGGATTAAGTGAAGCCTCTGCAAACACATCTTCCACAACATCCAGAACAGGGTATAGCCAAGGGCCTATGCTGGGGTAACAGCAAAACTCCTAAGCCTTTTCCTAGAATCAGAGAAGTCCTGACCTTCCCACTTAAAATGTTCCCTCATAGAATGAAGTGTCTCTGAAAAAGAAAAATCCTCTGGAGGAGAAGCAGAAGGAGTGGAATCATCTGCATCAGAATCAGAATAAGGAGAGTACTCCTGCAAGTCTTCAGCTGAAGACTCTGAAACATCGAAGCCTGCTCAAAACTTCCCAACTCTGGCTCCACCCTAGGCCTCTTATCAGGAGGGGCAAAGAACCTCTAATCAGAGTAATCAAATCTTCTGCCATTTTAAGCATGTGCTTCTTAGGCACAGACCCTGCTGAACTAGGAGTGACACCAACAGAAGCTAAAACTGGCCTGCCTCTGGGAGAAGCCTTGGAAACAGAAGGAGAAGGCCTAACCACCCTAGGAAGGGAGGGAGTACAGTAACTTGAGAAGCCCCTTCAGCCTGACCTGCCTCCTGAGAGACCACCTCCTGCAAAATCAAAGTCTCCCCCTGAGACTCCAGAGAAGTCTCCGTCGGAACCACCGGTTCCACTGAAGCCTCTAAAGAACCGGCGTCCGGAACGGACGACTCATCTTGCCTGGGTTTAATTGCTTTGTCTTTGCGCTTCTTCGCAGAAGCGGGCGCCGGAGAATCCGACGGCATATTATAATTGCACCGCTTCCCAAAGACCAGCCTAGCACAATCTAACCTTCGCTTAATAGTGCGTTTATTGAACCTAGCACAAAAACGACACCCAACAACGTCGTGCTCAGGCCCCAAACAAGGAATACACAAAGAATGATAATCCCTATGCGGTATCTGTTTCCCACAAGAAATACAGTTATTCACTTTTTCTGACATCCGGTAAAACACTGAGGCAAGAAAACCAAAATATTCCCCAACGGGGTACTTGGCCAACTTGGATTCGGTCTGAAACTCCGAATTCGAAAAATTTCAGAACGCCGAACGGCACTTGCAACGCTGCTTCTGCATCGGACCATGCGGCAAAAAAGACTGAGGAAATGACGTCGGTCATGCGCTTTTGTACCCTGACGTCCTGATGTCAGTTTTAAGCGCCTTGACCAACGTCAGCCTAATACTTTGGTATTCGGGCCGACCGAGGACAGCGGACTACCCATATGTAAGGACTGCAGCAATGTGAGATGAAGATCATCATGAATAACATCAGTGTTTGTATTTTTTCATTTTCTCATTTTTAATTTTCTTTATAGTCGACTGCAGGAGACGCAGCACGAGGCTGGCTGGCTGCAGGAGACGCAGCACGAGGCTGGCTGGCTGCAGGAGACGCAGCACGAGGCTGGCTGGCTGCAGGAGACGCAGCACAAGGCTGGCTGGCTGCAGGAGACGCAGCACAAGGCTGGCTGGCTGCAGGAGACGCAGCACAAGGCTGGCTGGCTGCAGGAGACGCAGCACAAGGCTGGCTGGCTGCAGGAGACGCAGCACAAGGCTGGCTGGCTGCAGGAGACGCAGCACAAGGCTGGCTGGCTGCAGGAGACGCAGCACAAGGCTGGCTGGCTGCAGGAGACGCAGCACAAGGCTGGCTGGCTGCAGGAGACGCAGCACGGGGCAATCTTTGTATTTTTTAAAACTTGGTTTGAACTGCAGTGGTACAACTGAAGTTTACATTCCACATAGGTTCGTTTATTCACTGGAAACAGTGTAGTTTCAGCCTAAATGTTAAAGTTCTCTATATACTGCATGTGGTTGCATGACTGTACCTGGCAAAAGATTAGCTCGTATACCATGACAGAATTGAATAACAGTAGGCGAACTTCACAAATGTAAATGATCGAACATGAAAGCAAGAATACCAATTCAATTTGCATTTCCAGTACAAGAAGAAAGTGGATGGTGAAAGTATTGTTTGGATTATGGCTGTCATACCGGAGTTACTTGGCTTAATGTTTAATAAAGCAGGTTCTTGTACTCTTAAATCCTGTTGAACGACAAGGGTAATGAAATCATTGCATGCTGCAAGGCTCTGCATGCAAATTAGCAGTGTTGATAGGGCAAAGTGACAGGGGAACCTGTGCATGGAGTCCTTGACATTTCATATCGTGATGCTGGATAGGGCAGTGTAGGTGGTTGATACTCAGAAATCCAACAGTAAGGCCGTAATATGACAGATTGTAATTGTGCATGATTTATCTGATATGTCACATGAAATATTTGTGCTGCTGTAGTAGGTGTGCTTATAGTCAATGTTATGTCAGTAACTTACCAAATGTGCCTTGTCAGTATGTGAGTGGTAGTTGTAATTTCACACAGTATTTCTTTCCTCTCTCCTTAGGTGACTGCCGCTATGCCTCAGTGTTTTGCTTATGGGTGTCGCATTTGCTGCGAGCCACCAGGTATGTCATTCCATCGGTTTACACGTGATATTAAAACGTGTACCCAGTGGTTGATAAATTGTGGTACAGACGTTGGCAATGTCAGTAAATTTGTCAAAGAAGAGGTGAGCCGGCCAAAGCCGCAACATTTCCTGTGCTCAAAACACTTGGAGGATAGCCAGTTTGAACACAACTATATGTACGAGCTTCTTCCTGCAGAAATGAAGCCACGGCGACCAATTCGGCGACTAATTAAAGAAGCAGTGCCTACAATTTTCTCATTCACCACCAAAAATCTAAGGACCTCGAGACTACAGCGGCTACAGCGAAAACAGCAGCGCAATGTAAGTAGATGGTCTGTGCATGATGTGTGTTAAACATGAAAAAAATGGACTATGCAGATGTCTGTGAGGAATGCACCGCTCATGACTGATCGGAGATACAGCCTGATATTTGCAGTTTTAGATGTGGGTCAGTTCAGCAAAACACTTAGACTGCATGCACGGATGTAGACATATCTTGACCAAACTTATAGGTACGTGACAGACTAGGGAGAGTGGGCACAATGTTGATGTAACATTGAGTGACCATAAATGGTATGAATTAGGTGTGCAGACAACTAAGGAACATTTCTTAATAGTTTGACCTTTATTCTACAGCTTCTAGAGGAACTTGTGAACACACCACCAACAACCTTACCCGAAATTGTCGATGCTGAAGCTTGTGCACAGTGTAAGGTAAGTCAATGTATTGCAATTCAGTGCACATTATCAAGCAGTCAGTACTTCATCTTTAGACATTTGATGTAAATGGTGCATCTTGGCTTAACACTGATTTCTGTCTCTCAGACTTCTAGCCATCAACAGCAAAAGAAGAAAATCGCAACATTCACTGAAGCAGCAGACTCATTGGCAGAGGGAGCAGAAGCACATGTGTTTACAGAACCAAGCAGAGACTGTGATGTGGCCGTGGAACATGTTCAGGTAAGCAATGAGCAATTCATGCAAAGAGAGAGTCCTGTAGAGGGTGTGACTTTCACGGTGGTGAAGTACCGGATGTCATAAGTGTAAAAAATGAAAAATCATAGAGTAATTATAGATTTGAGTAGTGTATTGAGTGTAACAGCCGTAAAGTTAACAGCAAAGCTAATAACCTTGCTGTGGTTCAGTAACTGAATTCAGTATGGAGTTTATTTTGCAAAATATTAGCCCGTATTGGGTATAGTATTGGAGAATGTCAATTTAGGGACAGACATGCTGTAATTTTTGGGATAGACATGCTGTACTGCAAATAGTGTTGACTGGGTTATCCTGCGTGTAACCAACACAATGGTCCCGGTGGCCAACTGTTCCATCCATAGTTAGGAGATTAATCCAAAAAATGATGAGGTGTTTAGTGGGGGTCATAATGGATATATGAACAGTATGTAAATCTGGTATAAGGAAGTGCGTTGATGGATGATCACTGTACCTTACTGTTTACCATTTGGGGGATAGTCTGTAGGGAAGAAAGACACTGTGGCTTTCCACAAGTGAGACTAATGTCCAGCACCATGTGGTGTAGATTTAGAAGTTCTTTGTAGACATGCATCACAGCCTCATAAGTAATGACAATGTTGTACTTGCAGGTACCTGGTCCTGAATTGTATGAGGAAGCAGAAACCATTGAGATATACACTATGGAAATTCCAAAGTTTATTCAGAAAACTGTGGGTTGCCAAACGAAGATTCAGAGAAATGGTTGCAGTATAGGTGTACAAGCAAAGTTATCAGAAGTTAAAACTCTGCGTGGGAAGATGATAGATGCAGCAGTACAGTTTCCTGAGTTTATGTCAAAATGGACAGATCACACTTACTGCAAGCGGTCGAAGGTGGTGCAAACAGAAACAAGCCAGCCAGATTCCAAGGAAATTCCCATTTTCACTGAACTAGCCACAAGCAGCACACATCTGAGTACCTGTACTCATCCGGTGGAAGACAGCTGCATTGCTCAAGTCAACTCCAATGCATCAGTGTCTCCAAGTGATGGCTTGCAGCATGCCGATTAAGTGTCCTCGAGAAAGCTTGCAGACAAGCATGCAAAGTGACTCCTCTATATCAAGGTGTGGAAATGATGACACTGAAATGGATCCTGTCTGGTGCTACCCCTCAGACACCGTACCTACCTCTGATATGGAAGACACAGTAGAAGTGGATGAAGATGAAAGGATAAGTGAGCCAAAGTACATTGTGTTTGAGTCTTGCCTGGATTCACTACTGTTGAAGTTGACTTGTCCCCAATGCAAAACACCTGCCGTGGAAGTTGAAAAAAAATCTAAGATCGGTTCCTGTGTGTATGTGAAGGTATCCTGCATCAGTGGTCATAAAGTACTGGAGTGGCAAAGTCAACCAGTGTTGGGACGGATGCCAGTGGGCAACTTACTCCTTGCGTCCTCTGTTCTGTTTAGTGGCAGTACATATGCCCACATTGCAAGATTCTGTGCATACCTTGGAGTTGAATTTATCAGCGAGACTACCTTCTACACTATTCAACGTCAATATTTGTTCCCTGTATTACAGCGTACTTGGACACAGCATCAGAATCGGTTACTGGCAAATGAAGATGGGAAAGAGATGAGGTTAGCTAGAGACTGTCGCTGTGATAGTCCTGGATATTGGGCAAAGTACTGCGGTGGTGGTGCTGTGGTAGCGTTGTTGCCTCCCAGTAAGACGCTGTCCGGTTCGATTCTCAGCTAGAGCATCTTCTGCGTGGAGTCATGCGTGAATGGGCGTACCTTCATTGAAGGTTGTGCGTCAGGGCTGGTAACTCGGCACGTAAAAATCAACTATCAATCATTGGCGGACCGGAGTCGCTGTGGCGACCCCTAACTGTGAAAAGCCGAAAGACACAACTGTTGCTATAGCATGATGAATCTGGATGCGGGATACATCATCGATTTTGCAGTAGAGCAGGTTTCCATGGGAGTGACGTCTGTGGCACTGGAGAAAAAAGCGTTTAAGAGGTGCATGAATAACTTGAAGGGTAAGAATATGAAAATCAGCCTGGTGGCAACAGATAGACATTGTGGAATCGGATTTATAATGCGCAAGGAATTCCCAGAAGTTGAACATCAGTTTGATGTACGGCATATGTCCAAAAGTTTAACAAAGAAAATAATGGAAGCGGGGAAAAAGGCAGGGTAAACGTGACTTACTACGGTGGTGCCACAGCATTTCTAACCACCTGTGGTGGTGTGCAGAAACATGTGATGGGGATGGAGTACTTCTGGAAGAGAAATGGCTGTCGTCGTCGTACCATGTGACGGACGTACACAATTGGAGTGGGGCAAAGAAGGTATCATGCTGTGAACATGAAATGCCAATCAGACAGAGATGAAAAGAAGTGGCTTGACGATGATGATGCTTGTCATAGTGCCCTGAAGAGGATAGTTAGAGTATTCCCTAAAGGATTTGAAGCAAATAACCAAGTTCTGTCACACTGGCAACATTGAGGTCTTCCATGCATTGCTATGCAAGTACTGCCACAAGTTTAAGCACTTCAGTTATGCAGGGATGAAAGCTCATGCCACGCTTGCCATCATGGATCATAATGAAAACCTTCAGCGTGAAGAGCCTGTGGTCAAATTCCCGAACAGCACGTCAGCAGCAATAGGTGAACCTAGATTCAAAGTTGTGTACCCAAAGGCAAAGCAGGAATGGGTTGCTAAACCAATATTTGAGAAGAGAAAGTTTGACTACATCTATGACTTGATGATGGAAGTGCTAAGAGCCAAACGAGGGAAGTTGGAAATTGAACCCATGTCCATACCAGCCCATCCGAAGAACGTCGCAAAGTGTGAGCGTCCAGAGAAGGGTGTAGTGATTGCAAGACACATTTCAAGATGTGGGAAAAATAATGCAAAGCCTGGCTAATGGAGTAGCATCTGTCGAATGGGTGAGTACCATGTCTTAGTATTTCTCGAGTAGATGTGTAGTTTTGAGTGCAGAGAATGAAGGTATACTGCTAATAGGTTAGTTCAGATAACAATTGTTTTTCACTGTAAGCTTAAGTACTTGCTGGTAGTAGAGAACACCATTCATTATAGATTAGTACTAATGGATTGTTGTAGTAATTTTAGGCTCTGCCAGATGACATTGCACATATTTTACTTTCCTCGCAATGAAAACCGCATTGATGATGAAAAATTAGATTACTAAATTGGCACCAGGGAGTGGACTTTACTGTACTGTTAAAATTGTCAACTTGGCTGTGCATGGAGAAGGGAGCAAATGAGGGAGAGTGCCTGTGGCTGTTGATGGTAGCAAGAATAATCCCATGATAAGCAAGAATTTAGTAATAGTGTTCAAAGGGCAGACGTAATGGCCCTATTTTATTTTGTTTTTTTATTATTTCTGGTAGATGGGGTTAGGAGTTAAGTTTGACTCTTGCAATATAGTGTCTTCATATGTATTGCCCTGTTCTTGACTTGTAATACCATGGTGCTTGACATGTATGAGTTTTTCTGTTGGTTGGAGACGAGTGGACCATTCACAGACTGAGTAACTTGTGTATTCTCAAAGCATGTGGACATGACTCATTGCAGTTGAATTACTTATAAACCAAGCTATTAGCAGTAACTGTGGTAATACAGATACGTGTTATGTGCTCTGCAAAGAGTTATTGGTATGCTGTACATGTGAATTACATGTAACGCATACTATTTTAATTGCATGTACCGGCGAGGTGCGAGATGAAATATTGTGCTCTGCAATTGCACATTTGGAATCCGTGCAGTTTGGGTGTTAGCCACACACGTGAAGTGGTAACACTGCTGAGTTAGAGTAGTATATGTCCCTATGTCCAAGGATGTCACAAATTGCTTACTGTCATGTTGAATGTACCAGTTAATGGTAGCTGATGTCAAATGATAGTCGTGTGAAGTTATTGGTAGTGCGAGTATCAAAAGCATGAACAATGGCAACAGTTGCATGTAATGTCACCCATTTCATTGGGGTTCGGACATGCTATTAAATAGTGTATGAGATGCGTATGAATATATTCTTAATATCTACACAGATGTCAATATGCAGCTATATAACATTATCACACTAACATAATTTTCTGCCTGCGAAGTGGTGAAAACATACAATTGTAATGCTGGAAAGCTCAAGGGGATGTTTGGCAACTCGGGTGTAGAGTTAGTGCTGTGATTAGTTTTATTGCTGCTAATGTTTTTCACCGATTAGACCGAATCGCTATATTGCTCTGCAACTTAACCAGGTGCTGAGTTTTTTCTTAGTATATACAAAAAAGATACTTGCCTTCCTGCTGTGTCTGGGTCTTTGAAAGATACTGTGTATGTTATGTATTTTGCGTGCTGGATGTTGGTGATGCGTCTTGTAAGTTATGTAAAGGTTGCTCCGCCTATTTGGTTTTAACTGTCTATCATTAATTTCAATAGAGATGCATAACTGCTGTTGCTCTTATCATAGTCGGCAGATGTGTATTTACTAGATTGACAACGGCTCAATGGAACTAGCATAGCTGTGGTTAGTATGCTTAAATGTTAGAACAGTGAACTGAGTACATTGCATCTTTCCCATCCATTAGACAATGTATGTCAAGACAAATCATTATCTTGTGCCTAGTTTCTGTAATACACAGAATATTTAGAAAACGTTCCTAGTTTGGTGGCATTGTCAGGAAACTAGTTTATTTTTACTCAGTTGTTGTGCTGCAAAAGTGGAGTAGCCTGTGGATTTATACAAAAGCCATTAGCACTGTGGGTTGGTAAAGTCTATTGCTGCTTATGAACAAATCAGTCTGTAGAACAGGTACTACAGTTGTTTTTCATGAAGGATGTGGATTTTAGCTCACACAGTATGTAGATGGATTGCTGATACTGTACTGTTATTGTAAAGGGGGTTGATGCATCAGTCCTCATCTCCTCCGTTGTAGGAGGTGTAGTAGCTATGGAGCGGTTGTCAGTTTGCCACGATTCTGTATTGAAATAGTAATCGTTTTTCTTTTTGTAATCTAGCAAGTGTAAATTCTATATTTAAAGGCAACCGTAACTGTGCTTACAGGTAGCAAAGGACTGTATACGTGATGCAATAATCTGAACATTTTTATTATACATGTCCAAGTTTGCTGCATGATGTGGATGGAGATATTAAGTATTTGGCAATTTATGCTAACTGACTGGTATTGGTGATTGAAGGCCAACTGCAATGGTATTTCATGATGAAAGGTTTGTACCTGGGGATGTTTAGCTTTCATGGCTGCTGCTGTTTGTCTCCTTGTTTAATCAAAGAATGTTTAAAAGGAGAAAGATAAAACGCATTGTAACAAGAGGTGCTTCATCAACAGCCCCCTTTTTTTCTTATGTTCTACCTGATGTTGGGTAGCGTGTTTGCTGTCACCAACTCCTTGATTTAATTGATTTAAATGCACTGCTGCTTCCATGAACACCCATGCGTGACAGTCACAGATCTCTGACAAAATGTCTTACTGTATACTTCTCTGCCAAATCCAGCGTACCATATTGTCTGCTTTTCAACACAGGTGATCAAACCACTGAGGTGATGTCTTTGATATTTTTTGTAACTGGAGCTACTTTGGGTTCTGCTGTTATGTCCTCACTCCTTGCCCTGTGACAGTGTGTACCCTAGCACCTTTGCCAGTCAGTTCATTTTCATCACCTGTAGCTTATTCACCTGTTCTGCCTATACTGCCCAGGGGTCTGCACCATACAGTAGTACAGGCTGCACCACTGTGTTGTACACCTTAACGTTCATATTTTTTAGCATTCTTCTGTCATTGCCTACACCGGGTAATGTATAACAGTTGGCTGCGGACTCCTCTGATTATAGCTTTGACATCTTCAGAAGACCCTTATCCTGAACCATCCCCTCCCAGATACTTGATGCAGTTTACCTGTTGCACCATATTACCTTCTATCTGCATTCACAAATTCATATTGCACCCAATTTCCTTCCATTACCTCCATTGAAACAGTGCATGGTTTCCACCAATGTGACTAGAAATATGCAGTCCATTATGCTGTCCTTTTGCTGAAGTTCAAGCTCAGTCTGTCTGTACTGACATATTGTCTGTTTACAGCAGCTTGGTCGATCTGTCCCCTGCAACCTATTGTCCATGACCAGTATGAGCAGCAGTGAGAACAGTGCTTGCTTGGGACACTGTCCTAAGCATTTCTGCAAGTTAAAGAATGCCCATTTGGAGTCTGTCCTTCTCTCCAGCTTCATCTCAAGTATGTGTATCACTGCAAACATTGTGCCAGTCATGCTTCATCCTTGTCTGAATAACAATTGTTAATCTTCCATCAAACAGTCACCCTCTCCAGTAGTGGCATGCAATGTGGTCGGAGTTTGATACCTCTGTAATGCCCACAGTTGTGGGAGTCACCTTTGCTCTTGTCCACTGACTTCAGTACTTTATTGGCAAGTTATGGCTCATGCTGTGGGCCCGCTGTTTCACTTGGGGATGAGTTTGCAGTCATGAATTCTACCGTAGTGCCTCCTCCATACTAGGAATAAGTCTAGCTGAGTTTGTAAATCATGGCTTGGCTGCTGTCAAGGCATTTGGCATACAAAAGTATGGAATGGTTCTCCTTCCTGTTGAGCCACCCATGTGTACTCAGGCAGTGGTCAAATCCTGTTCAGTGTGTCCTGATATTGGCATTCAAGTCATCCATTATAGATCAAGTCATGTTCTGCTGCTTTCTCCAGTAGGTCCTGCAACAGCTGTCTGCACGGTTTTCCTCACTATCAAACACCCTGATGTGATACATAGTCTGACATTATGAATACTGTCATATCATTACACTGCAGTCTGCCATGATTGAGTCACAATTGGTAATATCCCTCACTGCTTTAGGAAGACCACCGCTCACCATAATTCCTACATTTCAGCCATGTCCACCACCGGAGTAGTATAATGTGGATCCCAAACCAGTATAAGCAGGAATATCTCTTAGAATAGATAATGTAATGCAATGCAATCAGGAAGGTGTCAGAAGTAATACATGTATGACTGGCCCAAAAAGGTGCAACAGGAGCACATGTTCAGTGAACAGCCCACAGGTATAATCTGCTACTGTCAGATGCATGGTGGATGACTGGATTGCAGACAGTTTCAAAGAATGAATTTGCGCATGTAAATGTAATGCACACAGTCTGTCATGTGCAAGACTGTACTTGTTTAGAGATTTAATTTAAATGTATACAACCTTTTATCTAAGTAAATGAGCAGTATACTCAGAGGTACTTTGCACTTGTTGTATGGTAACTGGTGAGCAATAGAGTTTTTAAACTTGCGTAACACAAACAAAGAGGTAGCTATTGTGTGTGGGGACTGGTTATGGAACTGGTTTGGATAAAGAGCTTGCATATAAGCAACAGCCATTGATGAGTTTCCGTGCCTGTAGCAAGGAATACAAGCCTGATTGCAATTGTAAACGCACAGTAGTGACACTGGTGTCCTGGTGAATGTATTGTTACAGCCAAATGAGGAATTCGTAATTCCTGGTAATGCAATGTTCAATTTAGCTAGTGTTCAATGTAACATCCAGTGATGGAGGATAACCTAATTGAGTAGTGACAATATTTGTGGGTGTTGTATGAATGTTGAAACAGTATGTAGATGTCTGGACTTGCTATGGTTGTTGCAGCTGCAGATTGCAAGTATTTCTGTAATGGTAATGAATAGTCTGAGCACGGTGCTTGATTACCTGCAGGTGTGTTCTGAGAGTTTTGAGATGACTGGCTATGGCTGCAGCTGCAAGTAGTGTTGTGGTGTGAGTAGACCTCTGTGATGCTGGCTACCGTGAAGTGGTAAAGAGGCTTGTCACAATGGTGCAACATTGGTTAAGAACATTTGCACTTTGTAACCAAAAGCCAGCTTGTGTGGATGCCTACGGAGTGGGTAAGTATTGGTCTGCATGGATTGGTGCATAATTAAAAGTTGAGTAATCTCTTTGTGAAAGAGTGCACTTAAATTTTTATGACCAGGTATGAGTGACAGCTTGAAGAGACTGAACTGGACAGTGGCGAGCTTTTCCACATCTTCAAAATGGATGACTGATGCTAACGAACTCTGTAGTGGACGAGCTTGAAACACTTAGTCATGTCCTGGAAAGAATGACTGCAACTCTGGCACCTGAAGGAGTAGGTTGTGGAGTCAACATGGGATGAAGGTAAGGGGTATTATCTTTTTATAACGCTTTTATTTGCGTAGTTGAGTAGAACTGTGTGGTTGCACTGTTATAACGTCACAGTGGTATGAGGTATTCTCCACACAGGACTTTTAGTTTCACTGTAATGTAAGCCATTAGATGGATGCATACAATAAGTAGCAAATGTGCTATCAATTGCAAGGAATTGAGAGCAGACTCGCTAAAATTGATTTGTAATGGTTGTGTGTGTGGCTAAAATATTTGGCTCTACTTATGTGTAACCACAATTCAAGATGTAATGTGCAAGGTGGAATGACTGAGATATTTAGCTTGAGGTACAACTGACCGAGAAGGAACTTGTGAAGTCAGGTGGGCGAAGGAACTTGTGAAGTCGCATGGTCAATATGCAGCCCAGTAACACCAACAATTTGAAAACACAACAGGACAGTGATATGAGTTGGCAAAAAGGTAATGGTGTTTATCCTTCAAAAGTAATGCTTTGGATTTCGAAGACAAAGTGTTTGTAGATGCAGGTTCAGAGGCTAAATGGCATCCTTCAAAATGTCAGTCAAGGTTTGTGATGTAATCTGGAAGGGTTTCTCTTGATGAAATGTAAGCATGTTGATTATAAAGCCAATGGTTGGTGGTGTATTACACTAGTTACAAGATGTGAGGATTGGCAAACAATCCAATAAGTAGGTTAATTTATGTAGGGGACAGTGTGTACAAACATATTTGGTATAGTGAGAAGGTCTGACAACACAGATGATTGTCTGCAGCAACTAAAAAAATAAGTTAGTGGGCAACAGTTTTGTAGAGGCATTTGCCAGCTGGGTGAAGGGTTGCTACGGGTCGCAAGTACATAGTCCCATGCTTTGTTGAAGCATGTTAAGGTGCGTGAAAATGAATGGACATAACTGGGCTGGTATTTGTGAAGAGGCCTGTGACACTATAGCAATGTAAAGGAACTTTTCATGACAGGGTTATAGTGATAAAATATTGTAGGATTTGAATAAATACAGTTTATTGAAACAAGGCGAGGAATGAATTGTGACCGGAAGTACCACATCTGTGGATAATGTCCTTCCATGTCAGGGCTTGGCTATTATAGTGGCAGTGAACTGAGTAAAAATTGACTGCTGTGTGTAATGCTGTATTGAGAGAAAGTGAATAAGTATTGCGTTTTGTCTGAGATAGTAAAGTCTGGACAAAGTCAGTACATGCAGTGGCCTCTGTATGATAGGTATTTAACTCAATGGCCTTTTACTAGGCATTCTTGACAATAACTGACCTGGAAGCAACACACAGCACCCACGGTGGTGACTGGAATGTTACAAAAGGAAAGGGTAAAGGTACAACAGTATTTGACATACTTACTAAGCAGGTATGCCGGGTATATTTTTAAGGAGAAATGTACAGAGTAGGCATAGCTAATTTGTTCAAATGAATGGGAGGAAACACAAATGTGTAGTGACACACTGAATGCTCACTGGTAAACTGGGGTGCAACAGTATTGAGAAGTGTCTAATTTATGATTGGGATTGTGGAGCTTTTATATGCACTTGTCTTCACAGACTACATGCTTTATGTCCACATGCAGTGCTTTACGTACAAGCAATTAAGGAATTTACAGTACAGCAAAAATGATAAGACCCCCACATCTGTTATAAGTAGCAGATAATCACTGGTAACCATACTGTAGTTGGTAAATGGACACAGAATATGCATGTCCACTGGCCTGAGTTTGCTGTAATGCACTGCTTGGTAATCCTGCTGTGGACAAATTAACTTCAATTACATTTTGGTGCAGCAGTGAGCATTTTAAAAAATCCTGAAAGCAACATGGCGTTTAATACAGATTAATGCAAAAGTGTAATGTCACAGAACAGTCCTCTTTTTCTTTACACTGCAGCAGTCAAAATGTTTGGTACCTACAGTCAAGAGGAAGGCCTGAGAATGGGAGATCAAAAGGCTTGCAAAACAGTGCCTTCTGAAGTGCTATTGAGCATGGGTGGCAATTTGACAGCCTGTGGTGCAGCTAAAAAAATGTCCCACTGTCAGAGTAAGACTGGAAGAGGTAAGCAGGCCATTACTCAAGACTCCTGCTGTGAAATGTCAATCTCAGCCGTAAACAGCTCAAATTACCTACAGTTCTCTGACAGCTAGGGAGGTGGTGTGAAGGGGGAGGGGAGATGAATAGAAGAACTACAAGCCAAGGATAACAAAAGACTTAAAAATTAGCAAGTCTAAAAAAACTTTGAAAGTCTGTTCTTTGGAATTTCAGCTGCTTGTGGTCTAATTAGCCACTGAAAAGCAACAATTGTTTTGTAAAATGTTTGTGATTGAAGCAACATAGTGGATGCATACTAAGTGAATACTGTGACAGCAACTGTGGAACAGGGACGCCTGCGTGATGTCATGGTTTTGAGACAAACACTGCATTGTGGGATAGCAGGAGGCTTAGTAAAACTTAGAAACTATTTCAACATGCTAGCCCCCATGTGGCAAGAGTATAAAATTACATATAAAAATTTCAAAAAAAAAAAAAACTGTAAATGGTCCCAGAGTGCTGTTAAAATATAGGAAATATCAAAACTTGATGAAATACACGTATTTTCAGTCTGTGGGTGTGGTTCTCCTTTAAATGGGCATCTTTCAACATTCTGTCTGAAGTTTGCTTTTTTTCTCACAAATCTCCACTAGTAACTGCCACAATATGGAACATATTCGGTTACATTCTTCACCAAAACTTCCATAAACTGTTTACAAACATGGTTCAGCACCAATTTGGGTGTTTCCTATCCTCTGGTAATCACTGCTACAAACTGCCTCTTTATATGACAAAGGAATCTTTATGGATTCTAATACTCATTAAAAACTTGACCAAATCTTAGTACTACTACTACCTTAAAAAAATTCTACTGCCATACTTCACAATCTGGAGTTGTCCCCACTAGCCCACTACTCAGAAACCTTAACTATTTCTGCATCACATGCAGCACGCTGAGGTAACCACATACCCCAGAAAAACTCAAATCTCATTCTCTTATTCACCTCATTAGTTTGCACCTGATACAACAGTTTACAGTACTGAAGAAACAGCTCTACTACCATCATTGGAGCTCTTAAAATATGATAAATCTTCATATTTCAGACAAGAAAAATTATCAAGTTAACTGATTTCAACTTTAATGTGAACACATTCTAATGAACAGGTGAGTTACAGAAATATTTAGCCTTCAAGGACTCTTACAAATAGATACTTGTCTATCCAACAGCACTTCAACCTCATTTCACTTTTTGCAGTACATCACCATCATAAAACTTACATTGCAAATTCAACAGTTGACCTTAGTTTTCAGATCTAACCTTTTTCACATTACCTGATTAGTGTACTCTTACTTCAGCTTTAAGATTTATTATAAACTGATACCATTTCAAAGCCTGCCAGTCTTGCCCCACAGTATTTAGTCCATCTGTGTTCCTTACATCAACAGTGGTCTCTTGTTCTAAACAAGCTGTAGGAAAATGCTAGTGTTATTCCAGGCAGAAAGGAACCAATGTACGCAAAGAACACTTCAAAGGTGCAAAACATGAAATCACTACCGGATGCTACTTCAGCACACTAACCAAATACACATGCTCTGTAGTTATATACACCTTGTGGTGCTGCGGTAGCGTTATCGCCTCACAGTAAGACGCTGTCCGGTTCGATTCTCAGCTAGAGCGTCTTTTACGTGGAGACGTGCGTGAAAGGGCGTACCTTCGTTGAAGGTTGTGGGTCAGGGCTGGTAACTCGGCACGTAAAAATCAACTACCAATCATTAGCGGACCAGAGTTCCGCTGTGGTGACCCCTAACCGGGAAAAGCCGAAAGACGCAAACAAAATCAACACACTATAAACATATCTGACAGAAAATACACACTTGGCAGATAAACCTCACATCTCTCTCTGGTAAGTTAACACATTAAGGTATTGCTCCATATGAGGTATGAGCCCCCATCATATCCATATCTTTTGCAGCATTTGTTATTATATTCCAATCTCCCAAACATATAGTAATTATCTTTTGAAAAACAATCATGTCCTTCAACATGCCTCTGAAGTTGGTTTGTATAGTCTCCAGCAGCAAATAAGTATTACCCTTATATACTACTTTACCCGAGAAATAACTACTAATATCTAATGATACATACTCCAGCATTAAGGGACATTTCCTTAAAATAAACAATGACATCCCTCTTCTTGCTCCCAAAATAAGAGATGCTACACCCAGAGATTACTTACGTTATCAAAATAATCAAGATCTTGGTCTACACGTCTCTTGCAGTGCATACACCTTAAGGATCAACATTAGTTAAGTAGCTGAATATCCTATGCTTTTTAACTGGACTGATTAAAGCATTACCATCCCAGGTTACAAAATGCATCCCCCACAGCCATAACAAAAAAAAGTAAACTTAAATATTCACAATCTGAATACCCTCAAACCTTAAAATTAAACACTTCCACATTCTGCTGACCCAAAAAAAAACTTCATGGCAACAAGGAACCTTAAATTATTTACAATAAATGAAAGCCAAACACACTACCCAAACATTGACTGGGAAAACTACTCAAGCCCAAACACCCTCGCCCAACGGTTCCTTGAATTTATAAACTCTAACGCAATGGAACAACTGGTCACCACTCCCACAAGAGGGAACATATTGGACCTGGTCATCACCAACATGGGGACTCTATGTTCCACACCAGAGTTAAACCCCTCATTGGTAAGATCAGACCATAAACAAATTTCCCTGGACATCCATATCCCGTCCCCACCCCCAGCCAAGGAAATCAATGTAAAGAATTTCTCAAGCGCCAACTTTGCACTTCTCAAGACTGAGGAGGAATTCTTCAAAGCCCCTGGGCCAGAGGATAACACAGCCCAATCCGCAGAATCCTTTACAAATGCAGTCTATGAGCACCTGCAGGAATGCATGGATCGTGTTATCCCAAATAAAACCAAAACTCACTCCTCCAAAAACAGGAGACCGGTCTGGTGGACCCCGGCCATAAATAAGCTATACAACAGAAGGAGGAAGCTACTACATGACAGAGCAAAATCCCAAAAAGGGAAAGCATCTCTGATCAGTATTAGCAAGAAACTTCGATCCCTCATAAAATCATCAAAGGCCAGTTTCAAAAGAAAAATTGCCCTAGACACTAAAGATAATCACAAGGCCTTCTTTAGTTAGGTCAGGAACATGGGCGGAAACTCCCAGATATGCTCTGAATTGTTGCATAACGGTACAAAATATACCGAACCTACAGACATAGCCAACATCCTGGCAGACAGATTCAGCGCAGACTTCTCCCTCCCTTCCCCCCCAAAGGAGCAAATGCCTATCCCAACTGAATGTAACCTCCCTGACATCACAGATGCACAGGTGAAAGCTGCCCTCTCCAAAGCAAAAAACACAGCTTCTATGGGACCGGACAGTGTCCCAGGCTGTGTATTACACGAGCTCCAAGAAGAACTGAACCCTAACATTAAGTCACTGTTCAAACTTAGCCTTACTACAGGATATGTACCCAAAGAATGGCGTACAGCTACAGTGGTCCCACTCCACAAAGGTGGTGCCACAACGGACCCCGGAAACTATCGCCCCATAAGCCTGACTAGTCTGGTCTGTAAAGCTATGGAGCGTATCATCATGGAACTCAAACAAAGACATTGGGAGCCTCCAGACACTGTACCCTACCCAATTCTGCTTTAAGGGCATATCTTGCCTCTTAAACCTAGTTGATTTCTTTGAAACAGTTACCAAAGCCATAGATGAGGGCAAGGTAGTCCACACAACCTACCTGGACCTCGCAAAAGCCTTCGACACAATACCCCACTCAGGTATCATAAATAAGCTTACCAGCTTAAATATCAACCCCTATATCACAAGATGGGTTACAAACTGGCTCAGAGATAGAACCCACATGGTCAGAATCGCAGGTGCCATGTCCGAATCCAAACCAGTTACAAGTGGCGTCCCACAGGGCTCAGTTCTGTGACCTCTCTTGTTAGGTATATACTTCTCTGAGGTTCAGGCTAACACAGGGGGATTATGGCTGACAAAGTTCGCAGATGACTGCAAACTGAGGGCCATAATCGAATCTCCAGCTGACACAAACATCCTCCAAAAAGGTCTCACAGAGACGAATGCTTGGTGCCAGAGCCACGGCCTCAAGCTAAATGCTAAAAAGTGCATAGTCATCCCTTTTGGGAAAAACAAGGTGCCCACAAATTACCACATAGGTAGTAATCCATTAAGTACGGAAGAAGTAATTAGAGATTTGGGGACCAACGTAGATAGTAATCTCTCCTTTGATAATCACGTTGTCAAAGTGGTTAGAAAGACCTTCTATATAACCCACCTTATCATGAAAGGGTTCGCATCTAGATCAAGAGAGGTCATTGTGCCCCTCTACTGGCCACTCATCAGGCCCATAATTGAATACAATGCCCCTTTTGGGATGTACCTTACCCGACACCTGCAGCAACTGGAGAGACCCCAAAAGTACCTCACCAAGAGGATCATGGGCTACAAACAGATGTCCTATGCAGCTCGACTAAAGAAACTCCAGCTCTACTCAGTTGTTTACCGCCTATTCAGAGGCGATCTATGCTTGACGTACAGAGCCATGTCAAACCCAGAATTAATGGACATGCTCCACCTCAAAAAATCCAAGTCCCTTAGAGCTACACGCACCAGGGACCTAAACCTCAGCACAAAAATAAATAGGACATGCTGGAGGGACAGATTCATTTCCCAGAGGCTCCCCTCACTCTGGAATAGAATCCCAATTCATGTTAGACATAGCCCCTCTTCTAGCGAAATTTGGACGCGTGGATGGGAAATCGCAAATTCACCCCTGGGATCTCCCCAGTGTCCCTGCCAGACAGAGGCACAGTAAACTAATCTTAAAAGGGTACCTTCTGTGACCTACTTTACAGAGGCACAGTAGGCTAATCTAATAGGGAGGTGGAAGCCAAATACACTCTGGTTAGGCTTATAAATGCCCTAGGGCAGATAGCTACCTTTGAACCTATGAACTTCAACCTCATTTCACTTTTTGCAGTACATCACCATCATAAAACTTACATTGCAAATTCAACAGTTGACCTTAGTTTTCAGATCTAACCTTTTTCACATTACCTGATTAGTGTACTCTTACTTCAGCTTTAAGATTTATTATAAACTGATACCATTTCAAAGCCTGCCAGTCTTGTCCCACAGTATTTAGTCCATCTGTGTTCCTTACATCAACAGTGGTCTCTTGTTCTAAACAAGCTGTAGGAAAATGCTAGTGTTATTCCAGGCAGAAAGGGACCAATGTACGCAAAGAGCACTTCAAAGGTGCACAACATGAAATCACTACCGGATGCTACTTCAGCACACTAACCAAATACACATGCTCTGTAGTTATATACACCTTGTGGTGCTGCGGTAGCGTTATCACCTCACAGTAAGATGCTGTCCGGTTCGATTCTCAGCTAGAGCGTCTTCTGCGTGGAGACATGCGTGAATGGGCGTACCTTCGTTGAAGGTTGTGGGTCAGGGCTGGTAACTCGGCACATAAAAATCAACTACCAATCATTAACGGACCGGAGTTCCGCTGTGGTGACCCCTAACCGGGAAAAGCCGAAAGACACAAACAAAATCAATACACTACAAACGTATCTGACAGAAAATACACACTTGGCAGATAAACCTCGCATCTCTCTCTCTGGTAAGTTAACACATTAACGTATTGCTCCATATGAGGTATGAGCCCCCGGCCTATCCGTATCTTTTGCAGCATTTGTTATTATATTCCAATCTCCCAAACATATAGTAATTATCTTTTGAAAAACAATCATGTCCTTCAATATTCCTCTGAAGTTGGTTTGTGTAGTCTCTAGCAGCAAATAAGTATTACCGTTATATACTACTTTACCTGAGAAATAACTACTAATATCTAATGATACATAATCCTGCATTAAGGGACATTTCCTTAAAATAAACAATGGCATCCCTCTTCTTGCTCCCAAAATAAGAGATGCTACACCCCGAGATTACTTACTTATCAAAATAATCAAGATCTTGGTCTACTACACGTCTCTTGCAGTGCCATACACCTTAAGGATCAACATTAGTTAAGTAGCTGAATATCCTATGCTTTTTAACTGGACTGATTACAGCATTACCATCCCAGGTTACAAAACGCATCCCCCACAGCCATAACAAAAAAAGTCAACTTAAATATTCACAATCTGAATACCCTCAAACCTTAAAATTAAACACTTCCACATTCTGCTGATCCAAAAAAACTTCATGGCAACAAGGAACCTTAAATTATTTACAATAAATGAAAGCCAAACATACTAAAAGATGTAATAATCCTGAGAGAATCTGGTTCACATAAACCGACAAAATGAATTTTGTCTGAATAGTTATCCACTGGTAGCAAAACACACACACACCAGGCGTCGACCATATGGCAACCCTTCAAAGGATAAAAATTTCAGAACATCGAATCACTGGATCTGTAAAGCCCAAATGTCTGAAGTTTGAAATATCGAACCTTGTGAATGGAGAATGCCGTAAAGTGCGTAACGAGAACTTTACTGCTCTCTTCACTGTAGTGTGATCTTGGAGTTGATATATTTAAGTAGCAGGGGTGTGGGGGGTGCAAAGGGGCTTGCCCCCTGCAAAAACGTGAAATAAGAAGTTTTCACATTTTAGAATTTTTTTCCGTAGGTTCAATATTTCAAAACTTCAATCCTCTGGTCTTCGCGGATCAGATGTTTGATCTGAAATTTCTATCCTCTGAAGTAGCCCCCCCCCCCCCCCCCAATATATAATTCACTAAAATCTATTACTGCATTTACACACTGTTCTACTTTGCAATACAGAAAGCAACCACGACATGGTGAAAAGTACCAGTCTGAATCATCCCTACTTCTTTAAACAAGGTCTTCAGTAAATATATTTAAATTAAGGCAGTTTTAATTACATTTCACAATTCTCTTGCACATTGGTTCCTAAAACTGTTCAGTATTTTGCATCTTGTTACTATGCATTTCCCTCAGTCACTGCAAACAAAACTGGACAGGAAACAAATTCAAAAATCCTCCTCAATCCCTCCCTTCAAAACATTTCTAAAACATTTCTAAGTAATGACCCTCAAACTCTGATACGAGTAATGTAACACTTCAAACATATCTTTCATTCTGTAGTGTTGTGTCATATAAAATCTAAATTGAACTGCAATCACTACATTTCAGGCTAGTTTCTTAGAAAGGAACCACCTCACCACTTTTCATTCGAAAGCCCAGAAATTAACTACCATTATGCATATAACATTGCACATAAACATACATCTGTACATGCAATTAACCATGAAGAATATTTTAAAAGCAACAAACACAGTCCTATTACTCTAACCATATTTCAACTGGTGTGCTTTGCCACACAACGTGCTTTCTGCATTTGAATTATATAAGCTCCCATCTGCCTGATCAGGTGGGAGCTCATGTAGATGTAAAAGATCCCAAGGCACTTGTTGACAAGAGTAGGAAAAGTTCCCTGGTGCCTCACAGTGGAAGGTCCCTCTGCCCTGTAGGGGAAGTTACCCTCCCCTAGTGAGAATAAATACCACCCTGGGTCGCTCCAGAAAACAGGCTACTCGCCTAGTGGGAGTAATATGTTCAAAGAATAAATACGCAAGTCTCAAAGTTGCCAAATGGTTAAGGATCATACTCAATGCGTCTTGCATGTCAAAGGTCCTAAATCCACTAGAAAAAGCACTCAATGTAGCAGGATTTTATTAGGTTAGTTTTATGCACTGCCAGGAAATGAAGGTGGCAAGAGTCTGAAATTACATCCAGACACATATAGAGAGGACATACATGTATTACTTATATTTCTCTGACTTTTATGACCAGGAAAAAAGAGGTCATTGCTCCCCTCTACTCATCACTCATTAGACCCATTATAGAGTACAACACCCCTTTTGGTGTGTACCTCACAAGACATCAACTGGGAAGGCCACAGAAATACCTCACAAAGAGGATTACCGGCCTCAAATACAGATGCCCTATGCAGACGGTCTCAAAAAACTCCAGCTTTACTCTGTCGCATATCGCCTACTCAGAGGCGATCTCTGCCTAACATACAAAACTATGTCAAACCCAGAGCTGTTGGACATGCTCCACTTAAAGAAATCCCAATCCCTCAGAGCTACATGCTCTACGGACCTAAACCTTGTCACCACAATAAACAGAACATGCTGGAGGGATAGATTCCTGTCCCAGAGACTTCCCACACTCTGGAAAAAACTACCTATCTATATCAAACAAAGCTCCTCATTAGCACTCCAAGAAAAATATTGATGATTGGATGGGAGATAGGAAATTCACCCCGAGGATCACTTCTGTGGCTCTGCTTGACAGGGGCACAGGAAAATAATTTTCTTGGGTGGCAAAAGCTAGGGTACCGTTTGGCTAGGCTTATATAGGCCCTAGGGCCAATAGCCTAGTACCTACCTACGAACGAAGTACAAAACAATATAGAATTTGGGAAAGCATAAAAATCTCCCATGCTGTTAAAAAAAAATTAGAAAGATACGTCTCTGTCAACTCTACTCATCGCTGCTGAACGAAGCAGAATAGTGGGAGGACTGCATTTTTCAGGTACTGAATAGCTGAAATTCTAAGAGCCTCATTCCTGAAAGATATAACCCCCCCTCCCCCAATACTCCCAAATCCCTAGTTTCATGTTGGGAAAGGAACAGCATCTCAGACAGCATGACACAGCAGGTTGACTTTTTCTGGCGTGGACAGCTGTAACAGTGGTCTCTGTCAAGGCCCACTGTTAGACCTATGCTGCCAGATCAGAAGGCATTTAGTAGCAGCTCCTCTTACTCTTACCTCCAACATCTTCAAGGCAAGAGACACTGCACATAGTTCAAACTATTTAGGTGAAATCCATTTACCTGGAGGGTCAACCCTCCCTGAAGTGTTATGCAGCAGATGTAGGCTCCCCACTCTCAGCAAAACATCCATTGTCAGAATCTAATGTATGTTTTGTTGTAGGAAGGAAAAAACACAGTGAGACTGGCAGGAACGATCACCGCAGGGACCAGGAAGACACATATGGATAAAAGACACGGGCACAGAGTGACTCTGCAACCACTGACCATTCAAAGTTCACTGCAACATCTGCATCTTTAGATATGCCAAAAACTCTGAAGAACTGTTGCCATCAATAAGCTCAGAAAACACTAGATGGTAGTAGTCCGCAATCGGATACACTGTCGCTCAGGCTGTTAAGGTCATAACCTTCTAAACCCTCCCTGTCGGGAAATACAGTTATGCAAGCAACTCTCAACAGCAGCAGCAGAGCTTTAAACAGTTCACTGTAATACTAGTAAACTTCCAAAGTAACTACTCACCCCTGCGGAAGCTCTGTAAGTCAATTGCCAACATGCTGAAACACTGATCTGTGAATCAACGAGACAAACTGTTGAACCACAACCACTAGTTTTTGCAGGGGGACCCCTGCACTTACTACATGGGGGACCGTATAGCCTATACCCCCTGCTAATTATATACAACTCCGAGATCCCACTTCAGTGGGGAAAAAGGGGAAATTTCCTGATCCCCACTGTACTGTGATCTTGAGATGAGAAAGCTGGTAACGTTCGACAAGTTGATTTTTGATTAGCTACATCGTCTTGTCACACTTCGACAAAGGGACTACTCAATAAAAAGGTACACTTCCTTCCACAAACAGCTCCATAAACATAGCATAGGGGATGCTCTTGTCATTTTTAAGTTCTTTCTTGCATAAAAACATTCAGTAGTGTGCTCACTCTGGGCTAAAAAAAGAGCGGGGGGGGGTGAAGGGCTGGAGGATGGAAGCCTATACTGCAGCACAACCCTCTCTTCTACTCAAACATCTGCTATTATGAAGAGCTGCTCCCGCTAATTAACTATGCTTGCAGTTATCCTGGTCTTCATCAAGTATAAAGTGGGCAAAGTTAGAAGATGTAAGAGTACAACTACCCAATTGAGACTTTTCCTGTTACTAAGAAAAGACTGACTTTGAAGGCCAGTTTGAATCTATCAAAACCTGATATATTCTTCAAGGGCCTAGAATACAAGACAGCTTCCCCTTTTACCACAGGCCCTAATGGTCACCTTATATCTCAAAAATGCTTACCTTCACATACTTAACAGGGACCACAGGTGCATTTTCAGGTTCAAAACAGATGCTTCCATTACGAGTTTACATTCTTGTCCTTTGGTTTGACTACTGCACTCAGGGGTTTCACAAATTATCTAGCTTCAGTAACTGATTTCTGCCGACCAAGAGAATACAGATACAGCTATACTTGGATGACTGCTTCATTCAGGCAGTCTGCTTGGAAAAGGTGAACATGGCCATCACTTTCACAAAACATGGTCCTAAAGTACATGTTTTTTCCACTAAACATCCAGAAATCCAGTGTGTTCTCCTCCAAGTGGTTGGTCTTTCTTTCCTAGACTACAAATGCCAGAAGGCCTCCCTTACATCAGAAAAACAACAGTTAGAAAGAGACCTAGCTTAAATAGCATTCACTCTGTAATTCAAACTGCCTAGAATGTGGAAACCGGCCCAAAAGAAGGCACACCTAAATGAGAAGGACATAATTACACTGATTCGGGCTGTCAAAGCACTCAAATATGGACACAGGTTGTCCTACAAATGGTGACACCACAACCACTGTTATGCTGACACATCGGCAAGTGGGTGAGTGGGGGAAGACAATCTTACACCCTTTCTGGAGTAGAAATGCTGTCCTGAGAACTGGCACCACAGTCCCAGATGACACCAAAGGCAGTGTACACACTTTCACATTGGTATGCAAGTAACAGAAATGCTTGCATTTCTGCTCAGGCACACAGTGTAAGGAGGCTTGGACAATGTAAATGTTCATCAGCTGGACAGATCTCTTTCTATATGCCCAATACCTTTGC
Organism: Protopterus annectens; assembly: GCF_019279795.1. Classification (NCBI taxonomy): domain Eukaryota; kingdom Metazoa; phylum Chordata; order Ceratodontiformes; family Protopteridae; genus Protopterus; species Protopterus annectens. The sequence continues at coordinate 330,508,053 of NC_056738.1, read as the reverse complement.
TCCTCATGTGAAAAGGTAGGAGGAGAGAGGCCAAAAATGCAGTTAAAAGCACCATTCTGGCCCAGCCAGCACTGGCTCTTCCTTCTCAAGGAAATGCCCAAAGGGAATAGTCCTACTGTGGTAGCAGACCACATCACTCAAGACAAGCCATCACATACCCAACCTGAAGACACCACAGCTCATAGCATGAATGATTAACTATGTCCTTTCAGAAACTAAAATACTGAGGATATGAGAAAGAAGGCTAGTAGCTGCCGAAGGTGAGCAAGGTAAAAAAACAAACTTCGTAGAACAACCAAAGACACCACCACGGACTGCAACGTTCTTTAAAGACAAGACACACAAATAAAAAGGGTAAAACCCAAATGAATGAAATGAGAAAATTCCCTGGTACTTCGTCGACAATAAGCGCTTTCGGAATTAACCTTCTTCAGATTGTAGTGAATGAGACGGGGAAACTCCTAATAAAATCACTTGTAACCAATCAAGGGGTAGCATTGGGGCAACACACTCTTCACAAATCAAATCAAGGTTTAACCAATAAAAATGTGTATGCATACACCTTCTGTTCTAGCCAATAGTAGGTCTCCTATTCTTCAGTATAGGGTGTAGTGGAACTACTGCATTTAAACCTGGAGGCTTGTCTGCTCTCAGGTTTATAATCCATTTAATTTCATTCCTTTCCGTAGCATTGGCAATATCACCTTGTCTTATTCCAACAGGAGTGTTTTCCAGCACTTTAAAATAAAACAGATGAGTAGAAAACTGCTTGATGTGATTCGCTAGGCAGTTTATGAGATCACAGTTCAGAATATCATGGAGATGCCTCAAAACCCTGTTCTTAAAACATTGATCAGTTTTGCCCACATAATATGCAGGACATTCTGAACACGTAACTAGATATACCACATGGGGAGTATTGCAGTCTGCTTGACATGAGAAGTGGTAGGACAAACTAATTCGTTTAAGGAAAAATGAAGAAGCACCATTAATGTTTAAAACTGACAATGTTCCAAATAAAAGATAGACTGAAGGAGCTGGCAAGGGCACTTTAAACTTCAGTCTAACATATACCAATGATTGTCAGGAAGTTTCTGAAATCATTAAGAAGTTCTGGCCCATCTTAACTCAAGATGCCAAAATTTGTGAGATTGTAGGCGAGATGCCCAAATTTACGTTTAAAAATAAAAATAACTTAAAATGCCTATTATGTCTGAAAGATTGTATGAAAAATGTCCCTATAAGACAGAAAAAAGGGACTTTTCGTTGTGGTAAATGTTCATCTTGCAGCAGTATAGATACTAGCAATACATTTACCCATCCTATTAGCAAAATTAGCTACCACTTCTCATGTCAAGCAGACTGCAATATTGCCAATGCTACGGAAAGGAATGACCTACTATTGGCTAGAACAGGTGGTGTATGCATAAACATTTTTATTGGTTAAACCTTGATTCGATTTGTGAAGAGGGCGTTGGCCCAATGCTACCCCTTGATTGGTTACAAGTGATTTTATTAGGAGTTTCCCCGTTCATTCACTGCGATCTGAAGGTTAATTCCGAAAGCGCTTATCGCTGACGTAGTACCAGGAGATTTTATCTCATTTCATTCGTTTGGGTTTTACCCCTTTTTATGTGCGTGTCTTGTCAGTAAAGAACATTGCAGTCCGTGGTGGTGTCATTGGTTGTTCTACGAAAAATACTGAGGATATGCTAAACGTTTGTAAACAAGCAAGAAAATTTGCCACCAGAAAATCCGATGTATCCATCTTGGCTGTACTAAAAACTATACTGGGGGTGGGAAGCTTCCTGCTCTCTCTTCCTCTGGTTAAACTTTTCAAACAAGTTCAGATATGTCAACTGCTCCCTTGTGTGTACACCAAATACATCCAGATTCTGCTTGCAATTTACTATGTTTCCTTTACATACTACTTGCGCCCAAAATCTTTACTTCTTGTTTAACTTTTTCTCTTTGTAGCCTCTCCTTGCATTTCCTCTCTAATCTTAAAAGATGGTATCGGTGCCATCTCCTTCATTACATAAACCACTTCATGTGCATTACCCCAGTCACTGTTTTGTATACCTAATACTCCATATAACCATCTTCCTTTTCAAAGGAACCAAAATCCTATTGTCCCTTTATGTTCTATTTTACAACTGATTAGTGAACAGGGTCTTCCATTTTGGTATGCAATTCCAATCAGGAATGAAGTATAATAAATTACTTCACTGCAACAGTATTGATATTAAGTCCAGAAGTCCCAGCTCTCCATTAGAACGGAAGTATCAATTTGACCCAATGTATGCTGGCACTTATTTCTTCTCTCTCCCCCAAAACTCTTACTTCCTTATTGACTCCCAGATTTTCTCATCTGGCTGAAAGAAATGCACTTACTCTGCATATAATATTAATGGTAAAAAATTTATTGCCTGTATTTTATTTTATCCAGTGACAATTTTGTCTTAATTTTAACTTCCAACTTTTTTTGTTTTGTCTTTTCCTACAATTATTTGGCAGCCTGATCAACCTCTGTTTATAAACATATCCATAAGTACTTAATTTTTTCATGACCCCCCCCCAAGTATGGAAACCCCTGGATGAGTTCACATGCTGATGTGCATTATCGCTGATCACTTCTGGACTTGAACTACTACTAAATGTTTCCTCCCACACTTATTTTTGTTTTAAATAAGAAACATCTTTATTAAGTTATCACTGATGACATGGGCAATCATACATTTATATAAATGGAAACAACCCATGTTGACAATCTTAGTTGCAGGCATTATACATCACTTACAATCTACCCAATCACTGTCACAAATTACATAGCTCATTCAAACCTGCCTTCTTTTAAACCTCATTCCTACTCTGTACATACTGCTCCCAAAATCCTCATTTTCTATGCAATATTGATCCTACCCTTTTCTAAAGATCCAAATTCCAGTTTTATCTCTGCTACTATATTCACTACTAGTACAGCTGGTTTAGACTTTGATTTCTATTTTCTAGTGATTGCTTTGTCAGCATCCACCATAATTATACTCAACAAGGCTACGCAACTCGTATTCTGCATCACAGGTCAGAAAAATCATTTCCATAGATGCACCAGTTTGCACACCTAGTATCTCTGACAGAGAAGTCTGCAGGGAGCCTTACATTTCCAGAAAATGTGTTCCCAATTACCTCTTTCTTTCCCATCATACATCTGACATTTACTGTCTACTTGAGGAAAAATCCTCTGAAGTCTACTTGGGGTATAAAAATACCTATGTAAACATTTCCAAGCAAAAATCCTACATCTTCTAGATTTTGCTACATATTTGGGAGACATACATATATTCTCCCAGTTTTTGTGAATTTCTTATCCAATCTCTCTTCCCAATCCTCCCTAACCTTCTCCAATTGATTCTTATAGCTATCATGCAAAATTGTATATGCTCTACTAATTACTCCTTTAACAGCAGCTTCTGTTCTACATTCTACTAAAAACTCTACCAGTGCTGCTCTTTTGTTTAGGACCCCACTATTTCTATCTCTTGCCTACACTCTATCACTCCTAGACAGGGAAGACCATCTTTAACCTGCAGTCCAATAAATTCTTGACATCTTCCCATTTTATTAGTTTCCTCTCTAATTATTTGCTCCCAATACCTTGGTTCCTTTGCCAGTTTTCTCCAATAAATTCCAGCCCCCTCGACTCCTGTTTGTATCCCTAATTGCAGTTATTCCTATCGGCAAAATCTCCTTTCTCCATTCCTGTGTTGGCTCAGTTTTAAAATACTTTCTGGTACTTTATGAATATAACAATCTGTATGACTGTCATTCTCCTTAAAGATTTGCATCCAAAATCCCAGTTTCTCTGTTTCTAGAGCATCTCCCACTTCATCATCCCTTTCCACTCTGAATTACAGATTTCTGCTTGTGCTACGTATTGACGTTTTAACTGTACAGCTCTGAAATACCCCTTTAAATTAGGTATTCTCAATCCTCCTTGTTCTACAGGAAGAATCATCGTATCCCACTTGACTCTTGCACCTAAACAAGCATGTCCAAGGGTCAGCTTCTGGTGATTTCTCCTGTTCATCTGGTGAATCTGGGCATACTGGGGCAATGCAGCAACTGCCTCATGTACAAAGAGGACCCTCTCCTCCTGCCACCCAACACTACAACCTGTGAGAGATGCACTTACACAGCCAAACTGGAAGCAAAGCTCTCTCCAGCCAACATTGTGCTAGACAGTCAAGAGGAGAAGGTCAACACCTGCACTACACCTCAAGCAACACATAGCCTTTCAAAACCCACACCATCAGCACCCACACATAGCAACACTAAACCCACATATGCAGAGGCCCCTAACATTAAAGTGCCCAAGCAACAAGGACCTCCGAAGCTGAAATGCAAACAAACACCAGTCACAACCAAAGTGGCACATAGCTCACAACACCAGTGTGCCACCCAACAACAGCCCCTAAGGCAAGACAACGTACCCAACACTTTAGTCATAGGTGACTATAGTCAGACATACTGATGTCCCACTCACCAGGCTGAACAAGGAGAAAATTACAGTCAGCTGCCTGTGGGGTGCTATGATCCACCACATAACGCATGCACTCAAGTCACTCCACAACAAGTACAAATACGACTGGGTAATTTTCCATGTTGGAGTGAACGACTTGAGACGTACCTCCCTGGACTACATGGAGAGACATTGAAGAGCTCTCAGATCATGTGACCCAGGCAGGTATGACCCTAGCCCTGAGTAGCATCCTGCCTTCGCCCAGAATGATACCACAGTATAAGGACAAAATGACTGACTAACAATTGGCTAAGCTTCTGGTGTCATTCAAAGGGGATCTAGTATCTGTCTGCCTGGGATGACATGATCGACAAACCACGCTGCTTTGCCAGCGATGATCTGCACCTCTCACCCCTGAGATTCAGGTTACTGGCTAAAGCTCTTGCCACCCCTATAGTGCCTTTTTTAGGCAAGGTTCAAGGGACAAAGGACAAAACCACCACCATAACAGATACAAGCATGCAAAATCTGAAGGTAATGCTACTCAATGCTAGAAGTCTAAACCTCAAAATGCACTCTTTCGAGGCACTCCTAAAAATGGAGAACATCGATATCTGTGCAGTAACTGAGACCAGGTTCAAGACTCCAGAGAGCAGCCCTGCAATACCAGGCTACAACTCTTACCACGCTTTTCGGCCACCAAACCAAGACCGATACACTAAAGGTGGAGGAGTGTCCATATTCACCAAGGATATTCACACCTCCAGGCTAGTTGCCCAACACAATGCATCTGAAATTCTCCAGGTGCAACTAACACTAGGTAAGACTGCAATCCAAACTGCAGCTTGCTACAGATCCCCCACCATGTCCCAAGATTCTCACTACACCTTTCTAAACATACAGGAAAATATTAAGATACAACCAAAGACCCTAATACTGGGTGATTTCAACGACTCTGCCATTAAGTGGGAAATCTACTCGGGTGCCAACACCTTTTTCCAACGGTTCTTGGAATTCATAAATTTCAATGCCCTGGATCAACTAAACCATTGTCCCACCAGGGGCTCCAATATCCTAGACCTGGTGATTACCAACATGGGAGATAGATGCTCCACACCAGTGGTCACCCCCTCACTGGTCAGGTCTGACCATAAGCAAATCACCCTTGACATCTACACCCCACCCCCCAGTAACGAAACCTTTGTAAAAAAAACTTCTCCAAAGTCAACTTCATGCTACTCAAGTCAGAAGTGACCAACCTCATGGCACCCATACAGATGGGAGCTGAAAGTTCGACTGCTGAATCCTACACTAAGGCACTGTACAAGCACATCCACTTGTGCATGAATCGTGCAATCCCAATTACAACCATCAACAAAAGGAAGCCAATCTGGTGGTCCCCTGCCATAAACAAACTATACAACAGAAGGAAGAAACTGTTGCAGAAAAGAGGAAAATCCCAGGGTGCAAAAAACTCCCTTACCAGCCTCAGTAAGAAGCTGAGATCCCTCAAAATCCTCCAAAGCTAGTTACGAAAATAAAACTGCCAAAGATTCCAAAGTCAACCACAAGGCATTCTATAGTTATGTCAAGAATCTAAATGGCAATGCTCAGAGCTACTTTGAGCTACAACAGAATGGCATTAAATATACCGATCCCAAGCATACTGCCAATATCCTGGCAGATCGATTTAGTGCCAACATCACCCCCCCCCTCACCCCCTAAAGGGCCTATCTCAATACCAAAGGATTGCCAAATTCCGGTAATCACGGCCACAGAGGTAGAAACCGCACTCTCCAAAGCTAAGAATACAGCATCCCTGGGACCAGATGACATCTCGGGCTGTGTACTACATGAACTACAAAATAAACTGGCACCTCACTTAAGTGTCATGTTTAATCATAGCCTCACCTCAGGCTTCGTGCCCACTGAGTGGTGCACAGCTACAGTTATCCCACTCCACAAGAGGGGGATCCACCTTGGATCCCAGGAACTACTGTCCCATCAGTCTGACGAGCCTGATCTTCAAGGGCATGGAACGCATCATCATGGAACATATAAACAAAGACAATGGCAACCTTCAAAACACTGGACCCCACCCTGTTTGGGTTTGTGAAGGGCCTATCTTGCCTCCTGAACCTGACTGACTTCTTCAGATCAGTCTCCAGAGCTGTAGACGAGGATAAAGCGGCCCACACAGCCTATCTGGACCTCGCCAAGGCCTTCGACACCATCCCCCACTCTGGAATCATAGATAAACTTACTAAACTGGGCATAAATCCCTACGTCACTCAATGGGTTGCCAACTGGCTTGCTGACACAACCCAGACTGTAAAAGTAGCCAACTCCAAATCCAGCTCCAGACAAGTGACAAGTGGAGTATCTCAAGGTTCAGTCCTGGGACCGCTCTTGTTTGGCATCTACTTCTCTGGAATACAGGCCAACACTAAGGGACTCTGGCTAACCAAGTTAGCAAATGACTGCAAACTGGGAGCCATTATTGAGTCCCAAAATTATGTGGATATTCTAAAAAAGGGTCTTACAGAAATATTGTGATACTGTAAATAAAGCAAAAAGTGTAGTAAAACCATGCATACTAAGCGGTGAAATACTGAGTACTCCAACATATGATGTAGTTGCCCATTGCTGGAACTGTGAAAGTCCAACCAAAAAAGCAGACTATATAATCTCACAATTCTGAAGAGGCCTACCGATATGTAACTAAGTACAGTAATGGCCACAAAAAGTAAGATGATAAAGTTGCAGTGACCATGCGCAGACAGTAACTGCATGTTTTTGCATAAGCCGATGTCTGGCACAATTAAACAGTGCAAAAATTACAAGTGGTATGCACTACCATCAGCGTTTTTTTTTTTTAAATATTGACTCAAAAAAGCATGTGGCTGCTGTCATGCAAGTCTGAAATAGTTTGTATATAGTGTATCATTTGTTAGCTATTTAAACAGGAAGGGAAAATAAGTGGCAGATCGATGCTTTGCAAAGCAGGGATTATTTTTCATAATCATATGGGAATATATGGATTTATGTTTTAAATAACATTATTGACTTGATAAACATCTTATAAGCAACATAATATACTTAATATTAAATCATGAATATTTATGAGCCCAGAGAGAATGATTTGGTTTGCCCATTTAAATGCTGAGTTTATATTTTATTGGTTAATTGTTTTAAATTGGATATACAAGTGATTAATGCTTTAATTCTTATGTATCTGATGAAGTCCGAATGTTGAGGACAAAAACGCATGTTTTAAAAGCGTTTATATCTATGGATTCTTGGTGCTTTTGTTAATAAAACGAGTGGACAATTATTCTTGGGTTACCTGTTTGGCTCATTGCACTCTCTTCTGGACTTATTGGTGACTTTTGAGTGCTTTTCACTTTGTTTTTATACTACAGGATGGTCTTACACAGACCAACGGCTGAATTATTAGTCATGGTCTCAAAATGAATGCAAAGAAATGCATCATCATTCCCTTCAGCACCAACAATGTCCCCTCACACTAACAAATTGATAACAATACTGTAAGTACACATGAAATGGTACAGGACCCGGTATAACAGGTTGACCACAACCTTAACTCCGACCACATGTCTATCATTGTAAGGAAAGCTTTCCACATAGCTCAATTGATTTGTAAAGGCGTCGCCTCAAGAGCATAAGTTATAACCCTCCTGTACCCGGCAGCTATTTGGCCCATAAGAGTAAAATGCCCCATTCGGTATGTACCGTACTAAGCACCTACAGCAATTAGAGACACCTCAGAGGTTTCTAACAAAGATCATCAATGGTCTCCAGCATGCACCTTACACGGACATACTAAAATCCCTGCCACTGTACTCCGTATCATATAGACTTCTTAGAGAAGACTTGTGCCTGGCCTACACAGCAACCCAAGACCCACACCTAATGAACTTACTGCATATCAGTAAAATATAAAAAGGGGCTAGGGCCACCAGTTCCAAGGATTTAAATACGGCTTGTGACTTAAATAGGACACACTGGGTGGAGAGGTTCATCACCCAGCGACTGCCACATCTTTGGAACAGGCTACTAATTCATGTGAAACAGAGCACCCCTATGACACTGTTCAAGAGAAAAGTACAGTTTTGTACCTACCATAAATGTGGATGTCCGATAGGTATGCATCTGCAGTCATCACATATGGGTTGTCCTGCCTCAGGCAGCCCTTCGGTCGGCCGGATTCCAAAGTCTGGGTCTGGCGTCGGCTGATGTTGCCCTTTCCCCGACGTCATAACGCCTGGGGTATAAAAGCGTCAGCCGATGCCATCTTCCTCAGTCTTTCTTGCTGCGTGGTGCCCGAAGCAGAAGCAGTTCGCAAGTGCCGGTCGGCCAGCTCCTGTAAATTCGCTATCCGAAGACTTCAAAAGCTAAGTACCACGTTGGGGACTCTTTCTTGCCTCAGCCGATGTCAGAAAAAGTTAATAATTGTTTAACTTGTGGGAAACAAATACCTCATAAGGATTTCCACTCTTATTGTCTTCCCTGCTTAGGCCCAGACCACGACGTCTCTGCCTGTTCAGCCTGCGCTTCCTTCAACCGACGCACTCTTAGACGTCGGTCGGAGTTCACAGAAGAGTTTGTTGGGGATAGTTTTGCTTACAAAATGCTGTCGGAAACCCCGACATCTCATTTAATTAATTAACGGAAAGACAAGGACCGACACACGCGGGCCGCGGTTTCGGCTGAAACCGCAGCTAGGCCTACTGCGAGTGTCTCGGCTGATAGCGAGTCCTTGGAACTTCCGAACCCTGAAATAATACAACCAACAGCCTCGGCCCTGGAGGCTCCTACCGAGTCGGTTACAGAATTGCCTTCCGAAACTGGTGTATTGGAATCTTCCGACACCATACCTTTAGACAAAGCTACACCAGCACGTGGTGCAGACAGGCCTCCAACATCCATGTCTATTAAGGCCTTCACCAGGGCTAAAGCTGCAAAACACACTAAATCCATGCCTCCCAGAGTTATTCCTCAGGGACCTTCTTCTAGTTCACAGATTTTAACTTTAGCAGAGGACCTTATCTCCTTAATTAGGGGCTCTCAGCCTCATCCGGACAGGGGCTCCCAACCCCCCCCTAGACAAAAGGCCCAGGATGGATCCCCCTGATCCCCTTTCCTCAGAGGAGGCCTCTGTTGGCTCGGATCACTCAGACTACCAGGAGAAGGCTTATTCGGCCTACGAGGATTCGGATGCAGAGGAATCTATTCCCTCAGCCTCCCCTCCTGAAGAGCTTTCCTTTGGGGAGACCCTTCACACTATGAGACAGCATTTCAAATGGCAGGGCCAGGAATATTCTGATTCCAGGAAAAGACTAAGAACTTTTCTTCATTTACCTCAGCATAGACCTTTGGCTATTCCTCCTGTTTTAAATGTGATTGATGATGTATATTCTGACTCTAGTATGACCCCTGACACTCTACCTCCGGCCCCTGTTAAGCCTGATCGGTATTACAGGGTCCCGGGGAGCATCACTAAATACAACCTTGGGTATTGACTAGTACCTCTAAGGTACTACACTGGGTTGAAACAGCTAGGCTTAAAATGACCTCTGGGTCGATAGCCTAGTAATCTCCTATGATTCTATGATCATATAAATGCTTTCTCTGCATCAAAACCCAACAATAATGGTATTTTCTTACATTCTGCTTCCCCTCTGGATCATCAACGTTCTGTTAATGTTGTCAAATTGTTTGCCTCCCCGCCATAAATCCAGACTGATCCATACCGATCAATTTTGGCATCACTTTTGCCATTCTTTTAGCCATTATACACAAACACTTTGTAATCATGGTTTAGCACTGAAAAGGGCCTGTATGAAGCTGGATCTGATGGGTCTTTATCCTCTGGTTATTACAGCCTCCAGCGCTTTCTTCCAGGATGCTAGTGCTTTTCCTCCTCAAAAATAATGTTAAACAAAATCCTTCTGGATTTTTATCAGTTTTTTTTCCCCTCCTAGCTACCAAGCTTCCACAGTAATACCATCTACTCCCAGGGATTTTACTTTGGATTGGTTATACAGCACCATTTTTGTCTCATCCTCTCCTGTCCTGTTAGAAATGAGTCTCATTTGCCTCTAACCTTAGCATATTTAATTCTTCCATAAACATTTCCATTTGTACCTTTTCTTGAATTCCACATTTCTCTGCTTTAGATAGAGTTTTGCAGAATTTCCAAAATATTTCTAGCATCTCTACATGATCTCTTCTTATTTTCCTTGTTATAGGCTCCCTAAGTTTGCTGACCGTCCTTTCTACTTACTGTTGTCTGAGCCATTGTGCTAAAAATTTTTGTGGTCTAGAATCTTTTTAAACTCATGCATATTATTGAGGTAATCCCCTTATCGTCTGTTTAGCATTCTGCAGTTGTTCCTCCTCTTGTTCTGTGAAATTCCTCCTATTCTGCAATACTTTAACATTTGTCAGTCCCTCTAAATAATTCTTGTTACTTTTTAACCATCTCTCTATTTCCACCACATTTTTAAACTCCACTTTAATTTCATCCCACTCCCTAGCTATAATTTTTAAAAGAAATTTCTTCGCTAATAACTCCTGAATAATTTCCACTGCCCATCCCTTAAAATTCCTCGCTTTTCAACAGATAGATGGGAAAGCACCAGTGTCACATTTTTATTTCATTACCCTGTGTTTTTATTTTAATTACTGATGCATGATCTGAAATAGTTATTGGGTGTGTATGAAGACTTTCAATTAAATGCACATGTTCCTGTGAAATGTAAATTCTGTCTAGCCTAGTCCAGTTTTTTGATCTTGGGGAATATGTAAATTCAGTCCGAACTCCTAGTACTGAATTGAATTCTTCCATGCCAAAGGTTTTCATAAATTTCTGCAAAAATCTGCCCTCCTTTGGTATATTTTCCCTTCTGGGCCCCCACAGGCATCTTCACAGCTGCAAATCGAACTCCAGTTCCCACCTATAAGTAATATTCCCTACTGAAAGCTGTTTTCTCACATAAGTTTCTTAAGCTCCATTATAGCAGTTTTAGGTAGACTACACATAAAGCCAGTGTAATCCTCCTCCCATGCCGGTAGCCCCTTGGTACTACACATCTACCATCACCATCTTCTTTTAATCCTCTATCACTATTGGAGCTCCTCTTGCAATATAAGTACTCCTACCTGCCAGGTTTGTTATATATAGAATAACACTATCAGTTTTTCTTTTTCCCTAGCATTCATATGTCTGGATCTGGGACAATTTTCTTGACCAATGATTTCAGATACAAGGCAAGCAACAGACAGAATTAGTGAGGACCCCCTGCCTAATTCTTCTTGCTATTTTAAATATGTCTGAAAGCAGCATCCCATTCTTTACACACACTTCAGCTCAGTTTTAAATTCTAAATATTAAATCCATCTATTCTGGCAGAAACTCTTATCCGCAGTGTTTTTTCATGAATCCCAAACGGACTCTTTCTAAAACCTTTGACAACTGATCCAATTAGCATTAACTTTTCTTTCTATTTGGAATACAAGTGTCTTGACATTGTAAAATGTCGGTCTATCTTCGATAAAGCCACAGTAATCTAGGCAGTATTCCCACATCCTTCTGCCAGTATATTCATAATGACCTCATAGTCATGAGGCTGTATTCTTAAAATGTTGCCACATTTTGCTAATGCTTATTTGCACGACTAGAGGCCAAACGCAGAGTGGGTGAGAGTCAGAAAACCAGCTACATGATGAGGCTAGACCAAATGTAGTTGGTCAGGTTATACGCAAATGACTGCATAATGAAGTATTGTGCATGATGAGTCAAAGAAAGACAGTGGAGAGACTGAAAAACATTTAAATTCCATGCAGCAATATTGCTCACACCTTGGATTTAAACTCTGCTATGCTGATGTTTAGATGATATATGTCTTGAAATATGCTTGGGTTGCCTCAGCCATTAAAAACATTCATTTGTATGTTGCTCTGACTGCAGAGGCTCTACCTGACAGTGTGAAGTGTCTCCCTGGACCAAAAAAAAAATTCTAAAAATATACACAAATACTATATATGCACGCGCGCATGTGTGTGTATACATATATACATACTCTGTAATATACACACAAAATGTGTGCTTGCATGAGAGTGTGTGTGTGTGTACACATATAGGTATACACATCTTTGTATAGGCAGTAATAAAATATATACGCAAAAATACTCCAGGCTTAGCATACCTATATGCAAACCCACTAAGAAAATAAGAAAGGGCAAGGCACAGACATCAGTTACATTGGCGAGGAAGGGAGACTGCTCTACCAGGAAGTGCACTGGATGAACAACCACCCTGACTAGAACCCTGTGTTGTTATGGGTCTTCCTTAGCATAATGAGGCACTCTGCCAGTCGGTGTGTAGATTTAACCCTCAAGGCCCGATAAGTATGCTGATTAGGGCTTATTCCATTATTGTCTCTGTACAACACAATTTGTATGATGAGCAAATCTATTAAGATTACAACACAATACTGCTCACATGCCTGAGCATCTGTGGGTAGCTCCATGCACCAGAGGTGCACACAACAGATTAAGACATCGAATGAGACTGATTTATGGTCCAATCTTACCAGGGAGGACATCATATGGGAGGGTGCAATGCTGTCCCATGTTAGAGTATGATGCCCAGGACATACAAGCCCCTTGTAGATGTGATGACTAGCTGTTCCAGAGCATTTGCACTGAAAGTCCAACAAGCTCTGAGCCACCATGTTTGTGGTCGTGTACGTTTCCCAGTCACCACTGCTGTTTTGCCTTGTTCTTAGATGTCAGGGCTGTTTTCAGTATTAAGTTTAGGCTTCTAAAATATTCTGAGTTTTGTTCACATTTGTTCACGTTTTATTGATTGATGAAACTGCACTCACTGCAAGCATCCCTGGAAAAATGCGGACATCTGCACAGTCTCAGAAACCTGGCTCAAAGCTGCAGAGAGCACCCCAGCCTTAGCTGGTTACTCATCCTATCATACATTCAGACCCAAAACTGTGGGTAGTAAAGCCAAAGGAGCTAGAGTTTCAATATATATTAAAGACACGCATACCTCCAGGCTAGTCAAACAGTGCGACGCACAGGAGACACTCCAGGTGCAGTTAACCATGGACAAGACCCCTATACAAATCATAGCTAGCTACCGGCCCCCAAATCTGACTCAAGGTGCCCAATCTGCCTATCCGGACCTCTTAGTTCAACCCTTTATCCTGATCCTGGGTGACTTGACTACCCAAACACAGACTGGAAGAACTACTCATGTCTCAACACAAATTCCCAGAGATTCCTCGATTATGTCAATGCAAATGTTTTGGTACAGCTAGATGATACCCCTACAAGAGGTGATAATATCTACGACTTGGTATTAACCAACATGAGTAACCACTGCAGCATCCCTGCAGTATCATCCTCCCTTGGTAAGATTCGACCATAAAGCGGTCACTTTCGAATTCACCATCTCCCCTGACCCCCCTCTAGCTAGGGTCAAACAAAAAAACTTCTCCAAAGCTGATTACAGCCTCTTGAGGGATGGTATAAACAGCTTCTTCACAAACCCCTCCCCCTCTCCAGGAAATGGCACCAGTATCCAAAACTATACCAAAGCACTATAAGCGCATTTATATAGATGCATGGAATCAGGAATACCTGACAGGACTAAATCATCCTCTGCAAGGATGAGTAAACCTATCTGGTGGACTTCTGCAATAAATGAACTCTATAACAAAAAAAAAAAAAAATTGCTGTCTAAGACCAAGAGCGAGCAGGTGCCCAGTTGCAAGCAATCGCACCTAAGCCAGAAGAAGCAAATGAGGACTAGTGAAATCCTCCAAAGCAAACAGAGTCCAAACTGGCCACATCTAATAGAGAGAATCATACAGCTTTCTTCACATATGTCCAAAATCACAAAGGAAGCACCCAGATCTGTTCAAAACTGGTGGTCAAGGACACCACATATACAAATGTCATAGATATAGCAAACTTGCTCTCTGACAAGTTCAGCAAAAACTTCACCCTTCTGTCCCTCCATCAGTAGATCAGGACATTCCCAGTACCTGCCCCCTTACCCTTATATCTAGGGATCAGATAATCACTGCTCTCTCAAAGGCAAAAAATACAGCCTCCATGGGACCCGATAACATCCCAGGCTGCATCCTACATGAACTCAGGCAGGAACTTGCGCACCATTAGGTGTCTTGTTCAACCAAAGCCCGAGCACCAGCTTTGTACCAGCTGAGTGGAGGACAGCCACTGTTATACCTTTACACAAAGGTGGAGAGTACACCGATCCGGGAAATTATAGACCCATCAGCTTAACTTGCCTGATATGCAACGCCATGGAATGGATCATGGACCTCATTAACAAGGACATTGGCAACCTCCAAACACTCGAACCCACACAGTTTGGCTTTGACAAGCGGAGGTTAAGTCTGTTAAACTTTGTTGACATTTTTGAGACATTGACCAAAGCCATGGACAAGGGGAAGACTGTGCACACTGCCTACCTTGACCTGGCCAAAGCCTTCAACACTATTCCTCAATTGGGCATAATGGAAAACCACTCTCAACTAGGCATCAATCCATATGTTACCAGATAGGTAGCTAACTGGCTCACTAATAGAACCCACCAAGTCAAAATAGGGGAAGCCACCTCAAGCAGACCTGTATCAAGCATAGTACCCCAGGGTTCGGTCTTGGGGCCTCTTATTTGGGATATACTTTTCCAAGGTGAAGGCCAAAATGAGTGGGCTATGGCTGACCAAGTCTGCAGAGGACTGCAAGCTGGGCGTTGTCATCAATTCTCCTAGTGACATGGACATCCTCCAAGAGGGTCTCACTCAAACAAATGACTGGTGCCAGAAACATGGCCTCAAGCTGAATACCAAAAAATGCATGATCCCCTCTGGGGAGAGTGACGTCCCCACAAATTATCACATCAATAACAATGTCCAAAAAAACAGCTGTGAGGCAGTTAACCAGTTTTCAGTCACAAAATCAAATCCAAAAAGAAAAAGAAAACTGGAAACACTCAAACAAATAAACTTAAAAATATCGCCTGAGCGGGATAAATGCTCCAACTATAACAGCCAAATACAATAATCGATAGTAAACAAGAGTTAGTAGGAGAAAACCACAGTAGATGTAACACCAGTTCATATGTCAAGTCCCCAGAACTTCAAGAGTCCTAACTTCACAAACGATAAGAACCACGACTCATTCAGTTCACGAACCTTTCTTTAATAAAAACAGAAGTTGAGTGCAAATATCAGTACAGGTTAGCGCTTTCACCTTACGGCTTCTTCAGACCTATTAAACTCTCCAAACATCACACAATTTAAATCTAAAAAAGCACGAAAGTATTACTAATTCTTAAAGTGCCAGTGCAAATAAAAAACTTAAGCAATTCCTTACAAAATCTCATATCACCAAACCATAAAACTAAAACAGATACACTTAATAAAACAACTTTACATATATCTATACTAACATATTAAAATATAAAGAAATATATATGTATATACATATAGAACACGTGTATGAAATATATATATATATATATATATATATATATATATATATATATATATATATATATGTATATATATGAATATACATAGTATATAGCTTAAAAAAATGATATATATATATATATAGGCATAAATAAAAATATATATAAATGTATGCCTATATACACAAAAAATATATTTCTATATCCAATATAGGAAAAAAACTGAACTATATGATAATAATATATAGACCAAGACACTTGTATATGGACATATATAACTACACAGGAACAATATATATATATATATATATATATATATATATATATATATATATATATATATATTTATAATGTGTCATGTCCTTAATCCTCTCATTCTAAGGAAGGGTTTAATGGAGACTTTCCCATTAATACCGGGGTATAAATCGGACCTCAATCTCATAATCCAGGTGGCTTCTCTAGTTTCAGTATATGTTTTGATATCACCTCCTCTAATCCCTCTATTAACCCTCTCTACAACCTTAAATCTGAATGTATGGGAATCTCCAAACTCACTGACATGTTTCACTAGAGCATTTACCTTAGAGGCTGTCCTGATATACATATGTTCACGCATTCTATCTCTAAGACTCCTATTGGTCTTCCCTATATAGAATGCGTGACATGCTTCACAATGTGCCAGATAAACATCTGTGGACATACAGTTCTCGCTCACCCTAAATGTATAAGACCTCAAATCAATGGGGTGAACAAATAGGGGGTCTGGATCAATAAGGTTGCAAAAATTACAATGCCCACAAGGTAATGTTCCATAAGATGCATCTATACCTCCTCTTAATGTCTCCTTTTGATAGCAGAGAAGCCTTTTCAGATTCTTTTTATTCTTGTATATAAATCTCGGGGCCACCCCTAAAGCTTCCTTAACCTCTGGGTCAACTAATAAAATGTCCCAATGTGTCTTAACATCCTTGATTTGACCCACATCCTTGGTATAAAAGATAGAGCACACCACATTATCAACTCTCAGCTCCCTTGACATCGGGGTATCTCTAGTTCTACTTTCACCACCTATATGGCTAGAGAAATAGGGTGCTGCCACCCCTGATCTCATTAAATCTATCCCTTGTGTCCCTTTATTTATATCACTTATACTATAACCACGTACCAAGAGTCTCTCACTTAAATCATTCAACTCATTTCTAAATCCTGAATCGATGGGACAGTATCTAGAAATCCTCATCGCTTGCCCTTTAATGATGTTATCATATATATTATCCTGGATGCATGCTATGACGATGTAGCAATACATTTCCATGACACAACTTCCTATAACGTCCTGTGTTTATCAAACCATTGTCTAACTTCTCTACATAAATATCCAAAAAAGGTATTCTCACCTCAGAATACTCAAAGCTAAACCTTAAATATTCTGTTAGTGAGTTCATCTCATTAATAAATTACATCAGTTCTTCGGATGACCCTTTCCACAACAAGAAGAGGTCATCCACAAACCTCCTATAAAATAGGACACAATCCTTAAAGCCAGGTAATTGAAACATGAATCTGTGTTCCCATTCTGCCATGAAAAGGTTGGCATAGCTATTGGCACAAGATGTGCCCATAGCTACGCCATCCCTCTGGAGGTAACACTGATCTGCAAAACAAAAAGCATTAGACTCCAAAACCACCTCCAAAAAAGTCGATATCAGATCCATCTGTTTTCCATCCATTGTTGATTCTCTCCTGAGATAACTCCCAACCATCTCAACTCCTCCTACATTAGGAATAACAGTAAATAATGACTGAACGTCCATCGTGACAAAAAGAAAATCTAAATCCTCAGATTTCCCATTAGTAAAGCCATATAAATCAAGTAAAAACTGTCTAGTATCCTTTAAAATGAAAGCATTTGCATTAACTATTGGTCTAAAAAACTTCTCAATATAAATAGAGTGGTACAGTAGACCACCCCCTCCCTGCTACTATAGGTCTAAGGGGTGGATCCTCTCTATTCTTATGAATTTTCGGAAGTCCATTTATGCAGGGAATAAGTGGATATGTCACTTCCAATGTTTTAAATAGCAATGTATCAATAATATGACTCTTAACTTTTTGTTTTGCAGATCAGTGTTACTTCCAGAGGGATGGCGTAGCTATGGACAAATCTTGTGCCAATAGCTACGCCAACCTTTTCATGGCAGAATGGGAACACAGATTCATGTTTCAATTACCTGGCTTTAAGGATTGTGTCCTATTTTATAGGAGGTTTGTGGATGACCTCTTCCTATTGTGGAGAGGGTCATCCGAAGAACTGATATAATTTATTAATGAGATTAACTCACTAACAGTATATTTAAGGTTCAGCTTTGAGTATTCTGAGGTTAGAATACCTTTTTTGGATATTTATGTAGAGAAGTTAGACAATGGTTTGATAAACACAGGACTTTATAGGAAGTTGTGTCATAGAAATGTATTGCTACATCGTCATAGCATGCATCCAGGATATATATATATGATAACATCATTAAAGGGCAAGCGATGAGGATTTCTAGATACTGTCCCATCGATTCAGGATTTAGAAAAGAGTTGAATGATTTAAGTGAGAGACTCTTGGTACGTGGTTATAGTATAAGTGATATAAATAAAGGGATAGATTTAATGAGATCAGGGGTGGCAGCACCCTATTTCTCTAGCCATATAGGTGGTGAAAGTAGAACTAGAGATACCCCGATGTCAAGGGAGCTGAGAGTTGATAATGTGGTGTGCCCCATCTTTTATACCAAGGATGTGGGTCAAATCAAGGATGTTATTAGGACACATTGGGACATTTTATTAGTTGACCCAGAGGTTAAGGAAGCTTTAGGGGTGGCCCCAAGATTTATATACAAGAATAAAAAGAATCTGAAAAGGCTTCTCTGCTATCAAAAGGAGACATTAAGAGGAGGTATAGATACATCTTGTGGAACGTTACCTTGTGGGCATTGTAATTTTTGCCACCTTATTAATCCAGACCCCCTATTTTTTCACCCCATTGATTTGAGATTTTATACATTTAGGGTGACAGAGAACTGTATGTCCACAGATATTGTTTATCTGGCACATTGTGAAGCATGTCACGCATTCTATATAGGGAAGACCAATAGGAGTCTTAGAGATAGAATGCGTGAACATATGTATAATATCAGGACAGCCTTTAAGGTAAATGCTCTAGCGAAACATGTCAGTGAGTTTGGAGATTCCCATACATTCAGATTTAAGGTTGTAGAGAGGGTTAATAGAGGGATTAGAGGAGGTGATATCAAAACGTATACTGAAACTAGAGAAGCCACCTGGATTATGAGATTGAGGTCCGATTTATACCCCGGTATTAATGGGAAAGTCTCGATTAAACCCTTCCTTAGAATGAGAGGATTAAGGACATGACATATATATATATTGTTCCTGTGTAGTTATATATGTCCATATACAAGTCTTGGTCTACATATTATCATATAGTTCAGTTTTTTCCCCTATACTGGATATAGAAATATATTTTTTGTGTATATAGGCATACATTTAAATATATTTTTATTTATGTATATATATATATATATATATATATATATATATATATATCTCAATTTGTTTTTTAAGCTATATACTATGTATATTCATATATATACTCACATATATATATATATATATATATATATATATATATATTTCATACATGTGTTATATATGTATATACATATATATTTCTTTATATTTTAATACGTTAGTATAGATATATGTAAAGTTGTTTTATTAAGTGTATCTGTTTTAGTTTTATGGTTTGGTGATATGAGATTTTGTAAAGAATTGCTTAAGTTCTTTTATTTGCACTGGCACTTTAAGAATGAGTAATACTTTTGCACTTTTTTAGATTTAAATTGTGTGATGTTTGGAGAGTTTAATAGGTCTGAAGAAGCCGTAAGGTGAAAGCGCTAACCTGTACTGATATTTGCACTCAACTTCTGTTTTTATTAAAGAAAGGTTTGTGAACTGAATGAGTCGTGGTTCTTATCGTTTGTGAAGTCAGGACTCTTGATGTTCTGGGGACTTGACATATGAACTGGTGTTACATCTACTGTGGCTTGCTCCTACTACCTATTGTTTACTCAAACAACAAATGTTTAATCCAAGTTCAAGTTCGCAAGTAAACACTTTCACCTTCAAGGCTTCTTCAGACAAAATAAATACCATCAATTAAACACAACTTAAATACATTTTAAAAAGTCACATGACTAATTACACCTTCTGATGCAGCATATTTAAATAAGGCTTTAAAGTAAAACTGTCATTAAGACCAGGTGGTACAAATGCTCTCATTCATAAAATCCATCTCCTCTCTTCATTTTCAGTTAAAAGTTTTATATTCCCACCCCGCAATGGTCTATAAATTACTTTTAAAATCATAAACTTAAAACTATGTTTATCACCTTTCTCTATAATGTGTTTACTAAGAACATTTGTAACTACTCTATGTCTTATATCACTGAGATGACAGGCTATACGCTCTTTAAATTTCCTGTTTGTCATACCCACATAAAAAGCATCACAGATGTCACACTTAGCTAAATATATTAAATTGATTGTGTTGCAATTCCCATGTGTGTAAAACAAACTCTCTCTACTTGTCATGGGATGTGTAATGGATTTCTCTGTGAACATATACTTGCAGTAAACACAATTCCCACATTTTAATGTACCTTGTAATTTAAAGAGCGTATAGCCTGTCATCTCAGTGATATAAGACTGAGTAGTTACAAATGCTCTTAGTAAACACATTATAGAGAAAGGTGATCAACATAGTTTTAAGTTTATGATTTTAAAAGTAATTTATAGATCTTTGCAGGGTGGGAATATAAAACTTTTAAGTGAAAATGAAGAGATGAGATGGATTTTAAGAATGAGAGCGTTTGTACCACCTGGTCTTAATGACAGTTTTACTTTAAAGCCTTATTTAAATATGCTGCATCAGAAAGTGTAATTAAAGTCATGTGACTTTTTAAAATGTATTTAAGTTATGTTGTTTAATTGATAGTATTTATTTCACCTGAAGAAGCCTTGAAGGTGAAAGTGTTTACTTGCCAACTTGAACTCTGATTGAACATTTGTTGTTTTAGAGTGTTTCCAGTTTTCTTTTTGGAATCAATAACAATGTCCTAAGCATGTAATCAGATGTGAGGGATTTGGGCACCCAGATTGATAGCAACTTGACTTTTGACCACCATGTTGCTTCCACTGTATGGAAAGCTTTCTACATGGCCCACCTCATAAGTTAGGGTATCTCATCCAGGAACAAGGAGATCATAACATCCCTAGATTCTTCCCTTATAAGGCCCATTATTGAGTACAATGCCATGTTCGGCATGTACCTTGCAAAGTGGATGCAGCAGCTGGAGAAACAACAGAGGTTGCTCACAAGGAAAATCCAGGGCCTCTAAAATCTACCATACACAGACAGGCTAAAAGCCCTGTCCCTCTACTCAGTTGCATACAAACTCCTCAGAGGTGTCCTTTGTCTGGCATACAAGGCGATCTCGGACCCGCCTTGATGGGACTGCTGCATATCCGCAAGTTAAACTAGACTCTAGTAACCCACACACGTGGCCTCAACCTAGTCTGTGACAAACAGGACTTGTTGGCAGGACAGGTGTGTGTCCCAGAAACTCTCCCATCTGTGGAATACTCCCCCTCTCCACATCAGAGTACCTCTAACACGTTTTAGGCACGGCCTGGATAACTGGATGGGAAATGGAAAATACATTACTGGGATTCCACCTGTGTCCCCGCTGGACAGGGGCACTGGGTGCTGATTTGGCTAAACACATGGCTAGGCTTATAAAAGAGCCTCAGTGCCAATAGCCTAGTAACGTCCTGTGATCCTAGGAACTGATGATCCTTCATAGATTCCAAAATATTTAGACATTCCCTCCTGCTCGAGTTCTTTTATATCAAATTCCTGTCCCAGACTATTTTCTTGGTGCTGCAGCTTCCCTGTTTTAATGTTGCTTCTGCACATTTATCAAGACCAAATGACATTCTTATAGCATCTGAGAAAGTTTTGACCACTTCCATTTGTGCCATCAGCTCCTCATCTGATGAAGTATACAGTTTTAAATCCTCCACAAAATGAAGTCTTTACACGTGGTTGTTTTCTAGGAGCCAAAATATAACCATGGCCTTTTCTGTTAGCTTAGTGAGTTAAGGGAAAGACAAAGCAGCGGTGACAAGAGTCATCCTGGAATATCCCCCTTTCAATTTTTATCCCTGGGAAAGTGTCCTTTACCATGGTTTAGCTGCAAAATGGTTTGCCACTGTTTCATGGTCAATGCAATGTAACTGATCAACATAGGATATATCCTATACTTCTGTAAGAACTCATTTATCCAGGAGTGTGGGATGCTGTCAAATGCTTTTTTGTAATCTCTCCATTTTTCCTACCCTTTTGTTCTACTGCCATGATAAAAGTTTTTTTTTTTTTTTTTTTAAATGAACAAACCATCAGCAACAATTCCAGTATATAGTTTATACATCATTGAAAAGCAAGATGTAGGTCTATAGTTTTTAGGATAGCTTGCAGGTTCACTGATGAGGAGGAATATTGTTTTTCCTTGTTGGTGTCTGTTCAAAAGGTGCGCATATAAATACTTCTTACTCAGGGCTAAATTTTCCTGTAAAGATGTTGATACATTTTAGCCAGAACTTAGTTACTGCATCTGGGCCTGAGGTTTTCCAGTTAGGAGCTTCTCTTAATTTTGTTTCAATTTCTCTGGCCGCTGTTTCATCTCATTTCATGTCCTGTATATTTGAACTTCTTACGGTTTCTTTTACTATTTTTACCCATTCTGCATCTTTATGTTCCACAGGGTGTTTATAGATGTTTGTCTTTCGGCTTTTTCCCGGTAAGGGGTTGCCACAGCGGAAATCTGGTCCACTAATGACTGGCAGATTTTTACAAAACGCCGAGGTGCCAGCTCAACGCCCAACCTTCAAAGGCACGCCCATTTACGCACGCATGTCTTTCGAACGCTACCCAACCGTGGGGAGGACATGCAGACTCCACACAGAAGGCACCAAAATGTGTCTACTACTGCTTTTACTGGTCACGTTTCTATTCCTTTGCTTTCCAATTCTCTATAAAACTGTGCTGATAAACGTAGTTTATTTGCAGTAGTGTACAACAGATCCTGGGCTTTCCTAATACTGCTCATTGTTTTTATCACATTAAGTATTTACTGACCGGTTTCCTCCTCTACACTCTAAACAGCGACACTTCTGGTCTTAATTGCTTTAGTTTTCCCTATTCAATACTTCCATGACAGCATTTGATTTCTTTATTTTCTTTCCCTTATTGCCCTGTATTTTTGTTAGGACTGTTATTAATTTAGCTCATCTGATGTTCTTTCATATGGGAACTCACTGGCTTATTTCATAACACTGATTGCATTGTTGCCACAGTTTCCTGTTCCTTCTCTTGCTGTCCTCCAACTGAACTTTTGTACTGGTTTCCTACTGAAGGCAGCAGAGAATCTTCATGCGTTAAGTGATCAGATGCTTCATGTTCCACTGGTGCTCCTTAATTTGGCGACTCACTCATGCTGTGACATTACCAGAGTGAGATTTTCTACACTAAATCTTTCACTTTGCAGGTAATCCATAACTTCAATATCTCCATTTCTCTTTTGTACTTTCTCCCTTTTTCTTATTTTTTGCATATAAAATTTTCCATATCCAGATGCCTTTGGCTGTATTTCTCTTCAAATATCTTTCGTGCTGCTTTTTGTATAAATTAGTTTTGCTTTCTCCTTTGCATAAATACTGCACCAGACTAAATCTTTCCCATGTTATATTTCTTCACCTGTCTCCCTCACTACTCGTTTTCTCCTTACTTTGGGACTCATTGTTCCATCATGCTGTGACATAACCAGTTTTAGAATTTCTACACTAAATCATTCACTTCCCAGGTATTCCATAACTTCAGCTTCTATTTATTTAACTTGTACTTTACTGGTGGGTCTATGCTTCCCCTATGTGATCTTACTTTTTGCATTGTGAAACTGTCCTTATTTCTCTTCAAATAGCTTTGGAGTGTTTTTTTAGTACTGATTAGTTTGGGTTTTTCCTTTACATATACACTGCACCACATCATAGGTTCATTGGTAGATACTAGGCTATCTGCCCTATGGCATTTCAGATCTCTTTTTTCCCAAGTCCATGTTTTTTTTAAACCTTTCAAAAATTTCTAGGTTTACTTTATATTTTTGCGCACACACAGTTCTTTTTCCAAATGGTCCAAGGTGTCTTGTTCTATATATTTTTTTCATGAATCTGTTGAATTAATGAACACAAATTTGCATTTGAAGCTTTTGATAGTTTTCTTTTACAAGAATTGTTCTTTCGATCTTTTTATGCATCTTCCATCTGGAAATTCTGGACTTCTTGCATAATAGATTTTTTTTCTTAGTCTCAATACTCCATTATCACCTTTATGGCTCTTTTTTGGCCTATTAGTTTTTGTGACTACTTTTAACAACAACTTCCCCAAGCCTGGCCCAACCCCACTGCAGGAATGTTTCTGTGCCTTTAGGATTCTACACTTATTTTTTCCACACCTGACACCAGTATGCCTACCAGGATTGGGTACTTTTTTTATCCTGGGACTTGTGCGCCCAGCTATTTATTAACTTTCTGTACGTGACATGTGCGATATAAAAATAGGTATTCATCAGTGTTGCCTTTGTGAGATTTTGTAAGAACAGGGACCGCCTCATGAAGGTACTCCCAAAGACTTGATGAATTAAATTCCTGTAATTCTCATCTCTGCTTGCTGACTATCTCCATTTGCACCCGCACATCCCATATGCCTTGCATCTTAAGCTTTACCTTGTGTGTGCCTTGTATCTTGAGCTTTACCTTCTGTGTGGGCTTCCCCATGTTAGGTATAAAGCATCTATGGTTAGGGTCTGAATATGATGGTCCTGCTAGGCCTCGCTGAACCACCTGCCTAGCTTTTACAAGACACAAGGGCAGCATATGACTCATCTCCTCTAGGGATAGACAGAGTGCTGATCCAAAGTGTTTTTCAGGCACCACTTGGAGATTTCTCACATGCATCCTTGTGGGGAGACCATTAAAACTATCAAAGACATAAATCTTAGTGCCCTTAAAATTTCCCTGGTGGCGTCCACAGGTTTCTGTGCAAGGGACTCCACTTTATTCTGAGGGCAGTAGGCCCTCTGGGAGAGTGGTTATGACTCCAGGAGAACCACTCTTTTTGGGAGAGTATGAATTTGAGAGGCAGAAAGAAAATCCTGGGTTTCGATAATGTGAACAAAACAGCCCTCTCCACCTCCTCCTACAATATCACCTGAATAAGACAAGTTATCTAGGCACAGGTAAATGTGAATGGCCTTCATTGTGCAATAATCAGTGATTGATGTTAGGCACTTTCTAAATTTCTTGGATGCCAGCAGCCAATTAAAAGTGCAAGATGGCAAACAAATAGTGACAGCTCATGGCCTTGAATCCAAGGAAGCATCTCTGGTCCCTGTAACTGGTATATGAAGGAAGGTATGCTTGAGGACCAGGGTAACCCCCATCAGGGTTTGTGGGAACAGGAGTGGTAGGAGAGCTTGCAAGATCAACATTTTGGCTTCTGGGACCTTGAAGTGTGTGTTTATCCATGAAATGTCCAGTAAGAGTCACCCAATGCCCTCCCTTCTGGGTACTACAAACAGTCTGGAATAGAACACCCATGATTTCATTGTACTTTGGCACTGGTTTTGTTACTTTCGAGTTGCACGTGTTCTTGAAAATTAGGATACACTGATGCTTATCAGATTTCTTGCACATTGGGTTACTGTTCTTGCTATCTTGGTGGCAGAGGATGAGGATTGGGGGAGGGTGGGTGAGAAGCCCAATGCAATCAGTGTCTCCCTTTGAGGGACAAGATCCTGGGAGCCCCCCCAGGCTTCCTCTTCTGGTACCTTTGCCATTTTGTTTTTATACTGGCCTTTTTCTCCCTCCAGCAGCTTACATTTTCCTTTCCTGTGACAGTAGGGCCCAAACTGACGGATAATACCTGATGTACCTTGGCATGAAGCAGTGAAAAAGCCGTTTCTCAGATTGCAAGTTCTTCCTTCCACATTTTTTTTTTTAATAGCTCAGCAGTAGGGAGTTGCAAAGAGCAGGTTCTTGTTAAAAAGTGCATTAAGAAGGTCCACTTTGACAGCCTCTGCAAAGCATGCATCCTGTCCAATGCAGCTGTCACTCAGACAATCATAGGTACACTTGATACAAGACCACCTGACTCATTCTAGCTGGTCCACTTTTGCCCTCATTCACAGATGCCTGCTCAATTTTCGTCATTATCTGGTCGTGGGAAACAACTTAAAACTCAAGTCTTGTATCCCAAACAGTTAATAGTTCTGAAAGCCAGAGTGACAGCTTTGTAAACTTTCTTCTCAAATCAGTCTAATAGTTCTCTCACTGAGAAAAATAGTGGGAGCTGAACCAACTCAGACCTCTTCTCTGGAGCTAAAGACTGCACTGCTGGATCTGCTACATGTTAAGAAATTTGATAATCCTGAACAGTGTAAAGCTAACCTGGCATTTCTGGGGCAAGGCCTGGGGGTTATGTTCCTTGGAGACGGCCAAAGAGGCACACTCCAAAGCACCTAGGAATAGAAGCCTTACTATAGGTTTAGGGGCACCCTGGGCCCAGTAAAATTAAACGCCTTTTCCAGGAGTCTGATAACTCCCTGGCTTCCCATTTAAAGTGGTCTTTTATTTTGCACACAGTCCCTCTGAGATTAACTCAGTGGGAAAATCAGGAGGCATGGTATCAACAGCACTTGTTTCAAACTCAGAAGAAAGACATGTGGAGTGCACAGACAAATTCCTTCCCCAAACATACACACTGAGGAGTCAGAAAGTACGGTCGTGTACCTACCCATAAATGTAGGTGTTCAAGTGTATTCACTGTTGCAGTCATTACACTTGGGTTATCCTGCTGGCAAGCTACCCACAGTCGGCCAGAATTCCAAAGCCTAGGTCCGGCATCGGTTGCTGTCGCCTCTTCCCTAACGTCAGTGCGCCAGGGGTATAAAAGATGCAGCAGACGCCATTTTCTTCAGTTTTTCTTGCCCCAGATGTCAGGTGCCCCCAAATAGGTAGGCTGAAAAAAATTATGCCAAAAAGCATGCATGTACTAAAATAAACATTTCCTTCATCTACAAGCAAATACACCACATAGGTTGTATAGAATTGAGAAGTACAGAAAAGTCCCAGCAAAGAAAAGGGGGATGGTGGGTGGGTAACCTGGACTGCAACAGTGAATACACTTGAACCATCTACATTTATGGTAGGTACACAACTGTACTATGTTCACTGTTGCAGTCATTACACTTGGGTTGAATCCCAACGCTGAGGTTGGGTGGCTGGGCCTAAATAGGATTAGGAGAGGCTACCAAGGCCCTGCAGAACTGCAGTGGCAAAGCCTGCTCTGGATTTAGAGTAGAGAGATAAGTGGTAGCGCTTGGTGAAAGTGTGCACTGAACTCCAGGTTGCAGCCTCTAAAATGTCTTTGGTTGGTACTCCTCTGAGGAAGGCTGCTGAAGTGGCTGCTGCTCTGGTAGAATGTGGCCCAATGCCCTTAGGCACTGATTTGCCATGTTGTGAATAGCAGAAGCGAATGCAGTGTCCTATCCATTTTGAAATAGTCTGCTTTAAGATAGGCTTTCCTTGTGATCCTGCAACATAAGCTACAAACAGTTGCTCAGTTTTTTTGAAAGCTTTTGTTTTGTCCAAGTAGAATCGTAGCTGTCTGCATATGTCCAAAGCGTGCAGAAGTCTCTCCCCTTTATTCTGGGGATTTGGATAGAATGTTGGCAAATGAATGGTTTAGTTAAGAGCCACACTGGATACTACCTTTGGCATAAATGTTGGGTTTGTCCTTAGAGAGACCCTGTCCTGATGAAAAATGATGAAAGGTCCCACTGCCATTAATGCCTGTAACTCTGAGACTCTTCTTGCTGAAGTTATTGCTAGGAGCAGAGCAGTTTTCCATGATAAGAATTTTATATTAGCTGTATTGGCTGGCTCAAAAGGAGGCAGTGTGAGTTTTTCTAAAACAAAGTTGAGGTCCCAAGTAGGTACTGGTGCTCTCCTTGGGGGTCTTATGTTGTTTGCCCCTCTGAGGTACTGTCTTAGTAGTGGATAAGAGAAAATAGATGGTGCCATATTGTAATGAGCTGAAATGGCAGAGGCATGGATCTTAATCGATGAGAAGGACAGGCCTTTGTCCAGCATCTCAGTTAGGTATTGTAAAATCTGAGGTATATTTGGAACAAGTGGTTCGAGTCCTTGTGCCTTGTTCCAAGCACAGAATCTCTTCCATTTTTCTGCATAAGATTTCCTAGTGCTGGGCCTCCTGGCTTCTGATATGACATCCATAACAGCTTTAGAGAGAGGTGTGGTCTGAGTGGCTATATTATCTGCCATGCAGCCAGATTTCAGGTTCTGAGTTGACTGTGCAGAATCTGATTGTTTTGAGTCAGAAGATGAGGAATTTGAGGTAAAGGCCAGGCTGGGCCTTGAGACAAACTCTTTAGGACTGGGTACCAGTGCTGGCGTGGCCAGTCTGGGGCAATCAGGATCATTTTTGGCTTCTCTTGTCTGACTTTTAGGAGCACCTTGGGAAGAGGAGGCAGTGGAGGAAAGGCATAAATTGTCAGGGTTTTCCAGCTGAATGACAGAGCATCCACTTTCCATGCTTGTGAGTGATGAGTTCTTGTGCAGAATCTCTGTAGTTGGCAGTTGTGAGGGGAGGCAAAAATACCTATATCTGGGCGTTCCCATTTCCTTATCATCATGCTGAAGACCTGTGGATTTAGTTTCCATTCGTGAGGATCCATGAGATTTCTGCTTAGTTCATCTGCCAGTGTATTTTTCATTCCTGGCAGGAATTGTGCCTGCAGATATACTTGATAGGTCAGTGCTGTGTTCCACAAAGTCATGGCTTGCCTGCAGAGGGGGTAGGAATGTGTGCCCCCCTTGCTTGTTTATGTACCACATAACTGTGGTATTGTCCATCTTTAGTAATAGTGGTCCTGGATGTAGTAGATCCTTGAAGGCTGTCAGTGCATTCTGTACAGCTAGCATCTTTTTGATTGATGTGAAGATGCATTTGTTCCCTGGGCCACGTGCCCTGAATACATTTTCCTGCCATGTGTGTCCCCCCAGGCATAATCTGATGCATCTGTTATTGTCTGCCTGGCTGTGGGTAAGGTGAAAGGCTGTCCCTTGTTGTGGTGACAGGCCAGTGCCCACCATCAAAACTCCTGTTGCAGGCAGGGAATTAGAGTTATTATTGTTTCCAGGCTGTGGCAATGTTGAGTCCAAACACTTTTGATACCATTGTAGTTTCCTCATATGCAGTCTTGCATATGGAATTAGTAGTATGCAGGATGCCATGAAGCCCATGGCCTGCAGAATTTTTCTTGCAGGGAGCTGGGCCTTTGTTGCCATCATTTGAAAGTAATGAGTCAGTTGCCTTTGTTTGCCTGGCGTGAGATAAGCCATCTGGGCAGTTGTATTTAAGCTTGCACCCAGGAATATTATCTCTTGAGAGGGCACTAGTTTTGATTTCTTTTCGTTTACTGTGTACCCTAGGCAAATTAGTAATCTTTTTACAAACGCCAGATGCTTTAGTAGAATGTCCTTGCTCTCTGCTTGAATAAGGCAGTCGTCCAAGTAGGGATGTATTTGAATTCCTTTTTGTCTGCAAAATGCAATTACTGGTGCCAGGCATTTTGTGAAGACCCTGGGCACAGTAGATGAGCCAAAGGGCAGTGCAGAGAATTGGTAATGCATTGAGCCAGCTATGAATCTGAGGTATCTTCTGCAAGATTGTCTGATTGGGACATGCAGGTATGCCTCCTTGAGGTCCAATGTAACTAGCCAAGCCTTCTTGCCCAGCATGGGTAGAAGTTGCTGCAGTGTTAACATTTTGAATTTTGGAACATCCAGGAAAGTATTTAGGATTGACAGGTCCAGTACTGGTCTCCAGGCTTTGTCCTTTCTGGGTACCAGGAAAAGTCTTGAGTAAAATCCTTGTCCCTGTTCTTGCTGTAGTACTCTTTGAATAGCTCTCATGTCCATGAGAGCAGAAATTTGTTTTTGTGCCTCTGCCCATTGGTTTTGTGGCAGGTCCAGCATACCTTTTGATTTTGGAAGGGTGTGAAAGTGGAACCTGTAACCCTGAGAAACAATATTCAGTACTCATTTGTCCTGGGTGATCATGTGCCAATTTTGTGAGAAAAGTGCTAGCCTTTCCCCCTAAGGGTGCTGCCAAAAGGTAAGTGCTTGGTGTTTGTAGAGGGAAGTCATTGGGACTGTTTCCTATAAGGTTGTGATTTGTCTTCTCCTCCCTTTGGTGGCTGAAGCACCCCATTGTTTAGGTCTGTATGAGCCTTGAGGCTGAGATCTGCTTCTTGGGCGTCTGTATCTGCCTCTGTGGCCTGTCTGACACCGGAAAGGACCAATTTTTTGAAGGCCAGTTTCTGCTAAACCTAGGTGGTTGAACCTGTAAGAAATCCTTTACAGTCTGCATTGATTTTGCTTTATCCTCCATTTTCTTTAACACCTCTTCTGCCTTAACACCAAAGTATCATGCTGTAGTGGAGCATCCAATAATTTCACTTTAACATGTTCAGGTAAACTTTGTTCTTTCAACCAAGCATGCCTTCGAATGACAGAGCCTGTAACTGCGGCTCTACAAGAAACCTCTAATGAATCCAAACCACATTGCAGAGTATGCTTTCCCACTTGTTCAGCTGCATGCAATAAATCCTGCATTTCCTTATTGACAGGACATTCTGAGTTTGTAAGCATTTTCTGTTTTAACAAAGACATGAGGTACTGTTGATATTTAAGCATGTGAAACTGGCAGTTTAAAGCTCTTACAGCTAAAGTAGCAGAAGTGTTTCCCCAATCTATCCAGAGCTCTAGAATCCCTATCAGAGGGGACAGGGATTTCTGCAGTGGAAGCCCTAACCCCTCTGGGACCCTGAGAAATTGTTTCTGGGTCAGCAGCAGGGCTTTTATAAAGAAATTTATGAGAATATGGGACCCTGTAGTACCTGTCTGGCTTGACTGGTGCAGGGGGTAAAGAATCAGGAGACAGACTGGATTCAGAGAAAACATCATCAATATCAAGCACAGGGGGGGATAGCCAGGGGCCTGTGATGAGGCAATAAAAGGAAATCTCTGAGCTTTTTCTTGGATTCTGAATAATCCTGGCTCTCACAATGGAAATCCTCCCTCATGGTGTGCAAGGTTTCCCCAAAAGAATAATTCTCAGGCGGAGAGGCTGAAGGGATAGATTCTTCAGCATCAGAGTCCTCATAGGGAGGGAGAGAATATCCCTGTTCTGAAGAGGAATCAGAGGAAATAGAAACCTGGTCAGAGGAGTCATAGTCCGTGTCTTGCCTAGGCCTTTTGTCAGGAGGGAGATGGGAACCCCTGATAAAAGTAATTAGGTCCTCGGCCATTTTAAGCATCTGTTTCTTTGGCATGGATGACTGTCCAGGAGAATGCTGTACTTGTTTCCTTGTCTTCAATGGTGTTTTTGACTTTGCCTTGGCTGCCGTAGTGGCCTTAATGGTAAGTTGTGAAGGTCTGAAAACACCCTCAGAAGCCGATGCCTGCTCAGCGGCTCCGGACCCATCTGAGGGAATAGTTTCCGCAGGCCCAATACCTTGAGTTTCCAGAGGCCTAGGTGTCTCCACGTGGGAGTCAGATACGGCCTGTGGCTCTGAGGTAGCGGGTGTCAGGGGCTGCGAAAGCGCCTCACTGAGAACCGGTGACTGGCCAGAAGAGGCTTTGTCGGTTTTGGACCTCGGTTGCCTGTCCTTTTCCTTGTCTTTGCAGTTTTTATGAATTCCGGTCGTCGGTTGTTCCAACGGCATTATGTAGTTAAACCTTCGGCCAAAGTAATGTAAAGAAAAATCAAACAGACGATTAACAGTGCGTTTGTTGAATCTAGCACAAAACCGACAACTAGTGACGTCGTGGTCAGGGCCTAGGCAAGGAATACGGTAAGAGTGAAAGTCCTTATGAGGTATTTGCTTCCCACAAGAAATACAATTGTTAACTTTTACTGACATCGGTCTGGAGCAAGAAAAAGTTTCCCCAACGGGGTACGTAGCTTTATTGAAGACTTCGGTTCTGAAATTCGATTTTGAAAATCTCAGGAGTCGGCCGACCGCCACTTCCGAACTGCTTTTGCTTCGGGCACCGCGCGGCAAGAAAGACTGAAGAAAATGGCGTCAGCTGCATCTTTTATACCCCTGGCACACTGACGTCAGGGAAGAGGCGACAGCAACTGACGCCGGACCTAGACTTTGGAATTCTGGCCGACTGCGGGTAGCCTGCCAGCAGGATAACCCAAGTGTAATGACTGCAACAGTGAAACACGATGAACATCTAACTTTCTGAGGAGGCATTCCCATTTCTCTCAGCAAAAATGACTACAGGCAATAAGGCTGACTTACACTAGATTGCAAACTCTGCAGATCAAGGAATTCTTGAGCCAAGGAGATCCATTCATGTGGGACAGTTTGGTTGGAGGTGGGGAATGAACCTGCCAGCTGCTTGAGGCCCAGATAACAAGAAGCTTTGTGGGTCTTCTAGGTCCTCATGTCTGGGGCTGCCATCCTGGAATTGACCGGGGGGGGTTGGTGCACACCACAAACAAGGATGACCTCTCAAAATTAAAAACATAAGTTGACAAATTCCCCCTCCCCTTCCAGAGCTTAAGAAATGGACATAATTAATGGGGTGTCTCATCAGATTACCATGCAAAGGCCTTCAGCTCTGAAGAAACATTCACTGATCTACACGAATGCAGGCCTCCAAAGGGACTTCACCAGAGGCCTCAGATAACTGAGATGTGTAGGCTATGGCTGCAAAGGCACCTTGCTGAGGCCTATATTCAAGTTAAGTACAGATGCCAGACTTCTTGATCATATGCCTAGTCTCTCCATCCAACTCCTCCTTAAGTGACTTGTCCATCCACTTAATGGGGACGTCTGAGGTCTGGAATGAACATGAGTATGCCATGATGGCATGAGTCAAAGCAATGAGAATTTTTTTGTCCAGTTTGGAAGGCAATACTCCCCCTCCACTTGTTTTGGATATAAAGCCTGTGTAAACACTACAGCTTTTGATGTGTTCAGGTGCTTGGAACAGTATGTAGAAACTGTGGATGTCATAAGGATTTTGCTTACTACAAGGATGCTTGCCTTCCTTCGAACAGGTATATCTTTAAAGACATACTTGTCACTCAACTCCCCCCCCAAAAACAATCAGAACATTCAGGTAATGCATACTGAGCCACACAGCAGACCGAATGACAATGAACTACAAACACTAAACGGTACACATGCTTCACACTGCATTAAGACAGATCTAAAATTGCACAACCTACGTGCCACCTTTATACAGGTAACATGCTGATGTTTAAGAGTGGACATGCGTCTGGTCTGAAGGAAGAAAGTTGCTCAGCTATGAAGTCAGACCAAACTTCAGTGCCTTCTGCAACAGAAAGCCCAGTAGCTGGTAATTACTACAAATGTATTCTACACAAAAAGCTGAGCGAAAATGCACATGGACTTCATAATGGCGTTGTCTGTACGAGACACAGCTACAGAAAGTTAACTAAAAAAATGAAATGCTTGTGAAAACCCAAGTCAGTGTTCAAAATGCTGAAGGAAAACGGGTGCATTCAATTAAATATTATGGACTTTATGGCTGAGTCTGTCTTGAAAGTCTCTCCATTATTTACTTTCAAACAGATTACATTTTTCTATAAAACAACCCAAACAGAACATTAGGCTCTAACCTACTCCCCTACACTTGCAACTCCGCAAGCTGTTCTTCATAAGCATCACTTTATATAGCCATTATTTTGTTGCTCGGCTGAATTCGGAGTTAGGGGGGACACAAACTGCCCACTAAGGGGAAAAGAGATGGATAGTGATTTCTCTTGACACTGTCACACTGGCAGGAAATGCATTTCTGCAATATAAAATGAACAAATATACAAATAATGCCTTAACAGTGCCCTGCAACTTGCTACAAGCATTTTGTTTTTTAACTGTGGGTTTGCAAGAAACTCAGAGAACAGCTTAAACTTAAAAGGTACGTTAACATCAGGCTACTCAAATCCGCTCCCTCCTCCTGAGCCGGCAATATGACATCCAGGCTACAAGCGCTGCATACAAACTAATCTACACCACTAGGCAAACTCCTTTTACAGCATTCAGAATGACAACGTGGTAAAGCTGATTTTATGACTTACATTTCTTGGCAATATTTTACTTGAGGGCCTCACCAGTTTGTTTCGTGGGCATGTCGCGAATTGAGTGACAACCTGGTCTGCATATGTAATTAGCCTTCAAGCAATCGCACGTGCATGCATGATGTGAGAATATTAACGTTTCTCCATGGAATCTTGGCTTTTGGCTTTAAGCTCAAAAAAGCTGGCTGTTTCTACTTTTCTGCCATATCATTCAACAGTGCAAATAATCATTTCCTGTTAATAACCATTTCAGAAAAATATTTAGGAACTTACGGCTTAGCCAGCCATATTCCATATCAAGTCTTACATAAATATAGTGGTCTTTACTACCAGTCAGTCCTTTCTGCCAAAAGACGTACCTTCTGCTACTCAGACTATCCATTTAAGGTAATGTAATGTGTTATACATCACAATACACGAATAAGCCGTCAGGAGAAAACAGCTTCTTTAGTATGTTGGAGTGTTACTGCTAGTCTAAGGCAGCTCCTTTTCATCTTACATCCTGATGTCTGACAAGGAATACCAGACTGTTTTTTTTTTTTTTTTTTAAACAACTCACCTGCCTTGGCCTGTACCTTCCATTCATATGACTGACTGAACCCACCAGCCCACTCCTTGAAAAAGTATGTTCTCGTATCTACATTAAACTTTCTACCTTTGCTCTCCATCTCCTGAGCATGGCCCTTCCTTATCACACTGTTGTTACTTTTAATTGTGATTCTCTCTCACTTCTTTTTAGTGCATTGTGTACCTTATAGCATATATATTCTGTTCTCTCTCCTATCTTTTCTTTGAAAAGAAATGTAACTGTTAGTCTTTCCCCATATATTATATCCTCTGATCCCTTTACTGTCCTTGTTGCATGCACTACTTCTAGCACTCTAATTGTAATATTGGTAACTACTGATGGCAACGTTTTACTGTTTTATTTATTGTTTTATGTTAGTGCACTTGTTTTTTCTGACATCCGATGGTACATTTGGAGGGAATGCATATTCATGAATGACATATCACGGGGGTGGGTTTAGGGTGGGGCTTGCTACTACACATCTGGTGAGGCCCTCGAGTAAAATATCGCCCATTTCTTACCCTCCCTACACCTTCCTAGGGACATACGAGCCTATAATTTCTCCCTGATCTGCATCTTGAGGAGTAGCACCAATCCTTTCTGAAGCCAGGCTTGTGAAAATATCAGTACAATATTAATGCTTCATTAGTTCCTTAAAACATTAATATAAATCATTCCAGTGCATGTAATATTTGCTGCTTTAATCCATCAGAAAATATTCAAGATACTCAGCCACATTAAGCATCAAAATAATTCTGGGGCTGCCACACAGGGATTTAAATATAAAGGCTGTTAATTCATTTATTTATTTTTATTTTACAATTTGTATACCAGGCAGGTGACCTGGTCAAGTGCCCCTTTCAGTGAAAACCCAGAAGCAAAACAATGCACAGAAAAATGACAAAGTGCACAGGAAGTTTGCATCCTTAACAGGTGTACACCAAGACTGTTGAAAGTTACCATATTACTTAATTTTTACAAGAATAAGAGGTTATATATACAATATGCACAAGGAGATGAATATGTAGCAAATATACTATGTGCAAAGTAGTAAACCTATAAGTTTACAACCAGACACTGTTCAACAGGTATTTTAGGTAATAGCACTTAACCAGTATCAAACAAACACATGTATTTGGCATCTTCATGACTGAATTCTTTCACTGATTTGTTTAAAACTTTGCAATGTGTAATTATTCTTTACATCACTGAAGGCCTGACACCAGAAAAGGCTTTCTTATCCTACTGCTTGCTTAAATCTAGGCTTGTGAGGCTTGACAATGTTGTCTTGGATGCTTTAAGTGAATAGTTTGATCTCTAAAAAGGAATTTCCTTTGGAGATGTAGGCAGCATCTTAGGTGAAGGATTTTCAAAACAAGGGTACCTAGTACGAAAACAGCCCTGTTAGGTATTCAGAGCCAGTGGAAAGTATGCAGTACCATCACACTGGGATGAGTTTTGGTCTGCTGATGGTGAAAATACACTTACTTTTAATTCTGTGGTTTGTATTTTTACAGAACTGTAGACACAATCAATGCTAACTAGTGAAAGAGTATATTCAGGTTTCAGAACAGACATTTTTAGCTATGGCTTTATGTTAGGCCAGGGAGAGGAGGTGGGAGATGTGACAAACAAAAGTTATGCACTTACCATAAAGATAGATCAGTGTTGTTGGACTATCTGGTTCAGCCTGTGGGACTTCAGATCAGACACTGGGAGATTCTAATGCCTTTAGCTTGTTCTTGACTCCGCCTCCCTTACCCGTAACTCCACACTCCTACATCAATTCCCCTGACTGAGTTTGTTCCATGGGTGAAAACATAATGATACAACATACCTGGTTAGTACCCACTTCCTCCACAGATACAAAGGGATGAGCCCTAACTGGATCTATGCCTGCAAAAAAAGACTGCACCAGCTTTCCTGATCACAACATTTCATGCTGCTCACCAACTTAGACAACTAGAGAAAGGACGGCTTTGAGGGTGGATATGAAGAGGATCCCCTGCATGCCAGATCTCAAGCTGGGGAAGCTCTGAACCGGGGTGGAAATGGGGAGGACTCCGGCAAGTGAGGAGGAGGAGTGCAAGGAGAAAAGGACACTACTCTGCCCAAAGTTGCCCCCTTAAGCAGAAAAGGGATCAGAATGAGGGATATTTTGTGAAGCTTTCAGCCCCACAGGGGACTGGCTCAGAGACAGAGACAAAGTTTGTGCCGATATACCCAGAGAGGCCGAAAGAGGAGGGACCTTTGGACCCGGGGAACCCAAAGAAGCTGTCCCACAGCTGGAGGTCGAGGAAGATGTGCCTGGAGTCTCGCAGTCAAGGCTTCTTGAACCCAGTCTTGGGATCTGGGGAGAAGCCTTGGAAGCAGAAACAAAAAAGCTGGATGGCAAAAATCCCCTTCATGAGTTTGGCCTTGCATTCGTTAATAGCATGAAAGCCAAAGCTCTCGTGAATACAGTAACCAGAGTCTAAATGTTTCAGACCGAAACAACAAAGACTTTTGAAGTGTGCAACAAGTGAGTGTAGTTTGTGCCCACAGGAAATGTTCTTAAAACTGTAGCCGTCCTTACCACACAATACACACACCAGTAAAATTACAGAAAAGACGACAAGGGAAAAAAAGGAAGGGAAGGGTACAAGCGAAAAAGGGCTAAATGCTATCTAACCTAATAAACTACTTCACACTACCTTAAACGCTATCTAAAGCTAACAGGAAAAGACTAAACACTATTTTAAAGAGGTACTTGAGAAAAAAAATGAAACACCAAGTGGAGCCAAGGACTAAGCTGCAGAACATGCAAGGCAGCAAACTAGATTCTGGGGAGATTATGCAGGAGTGGGGAGTTAGGGGTAAGACAGGTGGTGCCAACACAAGCTAAAAGCTTTAGAATCAGCCAGTGTTGGATCCGAAGTCCCACAGGTTGGATCCAGACAGACCAGACATCGGATCACAATTTTAACTGTGACGGTTTTTGAAGTGATATCATCTGTGTGGTTGGGGTAGGGAGATGTGCATTATAATGTTTTGCTTGGGCAGGTCTAAAGAAATGTCATTAATAAGTGAGAACAGTAAAAAGAGCTTAATACAGAACCTTAGGGGATGCCAGTATTGAGTGTTGCTGGATGGAGAAATGTGTTTGTCAGAGAATATTTGTAAGGTGTGACAGATTTTCAGCATACTTGAAAACCACAGAAAAGCCGATCCATAAATTAACATTCCATAAATTAACATTTCATCAATTTAAACACTGTTTATACTTCTACCTGCAACCACAGCCATATCTGATTTGTGAAACTTTGATGACTGCACTTTTCTTAAGGCCCATAACTAATTACAAGTGACAATCAATGAAGGGGTCTTGGAAACCTTTTCACCAGAGAAATGACTGCATAATAAACGATTTCTGGAAAAACTGCAGAACAAATGCATCTGACTGTGTCTATATATAAACACATTTAATACCTAAAAAATGTGTAAATTAATGTACAAAAACTACACAGATAAGCCTTGTGTGTGTAAGTGTGCATGAGTGTATACACAACTTAGTGAGAGCTCTATATAAAGACACACGTACACCTTATACCTCAGTAAGACACAGTTCAGTTAGCATTAAAGCCAGAGATCTAAAACTATTCCAAAACATGAAAGACATCCAACAATGATATACTTAAAATAATATTTTGAACTGACAAGTCTTCACCAAAATCACAGAAACTCTAAAAAAAACATCCAAATGAGTATTTTTTTTTTTTTTTACAAGGAGCATTCCCTACCCCTGCAACTTCACGTATACTTGACCAAATAATGCAAAGTGAAATTTGACTAAAGCAAGAATGAAGTACCGAACATAAACGTACATACATGCACTCAAAAATAAGCATCTCTGTTATGCGCATCTGTATGTACACACACACAAATACACGTATCTCTCTCTCTTGTGAGAGAATGTGTGTATATATCTACATACAGACAGATATCAACCCAAACACAAACGTGTGCGCATTATCAATTATCCTTGCCCTTGTGGCTTGATCATGGCAGAAAAAAATCTGTGAAGCAGCAGCTCATCTGGTTAGCGAATAGGATCACAGGTAAGTACTAGGCTAGCTGCCCTTGTTTGCCATTTTAAGCCTCACCAATTTCTCTTTTTGTGCTTGAATTAACCTATTCCAGTTAATGTTACATTGGCCTTATCCATCCTTTTGGTCGATAAAGGTTACGTACTTACCATAACAATAGATTCATGTTGTCTGACTTCCATCCAGTTCAACTATGGTTTCTTGCATCCAATCTCAGAACAGACTGATGCTTCTTAGTTCCACAGCTCTGATTCTTCCCCTACCCATAATTCCTTCAACTTCACCATAGTACTTCAGATAGATTTTGCCCCCTAGAATATGACCCACAATTACATTCAAGATTAAGATTCTAACATATTAGCACAGGGAATGATAGAGAGGAAGTCAATCAGGACTGTTCACACACAGGGTGTGCAAGAAAACTACCAAGTCATTAGAAGTCCATTAGTGCCAATTTGGAAGGAAGGGGGCAGGAGGGAGGAAGGTTGTATGAGATGAAAATAAGACAACATGGACCTAGCACTGTGCTAAGTACATACCTTTCTTATCCAATGTTGTCTATTTTTATCAGATTCAACCATGGGAGAGGTTCCCAAGTTGGTACACCTGGGTAGTATCAAAGAAGGAAGGATCTTCTTGAGAAGGGTGGAACCAAAGGAACGTGATCTGGACTGTACATCAAGCTTGCAATGAGATACAAAAGTGTGAACTTGATGACCAAGTTGCTGCAACACAAAAGTCATCAACAAGTCTACTTGAGAAAGCTGATTATGTGGCAACTGCTCCTATAGACTGGGCCTTAGGTGTTTAGCTTGTAGAGGCAATCCCTTTCCACTGTATACAAATGCAGTCTGATAACCATCTGGAAAGAGTAACCCTAGCTACTGCTCTGCCTAATTTAGGCTTTGAAAAGGCAACAAACAACCGATTGAATTTTCTGAACTGCTTGGTCCTGTGAAGATAAAACCCAAGTTAACTATGAAAATTAGCATATGTAAAATATATTTGGATTTGTTGAGAATTTGGGGAAAGACTGGTAAATCTACTGACTGATTTAGATTTGCCTTGGATGCCATCTTAGGAAGGATGCATTACTTCTCAGGGAAACTGTCTTTATGAAGAGAGAGATGAGGAGGCATAAAGGCTTCTCTAAAATCCATCTGGCCAATGTAACAACCATGAGAAAAATTGTATCCCAAGGCAGGAATTTCAGATCAACTAATACTACTGGTTCAAAGGGTGGTTATGTTAATGCCTGTAGCATGACAGCAATGTACGGGGGGGGGGGGCGTACTGAACCCCTGATAGGTGGTCAGAGAAGAAATGTTTCCTTCAAAAAGGCTTCAGAGACACATAAGGAGGCTACAGAGTTGTCATTCTGTCCTATGTGAAAGCTTGAAATTGCAGCCACTTGTATTTTGGTAACAGAACAGCTACTGTGGAAAAGCTGTCAAATACTCCAATATGGAAGGAATAGGGGCAGAGAAGGTGTTCAATCCCTTTGAATTAACCCAAATGGAAAACCTCTTCCATTTGCCATGGCAGGTCTTCTTAATGGCCTGTCTTTGAGAAGCTGACATGACATGGACCACTGAAGACAGAAGCCTGGGATCTACAGCTAAGGTTAGAACTTAAAACTAGTGGTGTAATGCAGGGGAAATAACTTGCAACCAAAAAGAACAAAGTCCTACAGTGGAAAGCAGTTTCTGGGACTCAAAAGATTAAGTGGAATCAACACAAATGATCAAACGAAAGAAGCTGCATAAATCAAATGCAACACACGCTTTTAATAACTAAGCTCCTTCATCCTTTGAATATACATAGGACTTGAACATTCCGTCTAATAAGTTCCGATGATCACAAGTTGATCCAAGCGTGCTGACACATGGCGATGTCAGTGGCTGCTGCCTTAGTCATGCCATCATCTGCATTAAAAAGCAGTCACATGGTTAGGTAGGAAGTAGACTGAAGTAGAAAGCTGGGAATCCACAGTCTTCTGAATGTCTGCAGGCAGGTTACCTGAGAAGGGCTTGGAAAGCTCTTGTCAAGTCTTTCTGAAATATAGTAATATGGGCTAAATAATTCAGTACTTTACCTTCATCCAAGTCAGTTTCTTCAGCGAAAAACTCTTGAGGAAAAGTCTATGTGCTTCCACATGCACATCTATTTCTTGTGAACTGGCTCTGGTAGGAGATCCAAAGGTTTCGAATCAGACTGGGAGCTAATGTAGACTGCTGCCTGAGAAGCCTGTGATACAGACTGCCCCTGTCTGACACAGTGATAGGAAGTAGAAGCGGAGGCCTGCTGGGGTTTGGATGGAAGCGCCTTTTTCCTTGACATCGATAAGGCCCTTTCAAAAGGCTGTAAGGCAGACGATGCCATTGACTCCATAGGGTAACTCTTACCCTCAGAAAGAACAGATACCGCAGAACTGATGGTCTTGATCCAGAGGCTAACTGCCAATGCC
The DNA here is from genome assembly GCF_019279795.1 of Protopterus annectens. Lineage (NCBI taxonomy): Eukaryota > Metazoa > Chordata > Ceratodontiformes > Protopteridae > Protopterus > Protopterus annectens. The sequence continues at coordinate 330,466,484 of NC_056738.1, read as the reverse complement.
CCGAAAGGGAGGGACAGCTCCGACAACTTCAGTGTCAACCCATTTCCCGAGGCTCTGACACCAAAGCTCTGCCAGATCAGAACATGTCGAAGTCAAAAGAGTAAGGGATGCTGCCAGTCGAAGTAACTTTGACAGATGTCCCTGGTCAAATTGGGTCCAAGACAGAGTCCAAAGGATGGACGAGGATCAGAGAAAGAGGAGGAGAGGTAGCTGGACAAAGGTTCAGCACATTCCCAGGGGATGTTAACAAAAGAACCCCAAGCTTGATCTGTGTTCATCATCCTGTCGACATTCTGTTCACAAAGACTTCTGGAAGACTGGGTAGAATCTGCTACCGAAGGTTTTCTTGAATATCTCTGCTCCTGGAAAATGAAGCACTGGACTCACCGGCTCTGGCAAGTATTGGGACAAAGGAGAGGAGTGGACCGGAGAAACAGTTGGCTTCAACCACTGAAGATTTTTCAGATCCATCCTGGACAGCATCATTGGATCACAGCTAGGTTTTCTTGATTTTTCAGGATTCTATTTATCCTCTTCCTTTCCTTTTATCTTCTCTTTTTCTTTCTGCTTTTCTATGAATCTCCTGTCTTGCTTGCTGGTTGAAGGAGAAGCAGTGGAAGCTGCAGAAATTGCAGACCCTGTCTGTAGAGGGAGAAGGCTCTTGACAATGAGCTTCTCCCTCCTAGTCTGGAATGTTCAGGCACTGAAAGAGGCACAAGCTTGGCACTGCGTGTCTAGGTGGGAAACACCCAAACAATATATAAAGTAAGTGGGATCTTGTGGGGACTTGTGTGTCCACAATTGGTACATTTTTTATAACCGACAATTTCACACATCGAGATTATCAGAAATATTCTAGCAATAACATTTTATACAGAAGCAAAAGACAGATGAAACTATTCTAAAACCTCTACTAACATTTACTAAAATCTGTACTAACTATAGCACACTATATTAGTGCATACATCTATAAAAATGTAACAGAAAAACACAGTTTAAACCACTAAATCTCAGATACCTTAAAATCCTCAAAAATACTTTCAGCAACTATTAGCAAAACACACTCTAATATGAAAGATCTAGAGAGAATAATCTCTCGGTAGTGGGAGGAGTAGAGAGATGACAAAACACACAAACAGAACTGTTTTTTTGAGACGCCCTCGTAAGATGCGATTGAAGTACTCAGGCATCAAATGAGATGCAATACTAAGGTGGAGCAGACAGAATTATGGGTAGGGGAGGAGTAAGAGCCCTGGGACAGAGAAGCTTCAAAGTTGGTGCAGAGATTGGATCAGACAACCCATGGTTGAACAGGACAAAAATAGACAACTTTGGATTTATACATTATCCGAGTCAAAATAATTGGGATCATACCTTAGCTAATTTGAGGTGATCCATGAATAGGATAAAGAATTTAGGAGCTGCCTCTGCCCATTATTAGCACAGGAGACAGTCCTGGGGTAAATGTTCTGTTTCCCACCAACAAGAAAATGGAAATGGATTTTCATGAATGAAAGGAAGTGAATGTCACATGCTAGGAGCCTTAATAAGTATACAAGCATACAACTAGCAAATGCGGTTTCTCATCATGCTCTATTCTGCAAATAATTCTCTAACTATACCACATAAGCTACTCACTACAGCTAGCTGATTAGCATTTTAAAATACAGACCCATACCTCTCAACCTCTTAGCAAAAGAAATCCAGACAAAGCCAAACATAATGGGACAAAAGCCAAAAATACAGACAATTTTTAAAAACTGCATTTATAAACTTAGAAAGTTGCTGGAACGCGTTTTGCGTTAACATACATTTTTTCTGAAGAATATGAAGTCTGAAATTGAAATGTCTGTTAATTACTTACAGACTTCACTCAATCCTCAATGACCAATTACCAGAAACCATGAATTTTAGGAGGAACAGACCGAAATCTGGACAGCTGAGCTATGTACCTACCTCATACTGTACCCTCACTTATTTAAAATAATACATATGTAACATGTATTACATTAGAATGATCTCTACATGTTAACTCTAACAATATAAGCACATCATGGGCCAGCTGCATTAATACCAGCTTTGTATGCTCTTGGATTATTGTATAAAAATAAACAGTTTAGTCCTTAGATTTATGTTTAATTCTGGAACAGCCCCCTACAGTTGCCTTGTTTCTTGATATGTCACACACAGTTAAACAGAATCTACTTACATTGGAATGCTTTTATGGGACAGTTCCTGCTATAGGGCAGATTTATTTCAAGACAACTACAGAACTCACTCTTTGCAGTTCTTGGCCATTACAGTAATCACAGTGTATATTTTCTTGCAAAAGGAGCAACTGTGACAATTTTGGTTGCTCATCTTTTAGGAACTTCAGCTTAAGGTATATCTGTACTTTACAAACATCTGGGATTTCTCTTGGGCATCTCGCTACCTATCCCATGAACTTTACAGGATCTTGGTTTACCTCATTTACAAACTACAGTTTTACGCAGATGTACTTACCATGGCTTTAAAAAAAATACACATCTCCAGCCTGCAATTCTGGAATTATTTTTTTGTTAATTAAAACAAGTGTTTCTGCCTCTGTTGCTTTCTTTCCAACATTTCATTTTACTCGCCATCATGTACATCATGTAACAGCGATGGGCTTAATGAAGATACACAGCAGCTAGGGTCTTAACTTCCTGAGGGCCAGCCTGCAAAATGAATTCTCTGAACTTCCATGTAGCGTATGGCGTAACTGGTGTACTGCAACTGAACCACCTCCTAATACTCGAATGGCCATGTCATCGAATTTCATTTTCGCGAGATGAAAATCGTGAAAACTATATACCCAAATGGCAAATTTTTCCCAAGCCAAGTAAATACTTACCCAACATGCCTTTTTCTACAGTGTAGTGCTATCCCAGAGTTGGTGGGTGGGTGGGTTTTATTTACTCCTGTGTGTTTCACTGATGTTTGAAAGTCGACAAAAAACACCAAAACTAAAAGCAAAATCAAACCAAGAATGAAAATCACTTGGCACCACAGGACCCGGAAGCACGTAAACAAAGGCTTTCAAAATAAGCAGATGAAGAAATCAAACAGCTGCTAGGTCTCCAAAAAGATCCTTTAATGTAACCAGGCAAAGTAAAAATCTGCAATATCTTCCAAGTGCTTTCACTCGACCACATGCGAGCTTTCTCAAGGCAAACATTGCTGGAAGTTCATTCACATTAAATACTTCCAGAATCATCACATGACTTCCTGTGAACCTTTCCCAACAGGAAAATCACCATATAAGGAAATTCTAAAATACATTCTTATTATCATTAAAAATAATTCATTTTCTAAAAATAATTCATTTTCTAAAAATGTCTTGGCGACTGAATGGTAAAATTAACTTAAAATTGAATACAAACTATTAAAATGTGTCGTAAAACAATTATGCAAAATGTTTTTATAGTTTTATAATACAAATAAGTGCAGTAACCCCTTTTAACCATCGGGGGTGAAATCAAAACTCCAAATTAAAACCTAGAGTTACTAACTGGCATTGTAAAACATTTCTTATCTGAATTGCCAATGTATAACATTCCATATATCATATTATAAAATCGTATGGATTCAAAAGTGAATAAAACAATAGATGTCATGTTCTGCTAAACTGTGTTATAGACGAGCTTGTCTCAATTTCAAAACACTACTGATGTTGAGGGTGTCATTCAGACCTGGGTATCTAGTAGCGTCTAACCGGAGCTGCCAAAATAGCTCACGGTATTCTAATTTTGACTCCCAACTACCCCCTCTTATATCCGGTTGTACCTGTTCCAACACCATAAACTTTATGTCCATGTCCTTACGTCAAGGAGTGTTTATAAAGGCATTACTTTCCTTCCTTACATTGATGTCATTGAAGTGTTGTAAACCCTTCTCCTAAACACCCTTTCGGTTTTCCCAATGTAAAAAGCATGGCACGTAACACAGCAACCAAGATAGACCACACCCTTGGATCCACAGTTAAAATGTTTGTTGGAATGGAACTTAAATCTTCTAGAGGGAAGGTAGTAGGACCCCGAATTTAGCATAGCGTGACATTGCTTGCACATCCCCCAGGGATAAGTGCCTAATTTCTTTCTATTGTGATTCTGTGGATCCTCTAACCTAATATCTAAAAGTTCTTTCAAATTCCTGCCCCTTTTCCTAATAAAAGAGGGGTAACTGGGCATCGAATTCTTAAGATCTTCCTGAAGTCTGAGAATGGGCCAATATTTCTTGATAATCTTCTCGATTTGATCTGAGTTGTTGGAGAAAGTGTGTATAAAACTATTTTTTTCCTTGTAAAATGTGTTTTGAAGGGTTTGGGGACATCTCATTAACCCCCACCCCCAATAAAGGAGGATTATTTATTTACCCCTCTTCTCAGAAATTTCTACAACTAGTGCTTCTACCAGGGCTTCCGGATATTGTTTGTCCATAAAGAATCCCTTTAAAATGGAAACTTCCTCATTGAATAGTTCGTCCGTGCTGGACATTCGTGAAGCCCTAATTAGTTGACCCTTCACTATCGCCTTCTTTTGATAGAAGGGATGTCCACTGTGGTAATTCAGGAATGCATTTGAAAAAGTGCTTTTCCTGTAAATCTTAGACTGAAAACAACTATTTGAATAATCCTTCACTAGTGAAATGTCTAAATAATCGAGTTGGTGTTTACTGATATTATAAGTAAAACTAAAAAATGTGGTCGTCCTGTTGATGTAATCTATGAATTCCATTAAAATTCGTTCGTTTCCCATCCACATAAAGGAGATATCGTCCAGAAATCTTCTATAGTATAAGATGTCCTGATACCATGTATTGGTAAAAATATATTTCTTTTCCCATTGGTATAATACCAAATTTGCGTACATGGAGGCACAAGAGGCACCCATTGCCACACCTTTTTTCTGACGATAAAATTCCCCCTTAAAATGAATGAAGTTATTTTCTAGAACTAATTCCATAAATTCCAGAATTAAATTAGTAAACTTGGCCCCCAGCTGGACTTCATTAGATAAGTAAGTTCCTAACCACTCCAGGCCTGTGTTGTGTTCTGAGAAGAGGGTAAATAAATATCCTCCTTTATTGGGGGTGGGGGTTAATGAGATGTCCCCAAACCCTTCAAAACACATTTTACAAGGAAAAAATAGTTTTATACACACTTTCTCCAACAACTCAGATCAAATCGAGAAGATTATCAAGAAATATTGGCCTATTCTCAGACTTCAGGAAGATCTTAAGAATTCGATGCCCAGTTACCCCTCTTATTAGGAAAAGGGGCAGGAATTTGAAAGAACTTTTAGATATTAGGTTAGAGGATCCACAGAATCACAATAGAAAGAAATTAGGCACTTATCCCTGTGGGATGTGCAAGCAATGTCACGCTATGCTAAATTCGGGGTCCTACTACCTTCCCTCTAGAAGATTTAAGTTCCGTTCCAACAAACATTTTAACTGTGGATCCAAGGGTGTGGTCTATCATGGTTGCTGTGTTACGTGCCATGCTTTTTACATTGGGAAACCGAAAGGGTGTTTAGGAGAAGGGTTTACGAACACTTCAATGACATCAATGTAAGGAAGGAAAGTAATGCCTTTTATAAACACTCCTTGACGTGTAAGGACATGGACATAAAGTTTATGGTGTTGGAACAGGTACAACCGGATATAAGAGGGGGTAGTTGGGAGTCAAAATTAGAATGCCGTGAGCTATTTTGGCAGCTCCGGTTAGACGCTATTAGATACCCAGGTCTGAATGACACCCTCAACATCACTAGTGTTTTGAAATTGAGACAAGCTCGTCTATACACAGTTTAGCAGAACATGACATCTATTGTTTTATTCACTTTTGAATCCATAAGATTTTATAATATGATATATGGAATGTTATACATTGGCAATTCAGATAATAAGAAGTTATGTTCCTACCATAACGTTCCATGTTAGTTGTCTTCTCTCGCCTTCTTTCTTGCTTGATGGGTTCGGAGCCGATCCCTCGGCTCCGACTCGGCACTTGCTTTAGCTCGAGAACTCCTTTTACCAGCTCGAGGCAGCCCCATATCCCATGATGCAAGGCAGTAAGTACCCAGATCTCGTTTGTTGACAAAGGGCAATAACACCAAGCATAAAATACTTCCCAAAGGAAGAAGAAACTTACAGATGGAAAAGGACCAGGTTAGAATGGTCTTTAGCATAATAGTTTCTTGTACAAGGTCTGTCCAGGCCAGGGGGAAGGAGGGAGGGTCGGAAGAAAGAAGGCGAGAAGACAACTAACATGGAAGCGTTATGGTAGGAACATAACTTAATGTTAAGTTGTCAATCTCGCCTTCATTCTTGCTTGATGGGACCGCGTCCCTAGCACCTCTATCCTGGGTGGCTCAATGGAACAAACTCTTGAGGACTGTAGAGCCAAAACTGGCTCTGTCCCTGGAGGCCAAGTCCAATTTGTAATGGGAAACAAAAGTGTGAGGAGTGGCCCAAGTGGCCGCTGCACAAATAGTGTCCAAAGGCAGTCTAGCTTGAAAAGCTGCAGAAGTAGCTAAACTCCTAGTTGAATGTGCTTTAGGTTTTGAGCACAGCTGTTTTCCCCTGATCGTATAAATTTCAGTGATGACCGAAGAAAGCCATCTGGACAAAGTCACTTTAGAAACAGGAAGGCCTTTTTATTATCCGCATAGGAAACAAAAGTTGATCAGATTTCCTAAATTTTTGTTCTGTCCAAATAATATCTAAGCTGACGGTGGACGTCAAGATAATGTAGCTTTTGTTCAGCTCTATCTGAATAGTTAGGAAAAAATACAGGAAGATCAATGGATTGATTCAGATTGTTTTTGAAGCGACCTTAGGTAAAAGCGATGGATTAGTTCTCAAAGATACTCTGTCTTTGTGAAAAACCAAATAGGGGGGTCGAACCGAAAGAGCATGAAGTTCAGACACCCTCCTGGCAGATGTAATAGCCACTAGGAATAAAGTTTTCCAAGAAAGATATTTCAGGGAACAAGAAACAGCTGGCTCGAAGGGGAAGAATCAAGGATGTCAGCACTAAATTTAGATCCCACTGAGGAGGAGGATTCCTGATTGGAGGCTTTAGTAGGAAAATTCCTTTCAAGAAGGCCCTGCAGAGCCTATGGGACATAATATTATGATCTGCTATCCCAACATGAAAATTAGAAATAGCAGCCAATTGAACTCTGACTGTGGAAGAAGAGGAGCCTGCATGAAAAATCTCTGCTAAGAAGTCTAGAACTGCCTGAACAGGGGCAGTAAAAGGATCAATATTTTGGGCCTTAGCCCAATAAGAGAAACGTTCCCATTTGCTCGTGTAAATCCTCCTGGTAGAGGATTTTAGTGAAGCTACTATGATATCTCTAACAGGGTTAGAGATCAAAGGAAGCCTGGCTAGGGAAGGAAGTGGAGCAACCATGCTGTGAGGTTGAGAGAGGGGATTGACCGGTGCAGCTGACCGGATTGGTGAATCAGTAGATCTGGCACTGGGTCCAGATGCCACGGCTGCACCAACAGATGATGATGCAGGAACGGGAACCAAACTTGTCGAGGCCAGTAAGGGGCAATGAGAATCAATTTGGCTCTCAAAACGGTAGCTTTCTGGATCACCTGAGGAATCAGAGGAAATGGAGGGAAGGCATAAAGAAGTCCCTGGGGCCAATCCTGGGTCAGAGCGTCTCTGGGGGGATGGCCTGATAGAGGGAAGAGGCTGAAGAAGTCTGGACATTTGCTGTTTTGGGGAGTAGCAAAAGATCGCAACATGGACGACCCCATTCCAGAAAAATCTCTTCCGCTCTGGATTGTTTGAGAGACCACTCGTGAGGCATGAGAATAGCTCTGCTCAATCTGTCCGCTAGAATGTTGGTTTTCCCAGGGATATGCGTTGCTACCAGAAACCGATGAGAGGAGATCGCCCATTGCCATAGTCTGAGCGCTTCTCGACACAAGGGGTAGGACTTGGTTCCGCCCTGTTTGTTGATATACCACACTACAGACATGTTGTCTGTGTGGACTGCAATTGTCCCTACGGGAAGAAAGTCGTTGAGGGCTTGCAACGTCAAAAGCACTGCTCTCATCTCCAGGACATTTATGTGCAGATGGTACTCGAACGGTTGCCACGTCCCATGAACCATCCTGCCCTGATAATGACCCCCCCCACCCGATCAGGGAGGCATCCGTGGTGACAGTGGCTATCGGGGACGGGGGTACAAAGCATCTGCCCTGGTGAACCTGAGACGATGTGATCCACCAAGCAAGATGTTCTTTGCATGTCTGTGTCACCAGAATCTGGTGACGCATAGGGAGTTGCTGGTATGACCACTGTGTGAACAGCATCCACTGAAGGAGGCGCATGTAGAATCGAGCCAGGGGAAGAAGAGTAATGGCCGCAGCCATGAGACCTAATACCTTTAGAACCATTCTGGCCTGTACTTTCTTGCTGGCCAGAATGATCCTGACATGAGTCTGAATGTCTGAAACTCTTTGTTCTGTAAGGGTAGCTGACATCCGAACAGTGTCTAAGTTTGCGCCTATGAAGGTAATAGACTGGCAGGCGATAAGGATGACTTTTCAAGTTGATCGAGATGCCTAAATGAGAACAAAGGTCTATTGTGTAATCCCTGGCTTGTATAAGCTGATGCCTGGTGGTGGCTGACAGGAGCCAGTCGTCGAGATACGGAAACACCTGGAATCCTTGGCGTCTCAGGTGAGCCGTGACCACTGCCATGCATTTGGTGAACACTCTGGGGGCTGTAGTGAGACCAAAGGGCAGGGCTCTGAACTGGAAATGACTGGACCCCAGCCGGCGGAGAAATCTCCTGGGCGTCTGTGAATTTTGATGTGATAGTACGCATCCTGAAGATCTATTGAGCACATCCAGTTGTCCTTCTGTAAGAAGGGCAGAATTGACTGAAGAGTGACCATTCGAATCTTGTCTTCCTGACAGACTTGTTGAGTCTGCTGAGATCCAATATTGGTCTCCAGTCTCCCGTCTTTATGGGGACCAAAAAGAACCTTGAGTAGATTCCGGGCTCTGAATGGTCTAGTGTAACTGGCTGAATGGCTCTTTTTTGCAGTAGTTTTGCGATTTCTAACTCTGCAATGTCCCTTAGACCGGGTGGTACATCTGGAAGGGAACTTGAGGGAAAGGGACTTTCCTCGAAAGGAATTATGTAACCCTTGGATATGATCGACTGTACCCATCTGTCTTGAGTGAGGGAATGCCAGGCTTCTGGGTACAGTGATAGTCTTCCCCCGACTGCCTCCAAGGAGGGACAGCCGGGCAACACCTCAGGGATGCTGAAAGGGCTGCTCAGGAAGAGACTCCCTGTTGCCCTGGTTCTTCGGACCCCCTCTGCCTCTAGAGCGGCGTCTGTTGTTGTTACCCCCTCTGCCTCTAGGGGTAAACTGACCACGTGAATCCGGCGTGACTCCTTGGGACTTACGGAACCACATCTTCCCACCCTTCTGTCCTTTGGGATAAGGCCTAGAAGGGGTGGAAAAACGGACTCCAACAGCAGAAAGAGTCTTGCCGTCCTGCTCACACCTGGTCAAGGTTTCCTTCACCTGAGGGCCAAACAAAGCTGACCCATCAAAGGGAGAATTTGTGAAGGACGCCTTAAAGGGATCCGTAAAATCACATAGCCGCATCCAGGCTTGGCGTCTAAGAGCCACACCTGTGCCTGCGGCTCTACTCGCTCCATCAGCAGCATAAGATATTAGCCGCATGGAGGAGTTAGCAATGGAATTGAGGGTTCCTAGCTGCGAAGCAATCTTTTCTTGGGCCCCTGCAGCTGTAGGATCCTGAACTACCTCTCCCAGCTCCTTCAGGATATCTCTCTGGAGTCTGGTGAAGTGACAAAGATAATTCAGCGAACGCATAGCAAAGGTCGCTGAGGAAAACATCCGCTTGGCGTACCTATCCATGGTCCTAGAGTCCTTATTAGGAGGATGGACGGGCACAGAAGGATCTGCAAGTTCCTTTTTGGTGGCCGCAGCCACCACCATGGCATCAGCGGGGACACCCTTGGTAAGGAATAGTTTGTCACTAGGGGCAGTTATAAATTTAGAAGGCCTCCTAGGGACTGGCTCTACAGAGTCAGGAGCTGTCCACGCCTTTCGAGCAATAACCTGCATCAAGGGGTGAAGGCGGAGACACCCAGGAGGTGGAGGGCCGAGATCCAAAGGCCTCTAGGTATACTGACTCATCCTCTGAGGGTTTGATCGTGGGCCAGTTTCCCTCTGTTTCAGAAGTTCTAGGATGTCTGAGAAGGAGACATCCTCAGAGAGGATCTAGGGGATCCCTCTGACTCATCAAAGTCAGTATCCGGTGACAGACTCGGGAGTCTACATGCTTCCTCTTACAAGTCCTCTTCCTAGGAGGATCTCCCGAAACATCAGGAGAATCCTCGGAAGAGGGGGAAATTCCCAATGGGGAAACCTGAGGCGGAGGATCTCTGGGTCCTGTAGCAAGAGTAGTGGCAGAGATGTCAACAGGTACAATAGAGGGAGGAGCTACGGGAAGAGACTGCTGACTGATACTAGTGGCCAGTACACTCTTCATCACCTCGAATGCTCCCCTCCCAGGCAGATCCGAGAGGCCCCGCTCCGAAGAGCTAGGAACTCCAGGGGCCACCGAAAAGGAAGTCTCCGAGGCAGATGTCGGAGCCGAGCTCACCAAGGCCGAGGCTCCAAGGGGAAGAGCGGGTTCGGACAAGGGTCCGATACCACTCACCCCCTCGGAGGAGACCATGGAAGCCCGACCACCGAATCCCTCTAAGGAAGAGGAGATAAGAGTAGGGGCTGAAGGAACAGAAGGGGGTATCCGTCCTCCAGCCGTAGCAGTAACCAAACCCGAAGACTCCAACTCCAAGCTCTGGGGTAGAGTTGAAGGAGGAACTGTAACGGGGTGTGGACCAACAGTCGTCTGCTGAGACGGACTGTGTAGCATTTGGGCCAGTACCTGTGACTTGAGCAATCTACTGACCACTCTCGAGGTCATGATCTGACAACCTGGATGACCTTGAAGATCGGCTCCGATGGCTCCGCTCCGATAGAAGAGGCGAGGCCGGAGCCGAAAGTATCGGCCCAAGGAAGGAGCCCCCGACCTCTTCCTGGAATGGGCCATCGGAGCCGATACTACAGATCCTGTCGGCACCGACTTCGGAGCCGACAGAGCGTCTCGATGTATCGGCTCCAGCGGAGCCGATACAGCCACCAAGTAACAGTGTCGGAGCCGATCGGGCCGACACGATGCCTGTGCCACATGGGTGTCGGAGCCGATCGGAGCCGACACCAATGCCGTGCTGCGTGGGTGTCGGAGCGGTTGGAACCGACCCACAGTGGTCAAAGCAGATTCGGCACCGATAGCCATCGGGCGAAAGCTTAGTGGATCAGAATCGGCTCCAGCGAGCCGATCTCGACTCTATGCAGTCGGGCGAGGCCACAGGCTTAGAAACAGAAGCCTGGGTCTTGGCAGATTTAGTTGATTTTTGTGGGGCCGACTTAGCCGGAGAGCCCTCCGGCTTAAGAAGACCCCTGAGAATCAACTTATTCCTTCTCTCCTGCAGGACTCTCTGGCTGAAGGAGTGACAAATAGCACAGGAGTCCTGCAGGTGAAGAGGGCCTAAACAGTACAGGCAAGAAGTGTGACCGTCTGTCAGAGACATCTTCTGACAGCACGAGTCACACTTCTTAAAACCTGAAACCCTCTCTTTAGACATGGTGTCTAACAAAACACACACACACCAGTCCAATTAAATTAAACTAATACCAAAAGGTACTTAGTAAAAAATACCAACACACACACCCTAACAGGGGGGGGATGGGACAGGGAATTAACTGACTAAAAAAATTAAAAGAGACAGGGATTTCTGTCAGAAAAAGTTAAATTTAAAGTTAAACTATCAAAACAAAAAGTTTTTAACTAAAAGGGGGCTTAAAAGTCACAAATGTGAATTACTTACCAGGAGCTGGTAAAGAGAAGACCTCCCAAGCGAAGCGGCAAACGAGATCTGGGTACTTACTGCCTTGCATCATGGGATATGGGGCTGCCTCGAGCTGGTAAAAGGAGTTCTCGAGCTAAAGCAAGTGCCGAGTCGGAGCCGAGGGATCGGCTCCGAACCCATCAAGCAAGAATGAAGGCGAGATTGACAACTTAACATGAAATGTTTTACAATGCCAGTTAGTAACTCTAGGTTTTAATTTGGAGTTTTGATTTCACCCCCGATGGTTAAAAGGGGTTACTGCACTTATTTGTATTATAAAACTATAAAAACATTTTACAGAATTGTTTTATGACACATTTTAATAGTTTGTATTCAATTTTAAGTTCATTTTACTATTCAGTTGCCAAGACATTTTTAGAAAATGAATTATTTTTAGAAAATGCATTATTTTTAATGATAATAAGAATGTATTTTAGAATTTCCTTATATGGTGATTTTCCTGTTGGGAAAGGTTCACAGGAAGTCATGTGATGATTCTGGAAGTATTTAATGTGAATGAACTTCCAGCAATGTTGTTTGCCTTGAGAAAGCTCGCATGTGGTCGAGTGAAAGCGCTTGGAAGATATTGCGGATTTTTACTTTGCCTGGTTACATTAAAGGATCTTTTTGGAGACCTAGCAGCTGTTTGATTTCTTCATCTGCTATTTTGAAAGCCTTTGTTTATGTGCTTCCGGGTCCTGTGGTGCCAAGTGATTTTCATTCTTGGTTTGATTTTGCTTTTAGTTTTGGTGTTTTTTTGTCGACTTTTACACATGGCAGAAGGAACGGAAGCCAGCGGCTTCACCCACACTCCAGCAGTACTGAGAGCCGATTGTGAAGATACTGAAACAGCCCCAGTTTCTAGGGCTGAGTTTAAACAGGTTTTAACACTATTGACACAATTGACTTCTATGGTTCAACAGCAGACACAACTAACAGTTTCCCAGATACCTGGGAACCAACAACAATTCAACAATCCCCCCAGAACACTTGCTGAAGTGATTGGGTCTGGAAATGCTACAAGGAACGCTGAGAGAGGGGGCAATCACAGTAATTCGAATTTGAATTGTTTTGACTATGTTAAATCAAACAACCAGACTGCTCCTGTGTCAAATGAGCAGAGGAAGTCCTTTGACTTCAAATCTTGGACAAAACAGTTTAATTTCAGAAAAGGTACTGTGCTTCATGATAATTATAAAAATCTTGATAATGTCTTTTTTGATTTTAAAGACAAACTGTATTCTTATAAGAACAAACAGATGGAAGTTGATTATTTAAATGAGTCTATTAATGTACAGAGAATTCCTAAGGGCTTGAGGTTTTTTAACTTCCCTAACAATGTACAATATGGTTCTGATTTATATGACCAACTTTGTGAAATTTTCAACAAAGCAGGTTTAGACATGTTAAAATGCATGGTGATGGACTATGAGAAAAAAATGTTTTGTTAAAAGATTTAGATGAGCTCAACGCAAATATGTTAAAAGATGAAACTTTTAGCTCAGTTAAGAGGGACTATGATAAGTTGTTTAGTGATGTAGACCAGCATTGTTTTAGGGTACTTAATCGAAAAATTAGGAAATTAGAGAGGGACCTAATTGAATATAAGGAAGGTAGAGCCTACCCCCTCCCAATTATAAAAGGAAGAAGCAACAACAACACTACTGAAAATGTCTTTTATGAAAGGGGAGAAAGTAATAGGCAAGGGGAACCTACAAGTGAAGGAAATGATAATCTCAGAAGAAGTGAGAGAATAGCACAAAAGAATAGGAATGTAACTACCCAAGATTTTCATTACCCCCAGAAGAGAGGGAGGGGGCGAAGGGAACAATACAACAGTTGGAATCACCCGACGAACTAATTTCAAGAACTACAGTGAATGAGGACAATAGCACAACATTATTTCAAGGGAAACAAATTAAACATAGGAAAGACAATTTTACTATTTTTAATTACACCGATCTATCAATAACAAACAATCTTTTTAGTTTACTTTCCAAGGGTTTTCATTATGTTCCCCTTAGGCCTTCCCCCATGGTTACAACCTTGATTGATTTAAAGCTTTTCATGAGGCAGCTCAATTTTAACTTATTGTTTAAAGATGAACGAAACTTTGAAAAGACTCTTACAAGAAAAAGTACCTTCAACCCGCCTGTCCACCCCACCATTAAAATTTTTGAGGAGTTGGTTGAGACTGACATTAGGAAACTTAAGGAGAAAGATTATTTTAAAACAACTGACAATATTACTGAGGATGAGCTGACTAATTAAAAAGCTCAAAATGGAGGGGTGTAGGGTTATGAAACCGGACAAGGGGGGAGGTGCTGTCTTGATGTACACCTGGGACTATGAGGCTGCCTTGCACAGTTACAGAATACTGAATAATATGAACTTGTCTCAAGAAATGAGATCAATATAGCTCAAGCTAAAATAAATTATTCACTATATGACCATTTAATGCAAAATACCATTAATGAAAAGTTATATAACTATTTATTAGCAAAAAAAACCCAAGGTTGTCCAGATTTTTGGAATTCCAAAGACACATAAGAACTTGAACCCCCTGAAATTTAGACCTATAGTTTCAGGGGGTGGAAGTGTCACAGAACCCTTAGCCAAATTTATCGATTTCTCCTTAAAACAACATGTAGAGAAAATTAAACACATATGTAAGGATTCATGGGACTACCTCAAAGGAGTGGATCAGAGTTTATTTTTACCTGAAATGTTTATGGTCACTGTGGATGTGGTCGACTTAATTCCTAGTATTCCACACAACACAGGCCTGGAGTGGTTAGGAACTTACTTATCTAATGAAGTCCAACTGGGGGCCAAGTTTACTAATTTAATTCTGGAATTTATGGAATTAGTTCTAGAAAATAACTTCATTCATTTTAAGGGGGAATTTTATCGTCAGAAAAAAGGTGTGGCAATGGGTGCCTCTTGTGCCTCCATGTACGCAAATTTGGTATTATACCAATGGGAAAAGAAATATATTTTTACCAGTACATGGTATCAGGACATCTTATACTATAGACGATTTCTGGATGATATCTCCTTTATGTGGATGGGAAACGAACGAAGTTTAATGGAATTCATAGATTACATCAACAGGACGACCACATTTTTTAGTTTTACTTATAATATCAGTAAACACTAATTCGATTATTTAGACATTTCACTAGTGAAGGATTATTCAAATAGTTGTTTTCAGTCTAAGATTTACAGGAAAAGCACTTTTTCAAATGCATTCCTGAATTACCACAGTGGACATCCCTTCTATCAAAAGAAGGCGATAGTGAAGGGTCAACTAATTAGGGCTTCACGAATGTCCAGCATGGACGAACTTTTCAATGAGGAAGTTTCCATTTTAAAGGGATTCTTTATGGACAAACAATATCCGGAAGCCCTGGTAGAAGCACTAGTTGTAGAAATTTCTGAGAAGAGGGTAAATAAATATCCTCCTTTATTGGGGGTGGTGGTTAATGAGATGTCCCCAAACCCTTCAAAACACATTTTACAAGGAAAAAATAGTTTTATACACACTTTCTCCAACAACTCAGATCAAATCGAGAAGATTATCAAGAAATATTGGCCCATTCTCAGACTTCAGGAAGATCTTAAGAATTCGATGCCCAGTTACCACTCTTTTATTAGGAAAAGGGGCAGGAATTTGAAAGAACTTTTAGATATTAGGTTAGAGGATCCACAGAATCACAATAGAAAGAAATTAGGCACTTATCCCTGGGGGATGTGCAAGCAATGTCACGCTATGCTAAATTCGGGGTCCTACTACCTTCCCTCTAGAAGATTTAAGTTCCGTTCCAACAAACATTTTAACTGTGGATCCAAGGGTGTGGTCTATCTTGGTTGCTGTGTTACGTGCCATGCTTTTTACATTGGGAAAACCGAAAGGGTGTTTAGGAGAAGGGTTTACGAACACTTCAATGACATCAATGTAAGGAAGGAAAGTAATGCCTTTTATAAACGCTCCTTGACGTGTAAAGACATGGACATAAAGTTTATGGTGTTGGAACAGGTACAACCGGATATAAGAGGGGGTAGTTGGGAGTCAAAATTAGAATACCGTGAGCTATTTTGGCAGCTCCGGTTAGACGCTACTAGATACCCAGGTCTGAACGACACCCTCAACATCACTAGTGTTTTGAAATTGAGACAAGCTCGTCTATAACACAGTTTAGCAGAACATGACATCTATTGTTTTATTCACTTTTGAATCCATACGATTTTATAATATGATATATGGAATGTTATACATTGGCAATTCAGATAAGAAATGTTTTACAATGCCAGTTAGTAACTCTAGGTTTTAATTTGGAGTTTTGATTTCACCCCCGATGGTTAAAAGGGGTTACTGCACTTATTTGTATTATAAAACTATAAAAACATTTTACAGAATTGTTTTATGACACATTTTAATAGTTTGTATTCAATTTTAAGTTCATTTTACCATTCAGTCGCCAAGACATTTTTAGAAAATGAATTACTTTTAGAAAATGAATTATTTTTAATGATAATAAGAATGTATTTTAGAATTTCCTTATATGGTGATTTTCCTGTTGGGAAAGGTTCACAGGAAGTCATGTGATGATTCTGGAAGTATTTAATGTGAATGAACTTCCAGCAATGTTTGCCTTGAGAAAGCTCGCATGTGGTCGAGTGAAAGCGCTTGGAAGATATTGTGGATTTTTACTTTGCCTGGTTACATTAAATGATCTTTTTGGAGACCTAGCAGCTGTTTGATTTCTTTCATCTGCTTATTTTGAAAGCCTTTGTTTACGTGCTTCCAGGTCCTGTGGTGCCAAGTGATTTTCACTGATGTTTGGGCAAGTGTTTACTTGCCCTGGGAAAAATTCCCCATTCGGGTATTTTTTCGTGATTTTCATCTTGCAAAAATTAAATTTGATGATATGGCCATTCAAGTATTAGTAGAAGATCCACTGCAATTAAACATGAACACATCAAATCTATATTTTCACCAAGTAAAAAAATGTTACATGTGACATTCAATTTTCAATTGCTCCAAACTACAATAAAAATGAACCTTACCTTCAATACTGTAAAAACATGAGCCGCTTTAGTGTAGTCCCAATTATTATCATTAAGGCACCTAAAAAGAAAAATAAATGCAGTTTATTTTTTTTAAATGGAATTTCAGAATGCACTGCTAACCTTGCTGACAACCTATCCGATGTCATAAGTCTGTCTGTATTACTTCTTCCATACCTGCATTCATTTTTACCTAAAGGGATGCAAGATTTCTCTGCTGTTTAATGATGACATATGTCCACAGTGGCCTGTGTCCATTGTCATGTCTAACAGTTCCCTCCAATTCACCCTGGACTTCAACCTGTAACTTTGATGGGGCCAACAGAGAACTTAAGGACATTGTTGGGGAGGGGGCACTTTCCATTATCTACAGTTTTTTTTATCCTTTAAGGCCTACCATGGTTTACCTGCCCTCCACAGTTGTGTGGTTATGTTGTGGGGGTAGGAATGTAATGGGAAAGTGCGACTTTTTGCTCCTTCCTTTGCAGAAGCTCAGCCAAATTCCAACCCTCATCCTCCCTGTCCAATCCCCAGCCTCCACCACAGACATCAGGCCACCCACACAACCAGGATGTACGCCTCCATTCCTCCCTACAGTTCTGTCAGTCGACTGAGCAGTTAATCAAACCCAGGTTGGTTGGGTCAAAGTCAGGGTCTCTCTCTCTCTATACACTGCCAACAGCAACCCAAAGGAGCCCAAGTTGACTTGGAGGAGTGAATCACTCGTACTACAACTGCTGGAGTGAAACGATTATCTTCACTTACCGCTAAATCCCATGCATGCATGCAGTGCTCTTAGCAGACAGCAGGCAAGCTGAAGCCTGTATACAAGTTTAATTATTTCAGGCATCAAAGTGTCTTCCCCTCACATACAACATATTGACTACAGCCTGATGAAGGCAATCAGTTCTCCACTTGGAGGTACCGCAGTACACCACCCCCACCCCAAAAAAAGTAAGCCCACTACAGTCAAATCCCCAACCTACTCTTGTTTGGCACTCTGGCTACAAATTGCAGGGGAGTACCTTAATCTGTTCCACTGGGCTTGGCATGCATTTCACAAACTTCTATTACCTAGTTTGCATTCCTTACACACTACCTTTAAAAAGATGTTAAAGAACTTTGTGGAAACTAATTGAAAACTTGTACCAACTAATCCTAGTCAGGAGCTCACTTTTAATGCATTTATGTCTAGTCAGCATTTTAATCACCACACTGATTACCTTCAAACTAAACTTTGACAGATTCACAGTTTTAGTTTGACTTAACTACAACCTATAAGTTATTTACATTTCTGGTTTGACTAGTTTGCAAAATGTGTTGTATAAACTGCTAATAAAGGTAACAGATATTGTTAAACACTAAAATTAGTTTTCTACTTGTCTGAAAGTCAGTACAACTGCTCCACAAAAAAAACAAAAGCATCAAGTATGATGGAAAACTTCATTTAGCAGTGTCGCAATCAGAACATGCAAGATAACATCTAACCAGCAGGTTGCTCCAAAGGCAACACCTAGAAGTATTTGCTCTTAGTCCAAAGATATAATAGAAGAAAGGAGATGAAGATGAGGAATCCTGCAAGTGAAACCAGCATTTTTTATTGGATTTTAACAAAATGAAAAGATATACAAAATTATTAGCTATGTACTTACCATAACTTGGTATCTTTGTTGTCCATTCTCATTCTGCTTCACTGATGGGTTCAGATCCAACTTGGCCACCTTTTTTTTTTTTTTTTTTTTTTTTTTTTTTTACAAGACAACTGCCAGACTCGAGCCCCTCCCTTAGCCACAATCCTCTGCCCTTAGCTCAACCTCCTCAGATCGAGCTTGCCTTCCCTACAGAAAAAGACAAAGAAAATAGAACCAAGGGCTCAACCTGGAACAAAGGTTCCAACAAAGGCCTTCCAGATCCACCAGAATAAAAAATGTTTTGGAGGGGGATGGGTGGGCTGGACGATGAAGCAGAATGAAAATGGACAACACAGATACCAAGTTACGGTAAATACATAACTAATAAATCTGATGATGTCCTTCTCATTCTGCTTCACTAATGGGTCAGAGTCTCCAGCTACATGATTTCTTGGGTGGCCTCAAGAAAGGACATGCTGGAGCACCAATGAGCCAAAGGATGCCCTGCTCATAGAGACAATGTCCAATTTATAATGGGTCACAAAGGTATGACACAGAGCAAAGGTATGACACAGAGAAGGTAGCTGCAGCACAAATGTCATCAATAGGAATTCTAGATGAAAAGGCCGCTGATGCAGCTATGGATCTTGTTGAATAGACTTTTGGAAGACTAGACAACTGCAAACCATTTTTCTCATAAATAAAGGATATACAACTGGTTATCCATTTTAAACTACTGTCACTTTAGAAACTATCTATCCCTTACAGTTAAGCGAGAAACAAATAACTGATCAGATTTTCTGAATAGTTTTGTTCTATGAAAGTAGAAAAGGAACCATCTGTGAACATCCAAGGAATGCAACATATATTCACCTTTGCTAGAATAGCTGGGAAAGAACACTGGTAACTGAAAGCACAGAGTTATGTTAGAATCTGTGGCTACTTTTGGCATGAATGAGGGATTAGTACGGAGGGAAACTCTATCCTTGTGAAAAATAATACAAGGAGGCTTAGACGAAGTGCCTGCAATTCAGAAATCCCTTTTGCTGAGGTAATGGCTACGAGAAAAGCTGACATCCAGGATAAATATTTCAAGTCACAACCACTGGCTGGTTCAAAAGGTTTTTGAGTCAAACCTTGCAGGATGACAGTCAGATCCCATAGAGGTGTAGGGTCCTTGATCGGAGATCTGAGAAGAAAAATGCCTTACATAAAGGCTTTGTATAATCTGTTGAAGCTACAGATCCAGAAGATAATCCTGAATGAAAACGGGATACAGCAATTAACTGGAGCTTAACAGTTGCAAAACTAGAACCTTCTTTAAAACAATGACTCAAGAAATGAAAGGACTGGAGAAACATGTGCTGAGGAAGGATCAATATGGTGATTAGCAGCCCAAATAGAGAATCTTCTCCACTTGCTTTTATATACTTTCTTGGTGGATGCTTTCTGGGAAGCTAGAAATGATAGCCTTGATAGGCGAGGAAAACCTGGTTCCTCTCGCAATCATGGGAACTGGAGAAACCAAACTGTTAACTTGAGTGTGGGGAGATCCGGGTGGAGTCCTATGTGGGGTGAGTTAGGAGGTCCTGTTTTGGTTCCAGTATCCATGCAGGATAGGGAACCAAATCTGATTAGAGCAAAAGGGGGCAATGAGGATCACAGTGCTCCAACAGTTTAGCTTTCTGAAGACATTTCGGGATCAGAGGGAGTAACCAAAGGATACTGGGGGCCAATCATGGACTACTGTGTCCTTCTGGAAGCTCACCGAAGAGGGGATCAGAGGAAAATAGCTGCTGCATTTGTAGTGAGGAGAAGCAAACGGGTCCCAGCAAGGATAACCCCCAATGGTCGAATTTCTTGTTTACTACTGACTGACTGAGGGACCACTTATGAGGGATGAGAATGGACTTGCTTAGCCTGTCTGCCAATATGCTGAATTTCCCACTACATGTGTTGTGATTAGAAAACGGTGTGAAGAGATCACCCATTCCCAAACCCTCATGGGCTCTCTGCAGTGCGTTATGAATGGGTTCCTCCTTGCTTGCTGATGTACCAGACTACTGACATGATGTCTATATGAATTGCAATGGTCCCCAAAGGGAGAGCATCCTGAAAGGCTTGCAGTGAGAGGACTGCTATTGTCTCTGGGACACTGATATGCAATCTGGGTCACTACGTGGGTTCACGTGCCTTGGACCATCTTCCCCTCAAAATGCCCTTCCCCACCCTAACTGGGAAGTGTCTGTGGTCACTGTGGGCACTGGAAGGAGGAGGATGAAAGGTCTGCAGACAGACATCCCAGAGTGAATCCACCATTTTAGAGGAGTTCTGTAAATATTGGTTAACCTGACAGGAACAGATATTGACTGATGCAGATGTAGAATGCGCATATAGCATCTGGTTAGAAGTACCAAGATTATAGCAGCTGCCACAGATCCCAGGGAACATAGAATCAATCTGGCAGAAGGAGAGGGATAAGATAAGTATAGCCTGGACCTGAGTCAAAGTGCTGATGAGATTTTGGGTCAAAGAAGTTACCTGCGTAATGGTGTTCAGCTGGGATCCAATAAATTCCAATGTTTGCACCGGCAATGGTTGAGACTTTTCTGGATTTATGGTGATGCCTAAAAACTGGGATATCTGGTAAAGACAGCCCCAGGCCTGAGATAGCTGATGCTGGGTGGAGGCAGTTAGGAGCTAATCATCTAGATACGGGAATACCTGAAACTCTTGTAGTTGGATATGAGCTGCAACCCCTCCTATACATCTGGTAAACACCTGGGGTGCAGTGGTGAGACCAAAGGGCAAGGTTCTGAATTGGAAGCGACTGGCTCCCATGCAGAAGTGCAGGTGACGTCTGCAGTACCTGTCTATTTTGATGTTACAGTACACACCCTTCAAATCCACGTAGCACACCCAATCCTCATTCCTTTGTAATAGAAGGATAAACTGTAACTGTAACCATCCACAAACTTCTCTTTCTTTGCATATAAATTGAGTTTGCTTAGGTTTGAGATAGGCCACAGGTCCCCGGTTTTCTTTGGCACCAAAAAGAAACGGGAGTAATTTCCAGATCCTCTCTGCTTGGCTGGGACCTCTTGGATAACTCTCTTTTGCAGTAATTTTTTTTGATTTCTAGAACTGCCAACTCCCTCTAGGCGGGATGACCATCGGGGAGCTTCTTTTGAGGTTTTGGAGGGCCTAAGGAAAAGAGAATTTAGTAGCCTCCGGATATTATGCATTGCACCTTAGCATTTATTTGGGCCCATGCGTCTGGGTGCAAGGAAAAAACAGACCCTGACTGCCCCCCCAGAGCCAGACAATCGAGAAGCACTTCAGAAGGGCTGAAAGACCTGGTCAGAAAAGGGTTCCCCCTAAAGCTCTGGTTTTGCAGGCCCCC
The DNA here is from genome assembly GCF_019279795.1 of Protopterus annectens. Classification (NCBI taxonomy): domain Eukaryota; kingdom Metazoa; phylum Chordata; order Ceratodontiformes; family Protopteridae; genus Protopterus; species Protopterus annectens. The sequence goes on along the minus strand of NC_056738.1, from coordinate 330,444,372 downwards.
TCTGCCTCTAGAGAGATGTCTCCCATTAAAGCCCCCCTCCTCTGCCTCTGGAGGGGTACTCTCCACTTTGATCGGAAAAAGATCCTTGGGACTTTCAGAACAGTCTTTTTAGCCCCTCTGATTCCTTGAGTAGGTTCGTTGAGGGATGGAAATCTTGATCCCCACGTCAGACAAGGTCTTACCCTTCCTGCTTTTGCGGGTCAGGGTGTCTATCTGATGGTCCAAACAAGAAAGAACCATTAAAAGGGGCATTGGCAAAAGATGCCTTAAAGGGCTGGCAAAATCACAAAGCCTCATCCATGCATGTCTATGCATCACAAATGCAAGTGCCAGCTGCCCTCGAAGATCCTTCCTCTGAATGGGAAATGAGCCTCATGGAAGAATTTGTCAGGGAAGTAAGAGTGGTTAACTTCCGAGAAACCTCATCAAGATCCTCCTTAAGCATGAACTCTGCTAAGGACTAAGAAAGTTCCTTAATTAGTTCCTTAATTAGGTCTCTCATGAAGATGACGCTCGAGCACTGGAACCATGTCTGTGCAGCAAACGAGATCGGAGAAGGTTGACCTAAGCGTGGAGGATTATGGGTAAGGGAGGAGCTCGAGCCAGGAAGCTAAGTCTGGTAAAAAGGTGGCAGAGTCAGATCCGAACCCATCAGGGAGTGAAACAGAATGAGGAAGACATCAGATCCGTTAATATGTTTCTAACAGATCATTAAGTTTTTGCCACAATAAATATTGGTGTGCAACATTTAATCCAAATTGAAACTGTTACAAAGTTAGGAAGATATGTATGATGGCTGATTATGATGCTTCTGTAGTGGTACTACAACAGTTGATGCTACCCACTATATATCAGAAAGCCAAAAGTCTTTTCTTTGCACGGTCAATCTTGAAAACAAGACTGCTGATGAGACCAGTGATTTGCCTTTCAATACGGGTTGAAATCATTCGTAACCCCAGTTTTTTTCTTTAGAGGAGGGCACACTATTACATTGCATTTATACCCTCTATTTTGAAGCAAAAAGCAGAATACAGGACAGTATACAAAACCATTACCCTTTTGCACAGACCTCACCCTCTTCCATATATTGATCTAAAGTAATACTTCACTAAGAAGACACTTATTAGCTTTTTAAAACTAGACTAGCCATATCCCTGGGTCACATAAAAATAAAAGTAAATGCTCACCGTTATCAACAAACCGATGAAGAAACCAGGAAAACATTTTGGGAAATCCTTCATGTGACCTCTTTGTGGCAGTTAAAGTTTACAATGCCTACAAATTTTCCAGTACTTAACCAAAACTCACTTAACTGTTGCCAGTTCAGCGAAAATTCACTTCAACGAAAGCATGGACTGCTGACATCCATTCCCTGCGAAAAGAACCACTTGGCCACTATGTTGAACTTTGCCCTTTCTACAACAGAGTGATCTCGGAGTTGGAATATTTAAGTAGGGAGTGTTTGGGAGTGAAGCCCCCAATTTGGTGGGTTTAGTTTTGGTCCATGTGTTTTTTTTTTCTTGTGGTGACCAAGTGGTTCCTTTCTCAGGATAAGCATGTCAGCAGTCTGTGCTTTCATTAAAGTGAAGTTTCGCTGAAATGGGAACGGGTAAGTAAGTTTCAATTAAGTGTTTTTTCTTTGCAAAAAAGGTACAGACCCCCCCCTCCCCAAGTATTACCAACCTGTTTCCATAGGTAGATAATATCCCATGTGTTTTCAGTAATTATAATTTTATAATGTTCTTTAGGAGTAACATTCTTTAAGTCGCGATAAGCACTGGAGGTTTTAGAGGCACATGTGCCCCTAATTCCTTGTGAAGGAACAGCATATCTATGCTAGAAAATCTGTAGGCATTGTAAATTTTAACAGCTTCAAAGAGGGCACATGAAGGATTTCCCAAAATGATTTTCTGGTTTCATCGGCTGACTGATAACTGCAAACATTTACTTTTATTTTTGTGTGACCCAAGGAAATTGGTAGTCTTTAGTTTTAAAAAGCCAATAAGTGTCTTCTTAATCAAGTATTACTTTAGATCAATATATGGTGCAGGCATGTGCTTAAGGGTGTGTGCGCGCACACGTATTTTATATATATATATATATATATATATATATGTATAGTGCAATGAAAGTATTTGCCCCTTCCCGATTTCTTATTTTTTTGCATGTTTGTCACACTTAAATGTTTCAGATCATCAAACAAATTAAATATTAGACAAAGGTAACCTAAGTAAACACAAAAGACAGTTTTAAGTGATTTTATTTATTAAGGAAAAAAACTATCCAAACCTACATGGCCCTATGTGAAAAAGTAATTGCCCCCTAAATATAACTGGTTGTGCCACCCTTAGCAGCAACAACCGCAATCAAGCGTTTGCAGTAACTGGCAGAGTGTCTTTCATATCGCTGTTCAGGAATTTTGGCCCACTCTTATTTGCAGAATTGTTTTAATTCAGCCATATTGGAGGGTTTTCAGAGCATGAACTGCCTTTTTAAAGTCATGCCACAGCATCTCAATTGGATTCAAGTCCAGACTTTGACAAGGCCACTCCAAAACCTTCATTTTGTTTTTTTAAGCCATTCAGAGATGAACTTGCTGCTGTGTTTTGGATCATTGTCATGCTGCAGAACCCAACTGTGCTTCAGCTTGAGGCCATAAACTGATGGCCGGATATTCTCCTTCAGGATTTTTTGGTAGAGAGCAGAATTCATGGTTCCATCAAGCACAGCAAGTCATCCAGGTCCAGAAGCAGCAAAGTAGCCCCAAACCATCACACTACCACCACCACCATGTTTGACTGTTGGCATGATGTTCTTTTTCTGAAATGCTGTGTTACTTTTACGCCAGATGTAATGGGACGCACACCTCCCAAAAAATTCAACTTTCATTTAGTCCACAGAATATTTTCCCAAAAGTCTTGGGGATCATCAAGATGTTTTTTGGCAAAAGTGAGACAAGCCTTTATCTTCTTTTTGGTCAGCAGTGGTTTTCGTCTTGAAACTCTGCCATGCATGCCATTTTTGCCCAGTCTCTTTCTTATGGTTGAGTCATGAACACTGACCTTAACTGAGGCAAGAGAGGCCTGCAGTTCTTTAGAATTTGTTCTGGGTTCTTTTGTGACCTCTTGGATGAGTAGTCAATGCATTCTTGGGGTACTTTTTGTAGACTGGCCACTCCTGGGAAGTGGCACCACAGTTCCGTTTTCTCCATTTCTGGATAATGGCTCTCACTGTGGTTTGCTGGAGTCCCAAAACTTTAAAAATGGCTTTGCAACCTTTTCCAGACTGATAGATGTCAATTACTTTATTTCTCATCTGTTCCAGAATTTCTTTAGATCTTGGCATGATGTCTTCTTCCATTTTGGGATCTTTTGGCCTACTTCACTTTCTATTTAAGTGATCTCTTGATTCAACAGGTCTGGCAGTTATCAGGCCTAGGTGTGGCTAGTGAAATTGAACTCCACTTTCCCAAAAATGTGATTAACCAGAGTTACTTTATGATTTATCAAGGGGGGCAATTACTTTTTCACAGAGGGCCATGTAGGTTTGGATAGTTTTTTCCCCCTTAAATAAAATCATCACTTAAAAACTGCATTGTGTGTTTACTTGGGTTATCTTTGTCTAATATTTAAATCTGTTTGATGATCTGAAACATTTGTGCGTGACAAACATGCAAAAAAATAAATCAGGAAGGGGCAAATACTTTTTCATTGCACTGTGTGTATAAGACAGGCACTGGGTGGCAGTGAAGAGTTACCAAATAGCTGAGTAACTACAGCAGAGCTAGTAAGAGAGATGGCTAGAAATGTGCTTGGTATGACATCTGGACAGAGGAAGGACAAGAAGACATGGTGGTGGAATGAGGGAGTACAGGAAAGTATACAGAGAAAGAGGTTGGCAAAGAAGAAGTGGGATTGTCAGATGAAGAAAGTAGACAGCAGTATAAGGAGATGAGGTGCATGGCAAAGAGAGAGGTGGCTACGGCATATGAAGAGTTGTATGAAAGGTTGGACACTAAGGAGGGAGAAAAGGACCTGTACCGATTGGCTAGGCAGAGGGACTGAGCTAGGAAAGATGTGCAGCAGGTAAAGGTGATAAAGGATAATGAGGGAAACATACAAGTGAGGAGAGTGCGTTGAGGAGATTTAGAGAGTACTTCGAGGGGTTGATGAATGAAGAGAATGAGAGGGAGAGAAGGTTGGATGATGTGGGGATAGTGAATCATGAAGTACAATGGATTAGCAAGGAGGAAGTAAGGACAGCTATGAAGAGGATGAAGAATGGAAAGGCTGTTGGTCCTGATGACATACCTGTGAAAGCATGGAGGTGTTTAAGTGAAATGGCAGTGGAGTTTTTAACCAGATTGTTTAATGAAATCTTGGAAAGTGAGAGGATGCCTGAGGAATGGAGAAAATGTTCTGGTACCGTTTTTTAAGAAAAAGGGTGATGTGCAGAGCTGTAGTAAAGTACAGTTTTGTACCTACCATAAATGTAGATGTTAGAGTGTCTTCACTGCTGTAGTCATTACACTTGGGTTATCCTGCCGTCAGGCGGTCCCGTAGTCGGCCAGAGTTCCAAAGTCTTGGTCCGGCATCGGTTGCTGTCGCTTCTTCCCTGAAGTCAGTGCGCCAGGGGTATATAAGATGCAGCAGACGCCATTTTCTTCAGTTTTTCTTGCCCCAGATGTCAGGTGCCCCTAAATAGGTAGGCAGTACATATTGCTAATAAAGCATACATGAAAAATAAAACCATAAAGTTCAGCTACCAGCAAATACACCACATAGGTAGTATAGGGTAGAAAAGTGTAGATAAGTCCTAGCCAAGAAAGAGGGGATGGAGGGAGGGTAACCTGGACTGCAACAGTGAAGACACTCGAACATCTACATTTATGGTAGGTACAAAACTGTACTATGTTCATCGTGTTTCACTGCTGCAGTCATTACACTTGGGGTTGAATCCCAAAGCTGAGTCCGGGTGGCTGGGTCTAGAGGGGATTTGGAGTGGCTATGAGGCCCTGGAGCACTGCAGTGGCAAAGCCTGCTCTGGTTATGGAGTAAAGAGGCAAGTGATAATGCTTGGTAAAGGTGTGCACTGAACTCCAAGTTGCAGCTTCCAAAATGTCCTTGGTAGGTACTCCTCTAAGATAGGCAGTAGAAGCTGCAGTTGCCCTGGTAGAGTGTGGTCTAATGCTAGATGGTACAGGCTTCCCATGGTGTGTGTAGCAGAACCGGATACAGTGTCCTATCCACTTTGAAATGGTCTGCTTTGAAATAGCCTTTCCCTGTGATCTTGCAGCATAGGATACAAACAGTTGCTCAGTTTTCCTGAAAGCATTTGTTTTGTCCAAGTAGAAGCGCAATTGTCTGTGTATGTCCAAAGAATGTAGAATTCTCTCCCCTTTATTCTGTGGATTTAGATAAAATGTTGGCAAGTGAATAGCTTGATTAAGAGCCACACTGGATACCACTTTAGGCATAAATGAAGGGTTTGTTCTTAAGGAAACCCTGTCTTGGTGAAAAATGATGAAGGGCTCTACTGCCATTAGTGCCTGTAGTTCTGAGACTCTTCGTGCTGAGGTTATTGCCAGTAGCAGAGCAGTTTTCCATATTTCTGCTGTATTAGCTGGCTCAAGAGGAGGTAAAGTTAGTTTTTCCAAGACAAAGTTGAGGTCCCAAGTAGGTGATGGTGCTCTCCAGGGCAGTCTTATGTTTTAAGCCCCTCTGAGGTACTGCTTTAGCAACGGATGAGAGAAAATAGGAGGATCTGTGTTGTAATGAGTCGAGATGGCAGAAGCGTGGATCTTAATGGATGAGAAGGATAGTCCTTTGTCCAGCATCTCAGTTAAATATTGTAGTATCTGAGGAATGTTAGGGACAAGAGGGTCAAGGCTTTGAGCCTGGTTCCAGGCACAAAATCTCTTCCACTTTTCTGAATAAGATTTCCTGGTGCTAGGCCTCCTGGCCTCCAAAATGACATCCATAACAGCTTTAGAGAGAGGAGTTGCCCGTTTGGCTAATGAATCTGCCATGCAGCCAGGGATAAGGTTTTGAGCTGACTGTGCAGGATCTGATTGTTTTGTTGAGTCAGCAGGTGTGGAATTTGAGGCAAAATCCAAGGTGGGCCTTGAGCTAAGTTCTTTAAGATTGGATACCAATGTTGGCGTGGCCAGTCTGGCGCAATCAGTATCATCTGTGGTTTTTCTTGTCTGGCTTTTAGGAGAACCTTCGAAAGGAGAGGCAGTGGAGGGAAGGCATAAAAGTGCAGGCCTTTCCAGCTGAACGAAAGAGCATCCACTTTCCATGCTTGTGTGTGATAAGTCCTTGTGCAGAATTTTTGTAGTTGGCAGTTCAGTGGGGAGGTAGAGAGATCTATGTCCGGGCACCCCCATGCTTGCATTATCATATTGAAAACTTGTGGATTTAATTTCCACTCATGAGGATCCATAATGTTTCTGCATAGTTCGTCTGACAGAGTATTTTTCTTTCCTGGCAGGAATTGTGCTTGCAGATGAACTTGATAAGCTAGGGCTGTGTTCCACAAGGTCATGGCTTGTCTGCATAGGGGGTAAGAATGAGTGCCCCATTGCTTATGTACCACATTACTGTGGTGTTGTCTGTCTTTAAAAGTAATTGTCCTGGATGCAGAAGGTCCTTGAAAGCTGTTAGGGCATTTTGTACAGCCAACATTTCTTTTTGATTGATGTGTAGATATAGTTGGTCTGTGGTCCATTTGCCCTGAATACATTTTCCTGCCAGGTGTGCTCCCCCAGGCGTAATCCGAAGCATCTGTTGTTATAGTCTGCCTGGCTGTGGGTAGAGTGAAAGGCTGACCCTTGTTGAGGTGACATGCCTGTGCCCACCATCGAAACTCCTGTAGCAGGCAGGGAATTAGTGGTATTTCCTTTTCCAAGCTGTGTGAGTGTTGAGTCCAAACACTTTTTAGGTACCATTGTAATTTCCTCATATGCAGTCTGGCATATGGAATTAGAAGTATGCAGGATGCCATGAATCCCAAGGCCTGCAGAATTTTTCTTGCAGGGAGCTGGGACTTTGTTGCCATCAACTGAAAATACTGAGTAAGTTGTCTGTCTGGCGTGAGATAAGCCATCTGGGCCGATGTATTTAAGCTGGCACCCAGGAATATTATATCTTGTGAGGGCACTAGTTTTGATTTCTTTTCGTTTACCGTGTACCCTAGGCAACTTAATAACTTTTTTACAAACGCCAGATGCTTTAGAAGAATGTCCTTGCTCTCTGCTTGAATCAGGCAGTCGTCCAGGTATGGATATATTCGAATTCCTTTTTGTCTGCAAAATGCAATTACTGGTGCCAGGCACTTTGTGAAGACCCTGGGAGCAGTAGATAAGCCAAAGGGCAGTGCAGAGAATTGGTAGCGCATTGAACCAGCTATGAATCTGAGGTATCTTCTGCAATTTTGTCTGATAGGGACATGCAGGTATGCCTCTGAGGTCCAAAGTAACAAGCCAAGCTTTCTTGCCCAACATGGGAAGGAGCTGCTGTAGTGTCAACATTTTGAACTTCGGAAAATCCAGGTAAGTATTTAGAGTGGAAAGATCTAGAATGGGTCTCCAGGCTTTGTCCTTTCTGGGTACCAGGAAGAGTCTTGAGTAAAAACCTTGTCCTTGTGCCTGCAGAGGTACTTTTTGAATAGCTTTCATGTCCATGAGGGCTGTAATTTGCTTTTGTGCTTCTGCCCATTGATTTTGTGGCAGGTCTGGCATTCTTTTTAACCTCGGTAAAGTGTGAAAGTGGAACCTGTAACCTTGAGACACAATATTCAGCACCCATTTGTCCTGGGTGATTGTTTGCCAGTTTTGTGAAAAAAAAGTGCTAGTTTTCACCCTAAGGGAGCTGCCAACAGGGTAGAGTTTGGCACTGGTAGGGGGAAGTCATTGAGATTGTTTCCTGTAAGGTTGTGACTTGTCCTCACCTCCTTTGGGTGTTGAAGCGTCCCACTGTCGTGGCCTGTAAGATCCTTGGGGCTGAGATCTGCCTCTTTGTGGCCTGCCTGACACTGGAAAGGACCAATTTTTAGTAGGCCAATTTCTGCTAAATCTTGGTGGCTGTACCTGTAAGAAATATTTCATTGTTTGCATAGATTTTGCCTTATCCTCCATTTTCTTTAATACCTCCTCAGCCTTAACACCAAATAAAATATCTTGCTGTAAAGGAGCATCTAATAGTTTAGCCTTGACATGATCTGGTAAGGTTTGTTCCTTTAACAAAGCATGCCTTCGAATCACAGATCCTGTAACTGCTGCTCTACAAGAAGCTTCTAATGAATCAAAACCACATTGCAAAGTATGCTTTCCCACTTGTTCAGCTGCATGCAATAAATCCTGCATTTCCTTAAAATCAGGTTGTTCCGCATTTGTACTAATTTTCTGCTTTAACTGAGACAGTAAATATTGTTGATATTTAAGCATGTGAAACTGGCAGTTTAAAGCCCTCACTGCTAAGGTTGCAGAGGTGTAAACTTTTTTCCCCATCTGTCTAATGCTCTGGAATCCATGTCCGAGGGAACTGGATTTTTGGCTGTGGAGGCCTTTACCCCTTTAGGACCCTGGGAAATAGTTTCTGGGTCAGCAGAAGGGTTTTTGTACAGAAATTTGAGAGAGTCAAGGACTCTAATACCTGTCTGGCTTGACTGGAGCAGGGGGTGAGGAATCTGGATTTAAACTGGATTCAGAGAACACATCATCCGCAATATCCAACACTGGCGGAATAGCAAGGGGCCTGTGTTGAGGTAATAAAAGAAAATCTCTGAGCCTTTTCTTGGACTCTGAGTAATCCTGACCTTCCCAATGGAAATACTCCCTCATGGTGTGCAAAGTTCCCCCAAAAGAGTAATCCTCCCTGGTCTGAAGAGAAGTCAGAATATACAGAAATCTGGTCAGAGGAATCAGTCTGTATCCTGCCTAGGCCTTTTATCAGGAGGGGGATGGGTACCCCTCATCAGAGTAATTAAGTCTTCGGCCATTTTGAGCATCTGCTTTTTAGGCATGACGGCAGGTTAACCCAAGTGTAATCACTGCAGCAGTGAAACACGAACATCTACAGAGGGATTAAATTGATCAGTCACAGCATGAAGTTATGGGAAAGAGTAGTGGAAGCTAGGTTAAGAAGGGAGGTGATGATTAGTGATCAGCAGTATGGTTGATGTTTGCTCTGAGAGTGTTGATGGAGAAGTACAGAGAAAGTCAGAAGGAGCTGCATTGTGTTTTTGTAGACTTAGAGAAAGCATATGACAGGGTGCCTAGAGAGGAGTTGTGGTATTTTATGAGGAAGTCGGGAGTGTCAGAGAAGTATGTAAGAGTGGTACAGGATATGTATGAGGGTAGTGTGAGGTCTGCAGTGGGAGTGACGGATGCGTTTAAGTTGGAGGTGGGGGTTACATCAAGGATCAGCTCTGAGCCCTTTCTTATTTGCAATGGTGATGGACAGGTTGACAGACGAGATCAGACAGGAATCCCCGTGGTCTATGATGCTTACAGATGACATTGTGATCTGTAGTGAGAATAGAGAACAGGTGGAGGAGACCCTGCAGAGATGGAGATATGCTCTAGACAGAAGAGGAATGAAGGTCAGCAGGACTAAGAATATATGTGCGTGAATGAGAGGGAGGATACAGGAATGGTGAGGATGCAAGTAGAGGTGGCGAAGGTGGATGAGTTTAAATACTTGGGATCAATAGTTCAGAGTAATGGTGTGTGTCGAAGACAGGTGAAGAAAAGAGTACAGGCAGGATGGAGTGAGTGGAGAATAGTGTCAGGAGTGACTCGTGACAGATGAGTACCAGTAAGAGTGAAAGGGAAGGTCTACAAGAGGGTAGTGAGACCAGCTATGTTATATGGGATTGGAGACAGTGGCATTGACAAAAAGGCAGGAGTTTGAGCTTGATGTGGCAGAGTTAAAGACGCTAAGATTTGCACTGGGTGTGACTAGGATGGACAGGATTAGGAATAAGTATATTAGAGGGTCAGCCCAGGTTGGAAGGTTTGGAGACAAAGCCAGAAAGGCAAGATTACATTGGTTTGGACATGTGCTGAGGAGGGATGCCGAGTATATTGGGAAAAAGATGCTAAATATGAAGCTACCAGGTATCAGGAAAAGAGGAAGGCCTAAGATAAGGTTTATGATGTGGTGAGAAGGGACATGCAGGTGGTTGGTGTGACAGAACAAGATGCAGAGGACAGAAAGAAATAGAAACAGATGATCCGCTGTGACGACCCCTAACGGGAACAGCCTAAAGAAGATGATGATGATACATACACACGACACTGATGGGTTAACAACATTAATTTTGCAAGCACCTGTACTTACAAAATGCTTTTACTCAAGACAGCTTGATGGCATGGTGACTGTTAACCATATGAAAACGTCAAATGTTTTAGGGTGGGTCAACCTTTGGATGAGTTGTTCGGGTCTCTCCTTTTTACATTTTGCCAAGTCTTTTGACTTTCTAATACCATGATGGGAATTGGACCCCATTACTATGTCAACGTACAATTAAAGTTCATGAAATTAGCACCGTTTCAATCTTTGACGTCAGCCAGAAGTGCTCTTCTCAGCACCAGCAATGTGCCCAGTAATGGCTCCTCCTGCAATTCGTATAGGGTTACTTGTATTCGTAACATATTTAAATACAATTGTAGATTCTTTTTTAGAAGATCTGTTGCTCGTACTACTATTGGAACTGTCTGCATATCTTCCACACTGCTCTCGTTTCTGCCTGCAAATGTTGATATTTTATGACCGTCTCTGGTACACAAGACACAGTAGTGACTGGGTAGGGCAATTTCAATGATCATTGCTACTTTTGTCTTTTCTTGGATCAATATATCTGGTTTTCTAGCATCTATCTTTTGAACTGTTGGTAATGGGTGATGCCATGTGATGTAGACTTAACTTTTTTATGCTTTGTGGCTCATGGTTCCAGAGTTTATCAGCCACTTCAATACCATAATGCTTGCACAATCTCCAGTGCAACAGTCTTGCCACATTATTATGCCTTTCAGTATACAGTCCTTCTGCATTAGTATGTCACAACCAGCAACGAGGTGTACAACTGTTTCCAATTCTGTTTTACAAATCCTACATTTGCCAGTTTTTCCCACATGTTAAATGGACCACTATCTTGGGTCGCCAATATTAATCTTTCGTCTCTTGGTTTGAATTTGCCTCCCCTTAACCATTCTTGCATTCAGTCCTGATCAACACAAGGTTCTTCTGGACATTTTCTAAACTTGCAACTATATTTATGCATTTTCCACATTTCTTGACTTCTCATCTGGTTCTTCACGTTATATTCTTTTATCTTTTTGGCACATTCAGTTGCTGCCTGATTTTTTTTAATCTTCTTCTGGTTTGATTTCCATTCCTTCTCGACGCTGATATGCTTTTGCTAGATTAAGCAGAAAAGTAATCTTAGATTTATTCTCCTCCTGTTTCAAAACTTTCACTATGTTTAGGTCTTGTGAGGTCAGCAGATATATGTGTGGAGTCCCACAACTGCAGATCTACATATGTAATCAATTTCAAGGAGACCCATCCCTCCTTCGGAGCTGGGAATATATAATCTTGGCATGCATTGATTTTTATAAATCATTTGGCGAGCATGAACCATCCTTCTTGTTTTCCTGTCTAATCTATCCAACACTTTTTGGGGCAGTCAATCACTCCGAAACTGCAAGTTAGGACAGGAAGAGCAAATTGGTTTATAGCTTGAATTTTGCTCTTAGATGTCAATGCTGTTTTCAGGATTATTTTATTATTCAAGTGTTCTTTGCTAAGTTTTATTCACATTTGTTCATGTTTTACTGTTGATCCTTCATCAATTCCCACATATTTATACAGTCCCTCTTGCTCAAGTTCTTTTATATCACATTCTTGTCCCAAACTGATGTTTTCTTGGTGCTGCAGTTTTCCTGCTTTAAAGGTTGCTTGCGCACATTTATCAAGACCAAATGACTGTTATATCTGAAAAAGTTTTGTCAACTTGTAGTTGTGCTTTCATTCCTCACCTGATAACCTACATAGTTTTAAATCATTGAAAAGCAGATGAGAGGTCTTTACACTTTGTGGTTTTCTAGGAGCCAAATTATAGCTATGGCCTAAGCTGTTAAGTAGACAGCTTAACGGGTTAAGGGCAAGACTAAATAGCATCGGCGACAAAGAGCCACCCTGAAATATTCCCTTTTGAATTTTTATCCCTGGGGTGATAATTTGTCCTTTATTATGGCTTAATTGCAAAGTGGCCTGCCACCGTTTCATGGTCACTGTAATGTTGTCGATCAGTGTAGGATATACATTATACATTTATAAGCGCTCAACTATGAATGTGGTATACTATCAAATTTTTTTGTAGTCAGTCCATGCCTTATTTGGATTTTTCCCTTTTTTACAGTTCTCCACTATGACCAACAACAAATAACCCTTTGTTCCATAGGACTTTCTTTTATTGTCATAATTGAGTTTTCTTCTAAATGATTATAAACTGTCGGCATCAATTCCAGGGTATAGCTTATACATTGTTGGAAGGCAAATTATTGGTCTATAATTTTTAGGGTAGCTTGCTGGTTCAAAGTAAGAGCACTGTTTTTCCTGTTGTTAGCCAGGCTGGTGTCTGTTTGGGGTGTGTATATTAACAGTTCTTACTCGTGGCTAAATCTTCGTTTAAAGATGTTAATACTTTTAACCAGAAGTTAGGTACTGCATCTGGTCCTTAGGGTTTCCAGTTAGAGGCTTTTCTTAACTTGGTTTCAATCTCTCTGGCTGTTACTTTGCCCCATTTCATATCATGTACCTTTAAACTTCTTATTCTTTCTTTTACTTCTTCGGTCCATTCAGCATCTTTGTTGTAGTCCACAGGATCTTCATAAATACTTCTCCAAAATATATCTTACTTCTTTATTTTTGGTGGTCTTTCAATTCCTTTTACCTTGTTTCCCAATTCTCTACAAAACTTTGGTCTCATCAATAAATTGCTTATTTTGCACTTTTCCTTTATATTTAGCTGCATATCTTCTAAGTTTTTCCACCTGTGCTGAGATTTTTTTTATTTGCGATAGTGTAAGATAGATCCTGATCTATTCTAATACTGTGCATTGCTTTTATTATGCCCATCTTTCTACGAATTTTTGTTGACCTGTTCCCTCTTCTAAACAGTGACACTTCTTGTCTCAAGTGCTTTACAGTTTTTTCTATTTGTTACTTCCACGATGGTATTAAATTTCTACCACAAAGAACACAGGGTAGTGAGGGAAAAGAAGGGGAGAAATTGATCAGTTTCTAATTTAGCTACACAGTAATATATCCTGTTTACTTCAGTTATATCACATGGATCTCTATAGATAGTCCTAATTACTGTGTTAGTTTACCAACCTTCTGAATTTTTGGATTTTATTGACGTTCTGCAGTCTTTCTTTCAATTATCTAAATATATGTAACTATCTCAATCAAGAAACTCTCTTAGCTCATTTTCTTCTAAACTGAGGGCACATTTTTTGTTTTCCATTTCCTAAGAGCATTCTATAGAAAGTTCTATAGCATCTTCCTGTGGCATATTGTCTTCAATTTCATCCCGTGCCATCAGTTGCTCTGTCATATGGGAACTCACTGACCTATCACTCAACACTGACTGCGTCAGTTTACAGCTTCCTGTTCCTTCCCTTAATGTCCAGCTTCAAGTGAACTTTTATACAGGTTTCCTGTGGAATGCTGCAAAATATCTTCATACGGCACCTGACCAATTGTTTCCCATTCCACTGGTTTCCCCTTAATTTGGATATTCATTGCTCTATTCTGTTGTAGTGCTTTCTGAATTAGATTTTCTACACTGAATCCTTCACTTTCCAGGTATTCCATAACCTCCGTTTCTATGTATTTAACTTCTCCATTACCGATCTCCTTTTCTACATCTCCTCCGTCGTCTTATTTTTTGTTTTGTAAAGTTGTCTGGATTCCTTTGCCTGTATTTCTCTTCAAATATCTTTGGTGATGCTCTTTTTGTATTTAGTTTTGCTTTCTCCTTTGCATAGATTGTTTGTGCCTTTTGGCTTTTCCAGGTTACGGGTCGCCACAGCAGAACTCCGGTCCGCTAATGATTGGCAGTTGATTTTTACGTACCGGCTTGCCAGGTCTGATGCACAACCTTCAACGAAGGTACGCCCATTCACGCATGTCTCCACGCAGAAGACGCTCTAGCTGAGAATCGAACCGGACAGCGTCTTACTGTGAGGTGACAACGCTACCGCAGCACCACCGCGGGTGTTCTCCTTTGCATTGATATTGTACCATATTAAATCTCTTTCTTTCCTATGCCCACATTTCCTCTTCAGATGTCTCCTTACTTTGGGGGACTCACTCAATCATGCTGTAATATAACCTGTGTTATAACCTGTGTTAGACCTTCTACACCAAATCCTTCACTGAATCGCAATAGTCCCTGAAGGAAGAAGGTTGTGAAGTGCTTGCAACGCTAGGAGCACAGCCCTCATTTCCAGGACATTTATATGCAACAAAGTCTCTGTGGAGTTCCACGTGCCTTGGACAATCTTCCCCGCAGAATGCCCCCCCCACCCGAGGCGAGAAGCGTCCGTGGTCACTGTGGCTCGGGGAAATTCTGCACAAAAAGGTCTCCCTGTCAGAGGCTCTGGAGACTGAAGCCACCAAAGAAGGGAATCCTTGCATGCTTTGCTGACCGCTATCGGACTGTTGAGAGAGGAATAGAGAGGGGACCACTGAACCTGAAGGGTCCATTGAAGAACCCTCATGCGTAAGCGCGCATGAATAAGAAGCGGGATAGCTGCCGCCATCGAACCTAGGGCCCTCAGGACCGAAGCTGCTGTCGGAAATGGTTGCAGGACCGCTGCGACATGACACTTCAGGTTGGAAATTCTGTCTGGGGTGAGGAAGGCTCGCATTGACCTGGTGTTTAGCCTTCCTCCTATGAAATCTATAATTTGTGTGGGGTGCAGTAAAGGTTTCTCCCAGTTGATAGTGATGCCCAGCCTTGGGGCTATACGAAGGAAGTAGTCCCTGGCTGAGCACAGAAGATGCCTTGATGATGCCGTCAGGAGCCAGTCGTCCAGGTACGGAAAGACCTGTAATCCCTGGAGTCTCAGGTGGGCCGCTACAACCGCTAGTACCTTGGTGAACACCCTGGGGGCTGAGGTGAGACCGAAGGGGAGGACCCTGAACTGATAATGACTGGCTCCCAGCCAGAAGCGAAGAAACCTCCTGGACCGTCTGTCCATGCGAATGTGGTAGTATCGTCCTTGAGGTCGATGGAGCACATCCAGTCGTTCTCCCTCAAGATGGGGAGTATAGATTGAAGGGTGACCATCCGAACTTTTGCTTGGTTACTGACAGGTTCAGCAGGGAAAGATCTAAGATCGGTCTTAAGTCCCCGTTTTCTTTGGCACTAAAAAGAACCTGGAGTAAAACCCTGACCCGGTTTGATCTAGGGGGCGCACTGGATAGCTCTTTTTCTAGCAGCTGTCCGATTTGATAGCTGCTGCCTCCCTTTGGTCGGGTGGTACATCTGGGAGGCTGCGAGATCTGGGAACTTTGTACAGGGGAATTGTATAACCTCTGGATATCACGCGAAGCACCCAACGGTCTGTTGTGATGGACTCCCAAGAAGTTAGGTGCCTCGAAAAACGCCCCCCGACTGCCTCCAGAGACGGACAGCCGGGCAACCCTTCAGGGCTGCTGCGTGGGCCTATCAGAGAAAGGTTCTCTGGACCCAAAGTTTCTAGGAGCCCCTCTGCCTCTAGGACGGCGACCTCCCTGTCCTCCTCTGCCACGGGAGGACTGGTTATCCGGAGCAGGTTGGGACATCTTCTTCTGTCCCTTTTGGTTCTGCGAGAAGGACCTCTGGGGAGCTGAGAAGCGGACTCCGACGGCAGACAGCGTCTTCCCGTCCTTCTCGCTCTGGACCAATGTTTCGCGAACAGTTTTGCCAAACAAGGCAGAACCATCAAAGGGGGCATTCGCGAAAGTCGCCTTGAAGGGCTCTGCGAAATCACAGTGGCGGAGCCAGGCCTGCTGTCTCATGACTAGGCCTGCTCCGCTGGCTCTAGCGGCTCCCTCGGTAGCGTGAGAAAGTAGCCGCATAGATGTGTTAGAAACAGCTCTAAGAGTGGCCATTCAGGTGGAGTATACCTGCTTGTCCTCACCCGACATGGACTCTGGGGGAGATGCAGCGTATTCTTTAATCAAATCCCGCTGCATCCTGATGACGTGTGCCATGTAGTTCAGCGCTCTCAAAGAGAAGGTTGCTGAACTGAAAACTCGCTTCCCAATGCGATCCATCGAGCGGGACTCCTTGCCCGGAGGATGCATAGAGGGACTCTCCTGGGCCAACTCCCTCTTAGTGGCTGCGGCCATCATCATGGCATCTACAGGGGGGCCTTTGCTCCAGTGAATGCGGTCCGCCGGAGGGGAAAGGATACGGTCAGGACGCTTGGGTACAGGCTCAACGGTGTCCGGATCCTTCCACGCTCTGGTGGATATAAGGTCCACCAGAGGGTCGGCAGGAGGGGACACCCAAGAGGTAGATGGGCCCGCCTCGAATGCCTCCAAGAACACAGACTCGTCTGAGGAGGCCTTGGGGGCAGACCACCCCCTCCTGATCCTCAACATTTCCATAATGTCTCCAAATGAGACGTCTTCAGGGGGTGACCTTGGGAGCCCTCCCTTCATCCAAGTCTGTGTCTTGACGGACTCGGGGAGTCCATGTGCCTCCTTTGCACTTACACTTCCGAGGTACTTCTTGGGGGCTGTCCGAGGAGTACTCTTCCGCAGCTGGATGTTCCAAGGGAACTACTTGGGACATCGAGGCGGGCTGTCCCTGGGACCGGCTGGTGGGAGCCTGGCCCAACTGCAAGGGAGTGCGGGATGGAGCCGTGGCAGGGACCGGGGTCCGGAAGTCCTCAACAGTGCCCTTTCCACTCGTCGAAGGCCAAGGGGAGCCAGCTTCTCTGAACCCGAGCCGACCCCACTCGGATCCGGCGACGGATCGGGCGAGCGAGACCGTCGGATCCGAGAGACTGGTGTGCTCCGACCTAGACGGGCGAAGACACCAGCTCCTCGGATCCGAGGCTCGGTCCTCGGCTCCGAGGTCGGGTCCGGGCACCAAGCACTCAAGGGATGGGACGGGTCCGAGGTGTGCCGACCTATCGGATCCGACCCACCCCCGGATCCAACTCTGCCCGGCGCCGACAGCTCCGAACCCATGGTGTGGGTCGGAGAAGGAGCCAAAGCCGCGAAAAAGGGTCAAGCCCCTCCCGGATGGGGGGGGGGCTAGGAGCACTCCCATTTGCATTTGGGCCTGGATGAATCTCCTCATCATCCGGTCCATGTCTGCTTCACTCATGGAGAAGGTAGATCTAGTCGAGGCCACCGAAGCGGACCTAGAGAACCGCCTTGGGGACCTCGCTGAAGGGCTAGCCTCCTCCTCGGGCCCAGGAGAGAACCGAGGGGAGTGGAGCCGAGGAGGTGGGAAACTAGAAGGCACAGGAGAGGCCCGCTTGGATGGAGGAGCCGAACTAGAGGTTTCAGCTCTCCGTTTGTGGTGCCTCTCCCTGTGCCTCTCCTCCTTTTCTCTCTCCCTAGAAGTCTCTCTCTCCTCCGGCGTCTTAGAGGGAGGTTGAGTCCCAGCCGGGGGAGGAGAGCCCACAGCAACTGCTTGCTGTGTAGAAGGGGCAGAAGCCGAAGCGGTATCTGGAGGGAGAAGTCCGGCAGAACAAGCTTCGACCTCCGCTCCCTCAAAGCTCGGGGGTTGAACCCCGCACAAATGGTACAACCAGATGACAGGTGTTCAACCCCCAAGCATTTAACACACCGAGTGTGGCCATCCGCGGGGACAGCTTATGGCCACACTCGGTGCACTTAGAAAAAACTGCCTTATGGGCTTCAGACATACTCTAGCCCTAACAGGCCTAAACACACACAAACCACTCAAACTACGCAAACCCGGGAAGAAAAAATAAAAGATAGAGGAAGGAAAGCCTAACAGACACACTTCTATCTAAAATAAACAAAAAGGGTTAAATATTACAAAATTTTCCTGTCAGAAAACTTATCTGCACTAGGAGCTCAAGGAATCCGTCGCAACTTGAAAAGCGGCAAATGAAATCTGGAGGTCAGTTAGGGCTTGGCAGAGGATTATGGGTAGAGGGAGGAGCTAGGAGCTCGGAGCCTAAAGCTTTTGAAATGCCGCCTCGGATCCGAGGTCGGATCCGATACCCACAGGTTGCAGACAAATGAAGTCTGCCTACTTCAGATCCTCAGTTTCTATGTATTTAACTTCTCCATTACTGATCTCCTTTTCTACATCTCCTCCGTCGTCTTATTTTTTGTTTTGTAAAGTTGTCTGGATTCCTTTGCCTGTATTTCTCTTCAAATATCTTTGGTGATGCTCTTTTTGTATTTAGTTTTGCTTTCTCCTTTGCATAGATTGTTTGTGCCTTTTGGCTTTTCCAGGTTACGGGTCGCCACAGCAGAACTCCGGTCTGCTAATGATTGGCAGTTGATTTTTACGTACCGGCTTGCCAGGTCTGATGCACAACCTTCAACGAAGGTACGCCCATTCACGCATGTCTCCTCGCAGAAGACGCTCTAGCTGAGAATCGAACCGGACAGCGTCTTACTGTGAGGCGACAACGCTACCGCAGCACCACCACCGCGGGTGTTCTCCTTTGCATTGATATTGTACCATATTAAATCTCTTTCTTTCCTATGCCCACATTTCCTCTTCAGATGTCTCCTTACTTTGGGGGACTCACTCCATCATGCTGTAATATAACCTGTGTTAGACCTTCTACACCAAATCCTTCACTTCGTAGGCACTCTATAACTTCTATTTTTTATAACTTCTATTTTACTAATCATTTCTACATTCCCTCTGTGATTTTTTTTATTGTGAAATTTTCCATATCTGGATGCCTTTGCCTGTATTTCTCTTAGAATATCTTTGGGGCTGCCTTCTTTACATTGATTCATTTGGCTTTTGCCTTTGCATAAATATTACACCATATGAAATCTCTCTATTTCCATGTCCATATTTCTTTATACTTTTCAAAAGTCTCTAGGTTTTGTTTACATTTTCACAACTCATCACTTGCTTCTTTATCAAAATCAAAGTTTCTTGGTCTATATACTGTTTTTAGACAAATCTGTTGTATTAATGAACACAAATTTTTATTTGAGGCTTCTAACAGTTTTTCTTGTGGAAGTATTTTTCCTTCCTCTAATTTCTCTCAATCATTTCGTACATCTTGTGTCTGGAAATACTGGGCTTTTTGCATAGTAGTAAAAATACAATTTCTTTCTTATCCTCAATAGTCTACTCTATCGCCTTTATGGCTCTTCTTTGGCCTATAAGTTTTTGTGATTTTTGTAGACTGCTACTTCCTTCTACAACATGGGGCCATCCTTCCCCTGGGCCTGGCCCCACTGCAGGAATGTTTCTGTATTTTGAGGATTCTACACACTCACATCAGGCTGATTTGTTGTTAGCTCAGGTGGATGCAAAAGATCCCATGACACCTATCGAAAACAGTTAGTGGTCCTTACTCAAAGACATTTCCAAAATGTTTACATATTCACAAAATTACAATTCTCAATTTCCCACTTTTTTTTTACTCACTATACATCCATGCTTTATGTCAAGTTTGTATCCTTATTGTACCCCCTTACTCCTCTTTCCATAACCACCACCTGTTTTTACTCATCACTGCCAAAATCCATTTTACACTGAACATAATCATTTATCCTTTCATTCCATATAAAACAATTTTGTCCATTCTTTTGACATATTCTTTACTTTCTTATATTATCCATACTTAATCACATCTATATTTATCTTATCCACTATTTCACTCCTTTGAAATTTTCCTTGCATAACTTTTCCCATAACTTCACTACTCTATTACATTTTAAAAACAGATGTACAGTAGTTTTCTCTTCTGCACAATATAGACTTTTTTATATGGCACGTTTCCTTTCACTTGTAATTTATACATTACCAGTTTCCACACAAAAAAAAAATCAAAAATCTTGGCATTCTACTTTATTACACCATTTCTTATTACTTTTTGCTAGCTTTTCTCATGGTTTGACAAAACAATCATCTTCTTCTTTCGGCTGTTCCCGTTAGGGGTCGCCACAGCAGATCACCCGTTTCCATTTCTTTCTGTCCTCTGCATCTTGCTCTGTCACACCATCCACCTGCATGTCCTCTCTCACCACATCCATAAACCTTATCTTAGGCCTTCCTCTTTTCCTATTACCTGGTAGCTTCATCCTTAGCATCTTTTTCCCAATATACTCAGCATCCCTCAGCACATGTCCAAACCAACGCAATCGTGCCTCTCTGGCTTAGTCTCCAAACCTTCCAACCTGGGCTGACCCTCTAATATACTTATTCCTAATCCTGTCCACCCTCGTCACACCCAGTGCAAATCTCAACATCTTTAATTCTGCCACATCCAGCTCAAACTCCTGCCTTTTTGCCAATGCCACTGTCTCCAACCCATATAACATAGCTGGTCTCACTACCCTCTTGTAGACCTTCCCTTTCACTCTTACAGGTACTTGTCTATCACAAATTACTCCTAACAGTCTTCTCCACCCACTCCATCCTGCCTGTACTCTCTTCTTCACCTCTCTTCCACACTCACCGTTACTCTGAACTATTGACCCCAAGTATTTAAACTCATCCACCTTCGCCACCTCTACTCCTTGCATCCTCACCAGTCCTCTATCCTCCCTCTCATTCACACACGTATATTCTGTCTTAGTCCTGCTGACCTTCATTCCTCTTCTCTCTAGAGCATATCTCCATCTCTCCAGGGTCTCCTCCACCTGTTCCCTACTCTCACTACAGATCACAATGTCATCTGCAAACATCATAGTCCATGGGGACTCCTGTCTGATCTCGTCTGTCAACCTGTCCATCACCATTGCAAATAAGAAAGGGCTCAGAGCTGATCCTTGATGTAACGCCACCTCCACCTTAAACGCATCTGTCACTCCCACCGCAGACCTCACCACCGTCACACTACCCTCGCACATATCCTGTACCACTCTTACATACTTTTCTGACACTCCTGACTTCCTCATACAATAACACAACTCCTCTCTAGGCACCCTGTCATATACTTTCTCTAAGTCTACAAAAACACAACGCAACTCCTTCCGACATTCTCTGTACTTCTCCATCAACACTCACAGAGCAAAGATCGCATCTGCGGTGCTCTTTCCTGGCATGAAACCATACTGCTGATCACTAATCATCACGTCCCTTCTTAACCTTGCTTCCACTACTCTTTCCCATAACTTCATGCTGACAAAACAATATTGTATCATATTCTTATACGATATTTTCTTTCCTTTTCAATTTCATCAATTTTTACTTTCTACATTAATACTTTGCCTGATAACATTTCACTTAATTTATACCTTCTCCTCCAACTCCTTTTTACCACATCCCAACATTTGTCACACTTGCGTTTAAACATTTTTACAACTATTTTACCTTTTTCATTTAACACTTTACATAAATTTAATGGGTGAACATATACTGCTGGGTTAATTAAACTTAAAGCTCCTTTACTTACATACAAAATAGTTTTTACTGGATTCAGTCTGGAACCCCAAGTAAATAAATAAAAAACATTGCAATAATTCTTTCAAATACTGTTGACAACAAATACACTTGTTGAATATGCTATTTTTTCCTATTAAAACAATCCAATGAGCCTTTTTTCCTAAATAATAATCTACATGGTTTGAAGAAAAAAATTCTTTAAACTTTCCCCCCACTGAATCCTACTTACATTCTTGCTTCCAAATTTTATACCCAAGACAGACTTCATTCATTGCAAAATATATTCTCCCCATCTTAACCACTTCTCCTGATCCTTTACCTTTCTCTTAAAGTCATCCCTACTGTTTCTAAACATTCATTTAAACAAAATATTACTTTTATTACAATTGTTGTATCATCTTTATAAGTTAACAAAAGTGGAATTCTTAACTAGTGAGGTATGTACCCCGCTTGCTACATTTTATAACTTGCTTCACGTACCATCATATTCATAATTTAAGCAAAGAGTACACAACTCATTGGACATCCTTGTCTTACACCTCTCATATGTACCTCTTTACTTAGTCAACCATTTACTAAAATTGTTACTTCATTACTTCTACAGGCAGACGGATCTACTTCATATGGTCGACATTTCAGAATGTCGACATTCATATGGCCGATACCATATGATCGACATTCGAAATGTCGACCATAGAATAAAAAAATAAAAAACACAAAAAAACTTACCTTCTTGCTGCTAGCAAGGCGATTATGCCCCCCCCTGCACCCCCAGGAACCTAAATATACCAACTCAGAGAACGCATTACAGTGCGGAAGATGGAAATAGTACAGTTGTGTACACTTACCATAAATGTAGATGTTCGAGTGTATTCACTGTTGCAGTCATTACATTTGGGTTATCCGCTTGAAGGTAGCCCTCAGTCGGCCTGATTAACAAAGTCTTGGGTCCTGCATCGGTTGCTTTCCCTTCTTCCATGACGGCAGGTCATCAGGGGTATAAAACATGCAGCCAACACCATTACATCAGCTTTTCTTGCCCCAGTTGTCAGTTGCTCCCCCTAATGGGAAGCAATTAAATATAAAAGTAAAAAGATATACCTCCAACAAAAAAGCAAACACACCAAAAAGGCTTTTAAGCATAGTAAAGGAACGTAGAGGTATAGCCAAAAGAAGTTAGGGGGCTGGAGGGAGGGTAACCAGGACTGCAACAGTGAATACACTCGAACATCTACATTTATAGTAAGTGTACACAACTGTACTATGTTCTTCGCGTTTCACTGTTGTAGTCATTACATTTGGGTAGATTCCCAAAGCTATGGTTGGGAGGAGGAATTTAGATAGCATTAGGGCTGGCAAAAAGGCCCTGCAAGACTGCAGTGGCAAAGCCAGCTCTGGATTTAGAGAAAATTGGCAAATGATAATGCTTGGTGAAAGTATGTACAGATCTCCAAGTAGCAGCTTCTAGAATGTCCCTGGTAGTGACGCCTCTGAGAAAGGCTGTGGAGGTAGATGCAGCCCTGGTGGAGTGAGGTCTGATCCCCTGGGGGATAGGTTTTCCATGGTGCTTATAGCAGAAATGAATGCAATGGCTTATCTATTTAGAAATGGTTTGCTTTGAAATAGCCTTCCCCTCTGTCCCTGCAGCAAATGCCACCAGCAATTGTTCAGATTTCCTTTGAGGTTTAGTCCTGTCCAAGTAGAATCTAAGTTGTCTGTGCACATCTAAAGAATGCAGTATCCATTCCCCTTTATTCTGTGGATTGGGAAAGAAATTTGGCAAATGAATGGACTGATTAAGAGCCACACTGGATACCACCTTATGCATGAAGGATGGATTGGTTCTGAGGGGCACCCTGTTCGCATGAAAGATGATGAAAGGCTCCACTGCCATAAGGGCCTGTAATTCAGATACCCTTCTAGCTGAAGTGATTGCTAAAAGGAAAGCTGTTTTCCAAGAAAGAAATTTTAAGTCTGCAGTAGCAGCTGGCTCGAATGGAGGTAGAGTGAGTTTCTCCCAGACAAAGTTAAGGTCCCAGGCTGGGGCTGGAGCTCTCCTGGGTGGTCTCAAATTTTTGGCCCCTCTGAGGAACTGCTTGAGCAGTGGATGAGAGAAGAGTTCTGTGTTACAATGAGCTGAAATGGCTGAGGCGTGGATTTTAATGGAGGAAAAAGACAGGCCCTTGTGAAACATCTCAGTTAAGTATTGTAAAATCTGAGGTAAATTGGGTGCTGCTGCTGTGCTCATCCCTTGAGATTGGTTCCAGGCACTGAATCTTTTCCATTTTTCAGCATAAGATTTTCTAGTACTAGGCCTCCTTGCCTCTAATAAAGGTGATATCCATCACAGGTTTGCTGAGGGATGGTAAAGGAGAGATTAAGTAATTAGCCAGGCTGCAAGGTTTAGTGTTAGAAGCTGAGGGTGCAGAATCTGGCTCTCCTGCTGAGACAGCAGGGAAGGAGTCTGAGGCAGGTGCCATGGAGATGACAGTGACACTGCGCAGGAGAGGGTACCAGTATTGGGGCGGCCACTCTGGAGCAATCAAAATCATCCTTGGTTTGTCGTGTTTGATTTTTAGTAGTACTTTGGAGAGCAGAGGCAGGAGGGCATAGACTGATAGGTTTTTCCAGCTGAAGGACAGAGCATTCACTTTCCAGGCTTGTTTGTGGGGAGTCCTTGTGCAAAATTTGTCCAATTGGTAGTTCTGGGGAGAGGCAAACAGGTCTATATCTGGGCTCCCCCATTTGCTTGTCAACATGTTGAAATTCCTTGGTTCCAGTTTCCACTTGTGTGGGTCAATGAGGTTTCTGCTTAGTCTGTCTGCCAGTGTATTTAATTTTCCTGGCAGGAATTGAGCTTGTAGGTGCACTTGGTAGCTCAAGCTGTGTTCCACAATGCCATGGCTAATCTGCAGAGGGGGTAAGAATGTGCACCCCCTGCTTATGTACCACATAACAATGGTGTTGTCAGTCTTTACTATTAGTTGTCTTGGAAGAATGTGGTCCTTGTTGGCTGTCAGAGCATTCTGTACAGCTAACATTTCTTTTTGATTAATATGTAGGTGCATTTGACTTGGGTTCATTTGCCCTGAATGCACTTCCCTGCCAGGTGAGCCCCCCCCCCATGCATAGTCTGATGCGTCTGTTAGGGTTTGGGCAGCAGGGGGGTGGTGTGAAAGGTAGTCCCTTGTTTTGGTGGCATGCCACTGCCCACCAAAGGAACTCTAGGCGTAGGCAAGGTATGATAGGAATCACTGTTTCTATGTCTCGAGAATGTTGACACCATAGGCTTTTTAGATACCACTGTAGTTTCCTCATATGCTGTCTTGCATATGGAATTAGAAGAATGCAGGAGGCCATGAACCCCAAGGCTTGCAGTATTTGTCTTGCAGATAGCAGGGCTTTTGTGGCCACTTGTTTGAAGTAGGTTGTCAAATGAATTTGTTTCTCTGGCGTGAGGTAAGCCATCTGGGAAGTTATATTCAAGCTTGCTCCCAGGAATATAATTTGTTGACAGGGTACCAGGTGTGACTTTGTTTCGTTTATGGTGTGCCCCAGACAAGTTAGAACCCTTTGTACAAAGGCCAGATGATTCAAAAGTATGTCCTGGCTTTCTGCCTGAATTAGACAATCGTCCAGGTATGGGTATATTTGAATATTTCTTTGCCTGCAAAATGCAATAACCTGTAGCTAGGCACTTTGTGAATACCCCGGGCGCAGTAAATAAGCCAAAGGGCAGTGCAGAGAACTGATAGTGTGTGTAGCCTGCTTTGAAGGGTAGGTATCTTCGGCAAGATTCCCCGATTGGGATGTGCTTCTTTCAAATCTAGTGTTGCCAACCAGGCATATTTGCCTAGCATAGGAAGTAATTGGTGAAGAGCATTTTGAATTTTGGAATCTCTAAAAAGGTGTTTAGAGTAGACAGATCCAGGATAGGACACCATGAATTGTCTTTTCTGGGTACCAGGAAAAGTCTCGAGTAGACACCTTGTCCCTTTTCCTCTTCTGGTACCAGCTGAATAGCCCCCATGCTTAGGGGAGAAAGTACTTGTTTTTGGGCCTCTGCCCACTGATTTGGGGGTAGGTCCGGCCACCCACTTGGTGTTGGCAACATGTGGAAGTGAAATCTGTATCCCTGGGACACTATTTAAAACCCATTTGTCCCGGGTAATGAGTTCCCAAATCTTTGCATGAAGAGCAATCTTTCCCCCCAAAGGGGTAGTCAGTTGATAAATGCTTGGAAATTTTAAAAGGAAGTCATTGTGACAGTTTACCACAGGGGGGCGTCTTATTATTCCCAGATTTGGGAGTGGAGGCCCCCCACTGCTTAGTTCTGTGTGTTCCCTGGGGCTGAAACCTGGGGTTTTTGCTGTCTGGGTTTGGCTTGAGAAGATCTGGAAGGAGCTGGAAAGGACCAATTCTTAGAGGGCCAGTGCCTACTAAATCTAGGAGGCTGAACTTGTAAAAAAAATCTTTAACAGTTTGCATAGATTTAGCTTTATCTTCCATCTTTTTTAAGAACTTCCTCAGCCTTGTTGCCAAACAGGCGGTCTTGATTTAGTTTTAACGTGATCAGGCAAAGATTGCTCCTTAAGCCAATCATGCCTTCTGAGCACAGACCCAGTAACAGCAGCCCTGCAAGAAGCCTCTAAACCACAATGCAAGGTATGTTTTCCAGCTTGTTCAGCAGAATGCATTTTAAATCCTGTAATTATTTTCCACACAGTCAGGAATCAACATCATTTTCTGTTTAAGCAGTCCATTAACATGTTGCTGATAATTTAACATACGAAACTGGCAGTTTAAAGCCCTAATGGTAAGTGTAAACCTTCTTACCCCATCTATCCAGCGCCCTGGAGTCTCCATCAGAAGGGGTAAGATTTTTAGCAGTAGAAGCCTTAATGCCCTTGGGCCCCTGTGAAATGGTCTCTGGATCTGCAATAGGATTTTTAAAAAGGAACTTGTGGGACTTGGGTACCCTATAGTATCTGTCAGGTTTTCTGGGAGCAGGAGGCAGGGAATCAGGGGCCAAATTAGATTCCGAAAAAAGCATTATCAACAATGTCTAGTACAGGAGGACTAGCTAAAGGCCTATGCTGAGGTAGGAGAAGGAAATCCCCAAGCCTCTTTTTTGAATCAGAAAAATCCTGGCTTTCCCAGTGGAAATGCTCCCTTAAGAGTATGTAAGGTTTCCCCAAAAGAAAAATCCTCAGGAGGGGAAGCAGAGGGAATGTAGTCCTCTGCATCAGAATCTTCATAAGTAGATAAGGGCAAATCCAGATTATCAGAAGAATCAGAAAAAGAGAATCCTGGTCAGAAGATTGATAATCAACTTCAGTCCTAGGCCTCTTGGGGGGGGGGGGTGGCTATCCCTGATTAGAGTTATTAGATCTTCAGCCATTCTTATTTGTTTTTAGGCACAGAGGTCTGAGCATCGGTTTTGTAGGCATGGATCTGAGATTTAGGCCTAAGTAAAGAAGGAGGCATTGGTTTAATATGCAAGTCCGTAGGCCTGAATACACCCCCAAAAGCCAGTACCTGCACAGCGGCTCTGGACCCATCCAAGGTAGAGACATCCGCGGGTTCCATAGTTGAAGCATCTCGCCGCATACCGGACTCCAAATGGGTCTCATTAGAGGCCTGCGAATCAAGTAGCGGGTATCAGGGGCTGCGAAAGCGCCTCACTGAGTACCGGCAAACTGGCAACTGGCTTAGGAGAAGGGTCATCAGCAGTTTTGGACTTCAGCGGCCTGTCTCAGTCTTTATCTTTGTGTTTTTTCAGAATCCCGGTAGTCAGATGGCTAATCGACGACATTTCTGGATAATTAAACCGAGAACTGAAATATTTAGAGGTGAAAATAAACAGAAGACGGAGAGTGCGTTAATTAAATAAAGCACAAAACCGACAGCAAGGTACGTCGTGGTCAGGGCCTAGGCAAGGAATACAGCACGAATGAAAATCTTTATGAGGTATTTGCTTTCCACAAGTAATGCGATTAACTTTTACTGACATTGGTAAGGAGCAAGAATAAGTTTCCCCAAGGGGGTACTTAGCTTTAGTTGAAGACTTCAGTTCTGAAACTCAAACGAAAATTTCAGGAGTCTGCCGACTGGCACTTGCGAACTGTTTCGGGCACCGCACAGCAAGAAAGACTGATGTAATGGCGTCGACTGCATGTTTTATACCCCCGACGACCTGACGTCATGGAAGAAGGGACAGCAACCGACACAGGACCCAAGACTTTGTTAATCAGGAAGACTGAGGACTACCTGCAAGCAGATAACCCAAATGTAATGACTGCAACAGTCAAACACTAAGAACATCTTTCCATTCCACACTGTATGGAGGATGCCAGTTCTGCATGGTCAACATTCTGAATGTCGATCATATAGTCTTGACCATATGAACGTCGACATTCTGAAATGTCGACCATGTGAAGGAAGCCCAGACAGACGTATATAATCTGATTTTCTCATATTATCGTCTTTCATTTCCCATAAAATGTCATGTCTTATTGTATCAAAAGGCTTATTAACATCACCTACAATGTTTAGCTTCTCTTCTGTTTGTATCATCCAGTCTCTTACTATCAATAAATCTTGACATAGTTTTCCCTTTTATACTGTACATACTGTCCTCCATAACACTTTTCATCTTAGTTTCAAATGTCTTCAGTATTTTCCAAAAATCTTATAACCATTATTGTTAAATACTGTCTCAGTCTTCCATTATATTTCTGCTTCTTTCTTCCAAATAAATTTAAGTATTCCACTACACAACTTCTTTGTAAATGAAACCCTCAAACCATATATTCAATATCTTTAAGAAATATTCTTTTTGCCATTCCATTAAATGTTTGTACATTTCATACCCTATTCCATCTGGTCCTGCAGATGATTCTACATTCACTTGCCGTAATACTTGACCTAGCTCATATAGCGCAATCTTCAATTCTTTCGCTTTAAAAATATATCGTACATATTCTACTATATTCATAATTTGTTCCTGCATTTCCTATTTTTCCTTATTCATTTCTATCATTACACTATCTTTTTACTATTCTACTTAAATATGCATTTTATATATATATATATATATATATATATATATATATATATAAAACTTTTTATCACAATACTCTTGGATTCTAAGTATTCCAATGCATCTTCATGTGCTCTTACACTATTATCCACTTCTTATATCATACTGCCATTGTAAACATTTTTATATTTAATTTTAAAAACATCCCCCATTCAAATACATTTTTACAGAATATTCATCACAGTATGATGTCCTCCTATACATAAGCCTCTGTATCCATAACACAAGGGAGTTTGCCTCTGGTGAACTCTCGTACGTCTGGCCATTATACAAAAGTTAAATGCTACCACTAGGGTGCATGCAACATCCCATGTCTTTCCCTGCAGATGTCAGTCGTAAACAAACGTCAGGTATAAAGTGGACATCAACACACACTCTCTTCAAAACTTTTCTGCTGCCTGTGTGACTGCCAGTCCCCTCTTCTGAAAATTCCTCCGCTTCTCAGTTGATTCTACACACTTTCATTTCTGTGCTTCACCATCTTGTCTCTCTATGGCCCCAAGAGTGTTTATAAAATGCCTGACTCCAGTCATGGCCTTTGCCAGGACAAATGGAATACAACTTTTCCCCTACCTCAACGATATCCTCATTCAGGCTACGTGAAGTACCACGGCCCTACAACACCTGGACTTCATCTCCCTCTTGACAGATCTGGGCTTTATCATAAATCTCAAAAAATCATCCTTTGTACTCACAGGATCAGGTGTTTCTGGGATGTCAGATTCTGACACGGAAAATGATGGCCTACCTTCTCCAAGAAAAAAATGTGATACTCACTTCTTATTTCAGAGAACTACTTCCTCTAGAAGCTATTTCAGCCAGGGAAGTTTTCAGAATTCTGGTATTCATGGCCTTGACCATCCCCAAGGTACCTCTTGGCAAGGTTCCACACGAGGAAGTTCCAATGGTACTTGCAACCAATCTGGAAGCAACATCTACATCCCCTAGATTTCATGGTTCCCATGCTTCTATGCCTTGGCAGGGAAATGAATAAGTAGATAACCCAGATTCGGGCAAACCTAGGCCTGCCCCTGCAACCCCCGTCCCCCAACCAGGACCTCTTCACATATGCAGACACAGGATGGGGTGTAACCTTAGGAGAATGGAAAGTGAGTAACTCATGGACCCTCACACAACAGAAAGACCACATCAATATCAAGAGACTTGATATTGGTCCTGCTAATCTTCAAAGATCAACTTCTTCAGGCACTCTGAGGTGGTACACAGACAATATCACTGTGCTGTGATACATCAACTAATGGACAGGAGACAAGGTCCTACACCTCCTGTGCAGGCTGGCCCTGGAGGCTTAGGAAACTGCCCTAGAAAAACAGATCATGCTCCAAGCGGTATTCATCCCTTCTGCAGACAATGTGATGGCAGATTTATTAAGCAGATCCATGACCCTGTCACACAAGTGGATGCTGAACAGGGACACATTTCTGGACCTGGTCCATAGATGGGATATTCGAGATGTAGATCTTTTTGCCTCCCCTATGGACAGACAGCTTCCAACCTTCTGCTCCAGGGCACCATATCCAGAAGCTTAGAGGGTGGATGCGCTCTCAATTCCCTGGAAGGGGATGTATGCTTATGCATTCCCCCCCTCCCTCTCCTACAAAGAGTCCTACTGAGAATTCAGAAGGAACAGCCTCAAATCTTGCCAGTGACTCCCTATTTGCCAAGGCAGCATTGGTTTCTCCTATTACTACATCAGCCAAGGGCAATCACCACAAGTTACCCCACTGAGTGGACTTGCTCACACAGGAGACGGGAACACTACTACACCAACTGTCCACACTGGAACCTTACACTGTGGGTGACAGGGCCCTGATTCCCTTCAGAAACCTACACACAGATGTGCTTCAGATTTTGCAAGAGGCCAGGAAACCAACTACCAGGAAATCTTCTTACCTAAGTGAAAGAGATTTTTTGTATGGTGTCAGAAAAACAACTTAACAACCACTGACGGCAGAGCCCAAAGTGGTCTTGTCCTACTTGTGTGATTTGATTAACTCTGGACTATCCTATTCCTTCATTAAAACACATTTATCTGCTGTCTCAGCATGCCTGCCACTGGTACCACCTTTGGCTTCCAGGTTGGAAGTCACATTTTTCTTGAAAGAGGCACTACATCTCAGGCACCCAAAAAAGTCCATTCTGTCTCCTTGGGATCTAAATTTTGTTCTGGAAAAATTGACTCTCCCACCCTTTGAACCAGACAAAGACTGCTCCTTCCAGAACTGCACTTGGAAAACTACACTCTTGGTGGCCATCACTTCAACCAGAAGTGTTTCAGAACTTCAAGCCCTTACGACCTCTCCCCCTTCCATAAGGACAGGGTATGTTTACTTACCAACCAAACCTTCATGCCTAAAGTGGTGAATGAACTGTCCTTGAATCAGGCCATCAATCTGCTAATCTTTTTCCCCTCTGCACAAAACCCGGCAGAAAGGATACTTCACTCCTTAGATGTGCACAGACAACTCTGATATTACTAGGCTAAGACCAAACACACAGGCTTATCTCATACAAGCCAAGAGCCCTCGGACACCCTGTTTCCAAGCAAACCATATCTTCTTGGATATCTAAAACCATCTCCTTCCGTTACACAACCCATGGCAGAACGCTCCCTTCCCCAGTAAAGACACTCCACTAGGGCAGTGTCCTCCTCAGGTGCATTTTTTTACAGGTTTGGACACGGCTGCTATTCTCGAAGCAGTTACATGGTCCTCTGTACACACATTCACTAAGCACTACAAATTGGACATTGTTTCTAGAGTCAGAGCAGGATTTGACAGAGCCATCCTTCATGGGTTTGTGAAAAGTGCTTCTGGTCCCCCACCTTTTTCTTAGGACAGGAGGCATTTGCCCTCTCCCCTTGTGTTATGAATACAGCAGCATATGAATAGAAGGACATACTATTATGTAAGAACTTACCATAACTTTAGATGTCCTTCTCTTCTATATGCTGCTGTATAGTTTCCCACCCAACCTTCCTCCTCACAATTGCCTGACTTCTGGAGTACCCACTCTGTAGTTGCTGATTCCGGCAGCAATCAGTTCTGAGAAGTGAGCGTGCTGACGTCTGCTTTATACCAGAAGTCAATTTATGACTTATGTCCACAGGGAAAGATGCGGGATGCCAAATGGACCCTAGCAGTAGCATTTAACTTTTGTATAATGGCCGGACGTACGAGAGTTCACCAGAGGCAAACTCCCCTGTGTTATGGCTACAGCAGCATATAGAAGAGAAGGACATCTAAAGTTATGGTAAGTTCTTACACAACAATACTATCTTCTCCACAGCTGCATTATTAATCTTTCATTCCATGTTTTCTCATTTTTCCTTTTCATTCTTTTGCCTATGTTTATAGTCCTCATTCCCTCATCTCTAGCCATATTGCTAGATCTGAAAAACCTGTGTCAATGGTTTCTCCTTCCCCTATATTTAATCTATGAAATTTCAGCTCTGTAAATACCCCTTCTGTAAGTACATGAAATTTATCCCAGAATATTAATTTACCATATCTCAACTTTTTTCTTGTATTGTTTCACTCAAATTACAAACATCTCCTGTCAACATATTCATATTTATCACTACATAATCCAAAATCTGGTGAAAAACTTTTACAAGTAACATAAGCATATAATGCTATAACTACACATTTGTTTTATTTTAAATCCAATATAATTAACCCTCCCCATTCTTACTAAAAGTTGTATCTAATATTTCACTGTATTCTTAACAAATATTCTAATTCCAGAACATCGGTCACTTCCCATGCTCTAAT
This sequence comes from Protopterus annectens, assembly GCF_019279795.1. Lineage (NCBI taxonomy): Eukaryota > Metazoa > Chordata > Ceratodontiformes > Protopteridae > Protopterus > Protopterus annectens. The sequence goes on along the minus strand of NC_056738.1, from coordinate 330,411,840 downwards.
CATACACCCCCCGGCCCGCAATCATTTTTCCCCCATTGCAATCGTTCCTCACTTAAGGACCTTGCATCTTCTAAAACAATTAGATCATTTATTACACCATTCCAAAACTCCTATCCTTCTTACTATATTCTTAATAGTATTCACAAAGTACTCTAAAAATTATTTTCCTTTTTCCTTAACTTTCTGGAAATTATAATCTTATTATATTTTTCAGCCATTTCCTTTTTTCTTTTATACTTATCCCCTTATTTTTCCCTATATTTTACCAACAGAAATCTTTTTGCCCCTTATACTACTTCCAAACTGATATCTTCATCACTTACTTCAGAACCCTTCCTCAGTTACTTTTTTCTCCTTGTCTTCTTTATCTAGTTTATCTTTCATTTCCCCCTACTTCTAATATTTCTCTTTGCTCTACCTTTTTTCCTTCATTTTCATTTGGTCTTGCATTCCACCCGTAAATGTCCAATTATGTTAGATAACATTTCACTTCATCTTTTCTTGCACCATGACCCAAAGACATAACACTTCTTTTTATCAGTTATTTATCAAGAGCCATTTTCCACAAAAAATAAGAGACCTGTTTTGAGTCATCCCCAGCAATTTACCACACCCTTATTTCTTTCAACATTTATCAGCTATATGAGCTACATGTATGGGTTCTACAAATATATACATCTTATGTACAACATTTCAGCATTATTTAGAAAACGGTTCTTAAATTTTTATTAAACTTTCAATTTTTTTAAAAACCCCCCCACTCTTCTCCACAGCCAAAGTCTTACCCTCCTCAAAATCTCTGATAACCACTTTCCATTGTATTTTACTTCATTATTTCGTTCCATATTATATAAAATCATTTTGTCCTTTTATTTGACATTTTTGTAATGTCCATATTCAGTCATGTTCATATTAATGCATTAAACGTTTCTTTTGATATAATTTCATGTCCATACAATGAACTTTAATGCTTATTTTTAAAAATTCCAACTTTTCCCAAATTACTTTTTCTTTCTATGATTTCTGTTAACTTTTCTTTATCTTTCCTATTTACTAAGATTTTATATAAATTTAATAAAAAAAACATGCAATTGGGTATAACAAGCTCAACCCTCCTTTATTTACATAAAGGATGCCTCTTTTCAGTGGGTTTAGTCTCAACTCCCAATGAATGTAAAAATTACATTCATTAAACCCTTTTCTAATGCCAACACAATTGTACATACATTAAATGCGCAATTTTATCTATTATGGTGTTACTTGAATATGCATTTCTTTCTGTATGACAGCCTAAATGATCTTCAAAATATGAAAAGACCTTGTATTCGATCTCTCTCCACTGCTGTTCTCTTAACAGTTCATTTCCAAACTTTATTCTTAAGATTTCTATCTCTTCTTTACATTTAATGCCCTGTATTTCTCCCCCAAAAACTAGTCCTTTACTTTTTTCTTTATTAAGAGTCAGTCCTAACATTTTCAATTCTTTAAGGAGCATTTTTATGGCTGTTTTCATCAATTCTGTATTCTTAACTGCGAACACAATCATCTGCACATGTAAACATAACTGGAATCATAATTCCTTTGTGTCTGATATTTAGCATTTTCAAATATCAAATTAACCTTAGTGCAAATAAGATGCTGCTCCTTGGACATTCTTGTTTAATACCACTTTTTACTTATCCATCCACTGACTACCAATCTTACTTTGTTTTCCTTGTAAACTGACTTCAGAATGTTTATTTTATTACTTCCATTCCTCCAAAATCTTCCAGAATGCTTTGTTGAATTTTATCAAAAGCTTTACATTATTAATATTTTTAATTCTGTTCTTGTCATCTACCAGTTTTCTTATTAATATTAATACTTCTAGACTTTTATTTCTAGTTCCAAAGAATGTTTCAGATAATTTATTAACTTTGATATTCTTTTTTCTGTTATTTTCATGAAAAGCTTATAATCTCAAGTACTAATGGTCTCCAATTTCTTATATCCATTTCTTCCCTCTTCTTCCATATGAATTTCATTACCCCTAGGCATATCTTTTCATCATGTATACTTTTTTCAAACCATTCATTCACTACTTCTAAGAAATATTCTTTTTGCCATTCCTGCATGTTTTTTACACATTAAGTATTCAATTCCATCTATCCCTGTAGCTGACTCTACACTTAGTTAAGTTTTGTAACTCTGTTGCAATATTTTCCTTCATCCTTTTGTCTTTCAGTTAACTTAATTCCTATTCATCTTTTAATGTAACGTCGCTTATTGAGAATGTCTCTAGTATATATTTTCATAATTTGTGTCGCTTTTTCCATCTTTTAATTCTGTTATTATTCTTGTATTTTCTTTAATCATTTTAGAATGGTACTGCTACTTTCCATTCAAAAATACCTTTGTTTACACAATCTTCTTTTAATTTTTTCATGATTCATTTCAGATGGCTTTCTTTTTCTATAAACTCATTACTTAATTACTATGATTTTGAATATTTTTTGGTTACTAATTAACTTACATACATCAAAATCCTCTAGTCTTCTCAATTTTTGCCATTTTAATACCTTTCTATACATTTCAAATTGATCCACCAACTCGTCCAGTCTTTGTAAAATTCTCATAGCTATGTGATCTTGCCATAATTGTAATATGCCTTTTGCTTGTTCATTCAATTCTGACAGATTCTTTTATTCTGTTGCCTATTTTTTATGTAATTCCTTCTTTCTTGTATCTCTATACTTATAGCTAAATTATCTGAAAATCCTGTGATTTTACACCTTTAAATGTAGTATAGTCAAAAACTGTCTGAAAGCATAAAATAGTCAATTTCAGTTCTTAAATTGCTTCTTATATGTCCAGTTCCTATTTTCCCATAAATACATTATATTTAATCATGTCTAGAATTACCTTAGCATCTGCTCCTTCTTTATGTCTGTGTTTTAGATGACAATTAAAGTTCCCCACTACAATTACTTGCATGTTTAAATTTGCATATTACATTTTTTAAACAATTTCTCTTTCTGTAAGGTATATGCATAAATTATAGTCATGTACTTACCATAACTTATCTGTAGTCACAATTCATCACGTTAGGGTCTTGGATCACATATCGGATCAGAGCCGACATGCTCAGAAAACACAGCTTTGCTCAAGCTCCTTCCTTCCCCATAATGCGCTGCTGCCCTACACTCCCTCAGATCGAGTTTGCACAAGGAAGGAAGACAGATAAACCACAGAAACCAAATAGAACCTCCAAAATCCAACCAATCATCCAGGCAGGGGGCTGGAGGGTGGGATCGTGATGAATGGTGACTACAGATAACACAGATGCCAAGTTATGGCAAGTACATAACTAGAAATCTGATGTTATCTAGTCACCATTCCTCACGTTAGGGTCAGAATCCCCAGCTACCTAAATCCTGGGAGGTCTCAAGGAAGGACATGCCGAAGAACTCTGGAGCCAAATGAATCCCTTCCTCTGGAAATCAAATCCACCTTATAGTGGGAAACAAACGTAGGGAAAAGACCACGTTGCCGCCGCACAAATGTCATCTAAAGACTAACGATCTGCAAAGGCAATGGAAGTAGAAACTGCCCTGGTTGAATGAGCCCTCACTGGTGTAGCTAAGGAAATACCCTCTAAAAAATAAAGGCAATACATTGCCAATGGGAAATCGGGACTTTCAAAATACCCCTGCCTTTTCTATTAACAGAGGCCACAAATAGTTGGTCTGAACACCTAAATTCTCGCATTCCATGTAAATAAAAGCGAAGTTGACGATTGTCCAATGTGTGCAGAATATATTCCCCTTTATTGGAAAAGTTAGGGGAAAAATACTGGTAAGTGAATACATTGGTTGATATTCGCTGGTAAAGCCATTTCAGGCATGAAAGATGGATCAGGTTTTAGAGACACTCTGTCCTTGTGGAAAATGAAATAGGGTGGCTTGACAGAAAGCTTGCAGCTCTGAGACCCTCTCTGCCAAAGTAATTGCCACTAAAAAGGCAGTCTTCCAGGAGAGAAATTTAATATCGCACAAAGCTGCTGGTTCAAAGGGAGGTTTTGCTAAAGCCTGAAGCACCAAAGTCAAATCCCATGGAGGAGAAGGAAGTTTAACAAAAGGCTTTAATAGAAAAATCCCTTTTAAAAAGGCCTTATAAAGGCGTGCAAAAAAGGTTGAACCACCATCAAGATGAAATTGTGAAATGGCTGCCAACTGTACCTTAATAGTATAAAAACTAGCTCCTCCTTTAGAGAGAGCGGTCAAGGAGAGAAGTATTTCGAGAATAGGGGCGGAGAAGGGATCTAAATTCTTATTCTTCACCCAAACCGCAAACCTCTTCCATTTATTGGAATAAACTTTTCTGGTAGACCACCTCTGGGAATCAAGAATGATCTCCTTCATGGGTGAAGTTAGTCTGGACTTAGCCAAAATCACTGAAAGTGGACATACCACGCTGTCAGACGTAGGATCTGAAGATTCAGGAGCAGTAGAAGAGAAGGATGAGATGGCAGATCCGGAATTGGATCGAGCCACCCAGGGTGGATGCCTCAAATGAGACCGCAGAAGGGGGAACCACACCTGCCGTGGCCAAAAGGGGGCAATGGGGATCATTTGACTCAAGGCACCTGGCTTTCTGAAGTACTCTGGGGATTAGTGGTAATGGAGGAAAGGCATACAGGAGACCAACTGTGGGAGTGCATCCCCAGGGGATTTCCCCTCTTGGGGGAGGGATCAATGCAAAGAAGTTGCTGCACTTGTGGTTGAGAGGAGATGCAAACAGATCGCAGCTCGGATAACCCCATCGACGGAAGATCTGTTGAGCCACCACTGGAGTCGAGGACCACTCGTGAGGAGTTAGTATAGTCCTGTTCAATTTGTCCTCCAACACGTTGGATGCTCTGCAATGAGCAAGTGCCCCATGGCCATCGCCCACTCCCAGACCCTCAGGGCCTCATGACATAGCAGATAAGAACGTGTGCCCCCTTGCTTGTTTATATACCGCACAACAGCCATGTTGTCTGATAGAACTGCAATCGTCCCGTGAGGAAGCCAGTGTTGAAAAGTTTGCAATGATAAAAGGACTGCTCTCATCTCCAGAATGCTGTGTGCAGTTTGGACTCTGAGGGCGACCAAGTCCCTTGGATCAACGGTCCGTGGAAATGCCCCCCCCCACTCCAGGATGCAAGCATCCGAGTTGACTGTCGCCAGAGGAGTAGGAGGAACAAAAGGCCTGCCTGCTAGGAGATCCAGAGACCGAATCTACGACAGATGCTTTTGACACCAAGCTGAGCCAAATGGGAAAAGACAGAGGATGCTGCCACGCTGGCCACTGAACTGCGAGGGTCCACTAAAGGATCCTCATGTGGTACTGAGCCATCAGAACCAAATAAATGGCTGCAGTTATCGATCCTAGAAGCCCCGAGAATGAGTGAGACTGGAGAGCAGGTTAGCTCCAGCAAGGTCTGAACCTGGTCGCGAATAAGCGACACCCTTCGAGGAGGAAAGGCTGCAATCTGAGAGGTGGTGTCCAACAGAGTGCCTATGAATTCCAATTTTTGTGTTGGAGTCGGGGAGGATTTCAGAATGTTCACTGTGATCCCCAGGCAATGGAACAGGGAGAGAACAGTAGTGAATATTGTCCAGTAGTTGATGCCTTGTGGGGGCCGTCAGGAGCAAATCATCCAAATAAGGAAAAACTTGAATTCCCTGCAGTCGGAGGTGAGCTGCTACCACCACCATACATTTGGTGAACACCTGGGGGCCTGAGGTCAGACCAAAGGGTAAAGCCTGGAACTGGAAATGATCGGCTCCCAAGCAAAAGTAGAGAAATCTCTTGGACCGTCAATCCATCTTCACATGATAGTACACGTCCTGGAGGTCTACTGAGCAAATTCAGTTATTGCTGCGCAATAGAGGCACAATCAACTGTACAGTGGCCATCCGAAAGTTCAACTTCCGCATGAAATGGTTCACTTGACAGATCTAAAAAATAGGACGTAGGTCCCCCATTTTCTTTGGAACCAAAAAGAAGCAGGAATAAGTTCTGGATCCTCTCTGTCCTCCGGGGACCTGCTGGATGGCTCGTTTTTGAAGAAAGCTTATGATCTCCTTTTGGACTGCCTTTTCTTGATTGGGTGGCACGTCTGTAAGAGGACCGAATTTTGGGGAAATTTCCAAAAAGGGAATGGAATAACCACTGGATACAACTGCTAGCACCAACAGATCATTTGTGATGCTTGCCCAGGCTAACTGGTGCAGCGGATAATCGACCCCCGACTGCCTCCAGGGAAGGACAGTCGGGCAACGCCTCAGACACAAAGATTTTTCAGAGAAGTTCTCCTTGGAACCTTGGTTTTGTGGGCCTCCTCTGCCCCTCGGGTGACGTCTACCATTGAAACCTCTTCCCCGTCCACTGGAAGAGAAATCCTCCTGAACATCCTGAAAAGGAGACTGTGCCTTCCTGAACCACATTTTCTTACTCCCCCTTCTGGGTCTTGGAAAAAGACCTCTGAGGGGCAGAAAACCTGATCCCAACGGCCAACAAGGTCTTCCCCCTTCCTGTTCACTGCGGGTCAAAGTGTCCAAAAAGAGTGGAACCATCAAAGCAGGTGTTAAATGACGTCTTGAAGGCCTCTGCAAACCTGCTCAAGCAGAGCCAGGCACGACACCTAATAGCGATACTTGAGCCCGCAGCCTGTGAGGACCCTTCTGCAGTGCTGGAAATGAGTCTCATGGACAAATTAGCCACTGAATGAAGGGTTTTCAGCTTTGAAAAAATAGCCTTGAATTCCTCCTCCGACATGGACCCAGAGAGAGATTAAGACGGTTCTTTTACCGAATCCCTCTGGAGATGGGTAAAATGCGCAAGATAATTTAGTGCTCGCAGACTGAAAGCAGCCAAAGCGAACACCTGCTTTCCAAATCTGTCCATAGCCCTCAACTCACAATTGGGCAGAAGGACAGAACTACTCTGCTCTGCCAATTCCTTCTTGGTGGCAGCGGCCACCACAACAGCATCAACTGGGACCATTTTGGACCAAAAGGTTCTGTTTGGAGGAGGGCTCAAAAATTTGTTTGCTTTCTTGGGCACTGGCTCCACAGTATCTGGCTCCTTCCAGGCCCTGCTGGCCACAAGATCAATGAGAGGATCAGCAGTGGTGGTGGTGGTGGTGGTGGGGGGGCACCCAGGAGGCAGATGGCCCTGTACCGAAAGCCTCCAGGAAAACGGATTCCTCAGAGGACGGGGTTTGGTAGACCAACCGCCTTTAGCCTTGAGGATCTCAAGTATGTCTCCAAAGGAGACGTCCTTCGGTGGAGATCTTGGGGACCCGTCCCCCTCATCAGCATCCATGTCCTCGGTAAGAGACTGCATAAGAGAGTTGAGACTTCTCCTCTTGCAAGTCCTTTTCCTGGGAACTTCCTCCACGAGGTGGGGGTGGGGTGGGGAAAACTCATAAGAGGAAGGGACCTCTGTGGGGGGATATCCGCCTGGAGACTAATTCGGATGGGCTGAACTGGAGCAGGATGAGATGAGCCGCTCAGAAACTGGGGCTGAGTAGGAGAACTGTGCATGAGAAAGGCAGCTCTGATAGCAGAGAAGGAACTTTGAGCAGCCAGGAAGGCGGAAGGACTAGAAGAGGTTCCATCCTCCTCTCCCACCGACAAAACCCTGGCAGAAGAAAGGGTGGACCCCCCCCCCCCAGTCCCGCCACTCTGCCGGATGGCACCGGACCGGAACTGTCAAAAACCGAGGCACCCAGGGGAAGAGACCGGTCTGAAAAACCCGGGCCCGAATCTAATCTCATGGTCGCTGGCTCGACAGGGCCAGCCAGGTTGACTGTCTTGGGGGAACAGAAAGTGCCAGCCGTTGATCCCATCAGGGAAGGGCCCGAACTGGGTCTTAAAACTCTCCTAGCCTCCACCCCACTCAACAGTCCCTGAAAATCCAAGCCACTGGTTGGATTAGAAGCGATTGAAGGGGGTGGGGTGGAAGACTGGATCCCTGACCTATGGGTTAGGGAAGCCAGAAGCCCCAAATCTTTCTGAGCTTTCAGAAAGGCTCGCATCATCCTGTCCATATCCATAGGGAGGACACTCCTGGAAGATAGGGAGGAGGAGGACCTACTAGGAGAGTCGCGCCTGGAGCTAGTGTCTTATCTTGCGCTCCCTGGAACGAGATCTAGCTGGAGAAGACAGCTGCTTAGGGGGCAAAGGATCCAGTGGAAAATCCTCAATTACTATAGGCTCTGGCAAGACACTCTGATCGAATCGGAACACAGCTCAATAAAGGATCCGTGGAAATAATTCTCGAATCCCTCAGATCCGAAAGGGTTGGATCCAAAGGTATGGTGCCTCCCCTCGGATCTGAAGGTCTGGGGCCAAGATCCCTGGATGCAAGGGGGGGGGGGCATCGAAGTTACCAGATCCGAGAGCTTACGGTCAGAGCCTTTGGATCCAGGAGTGGACTCCCTGGATGAGCTAGGACCCGAAGATCTCGGACCCAAACCTGCCCTGGCTGAAGCTGGATCAGAGGACCTAGGATCCGACAGCCAGGGACACTTGGTCAGGGCCCCAACAGAAGCTTTCTTTTTAGCCCCAGGAGGGCTAGCCTTGGCCGGGGAAGTAGTGACCAAGGGCCCTCCTTTGACCAAACCCTTAAACATAACAGCTTATTTCGATGGTCGACCAAAGCTCTCGGTTTGAATGTGGCACAAATGCCACATTCCACCTCAAGGTGGTCACCGTCGAGACAGTAAAGGCACTGTTTGTGTGAGTCGGAAATAGGCATTTTCCACCCACAAGAGCAGCATCTGTTAAAACCTAAAGGTTCTTCAGACATGGCCGAACCGCAAGCAAAACCGGAATCCACAAACAAGCCAAGGTTCGAAAGCCTAAAATCCATCCAGAACACACACAAACACATACACACTTATTAAAGAACTTTTGCACAGCACAAAACAACTAGGCTGAAGAAAAAACCCAGAAGAAAGAGGGACCTAACAAGGTTAAGACTTGACTGGGAGGGGATAGATAAGAGGGAAAAAACTACCCACTAACACTACAAACTCAAAAAATAAGAAAGAAATTTCAATATTCTGAGCTAAATGCACTTACACTAACAGGAGCTGAGCAATCTGCATCTGAGTGAGCGGCAAACGAGATCTGAGGGAGTGTAGGGCAGCAGAGCATTGTGGGAGGGGAGGAGCTTGAGCAAAGCTGTGTTCTGAGTATGCCAGCTTGGATCCGATATTGGATCTAAGACCCTAACACGAAGAATGGTGACAAAATAACATCAGATGTGTAATTATTCTATAAACTTGATTTTTGTACTTTATGTCTAGAATCACTAGTCTTCCAATAAGTACTACTGTATAATCTAAAATATCAATCCATTCTTTACATAGGATGACTTTACTAGAGCATTTTTCACTACCTAGATTCCAAATAATTTCATCTTCTGATAAACCATTTATTCTCTTTCTTCTATAGCTATACTAATGTCTATAAATGCTATATCATCATACACCATTCTAATATTCGTAGCCTATGATGAATATTCTTAACAGCTAAGATTCTCACTATAATGAATGAATTTTAACTTCACCATTTCCCTTTTTTCCTTTCTCTTATAGTTACATTTTTGAACTTGTTTTCTTTTACTCTTCAACCTATAGAACCGTTTTTACTTCTTACTTTTACCCATTTACTTTCTCCATCACTTGTATTACTTATTTCATTTGTTTCCTTAGCCTTTACATCATTCATACTCTCTATCGCATCCATTACTACGATATTAACTTTGCACTTCCTCTACATCATCTAATGTAATTTTCTCCTCCTCTGTACTAATCTAGTTTCTTGTGCATGCTTCTCTAATTCAGTACAATCCATCCAAGACAGACCAATCTTTTTGCATTTTATACATTTCTGTTCACATTTCTTTGCTTCATACAAAACATTTTATCACAATTACTAATTAAATTATCACCCCTGCCACATAAAAACACGCCTTGGGTTGTCCCCAGTATCTCATCATACCTTTGTTTCCATCAGTATTAATTATATTTAGTAAATTTACAATTTTTTTCATCTTGCATTTTAAATATTACACCACATTCCCAACCCCCAGTCAATAAGAGACTATCATCATATATTTTTGTTACATGTATATCAATTTAGTCTTTAAATATTCTTTTAAATCATCTCTTTCAATTTCAGTTCTAAACTGCACACTTTCTTCTTGGCTTATATATTAAAAACCTGCATTACATACAAGTTCCAAGGATAAATGTCTTTTCCTTTGTTACACTGTTCTAGAAATTGTTCCATGTACTGAGCCTCTTTAAATGACAGTCACAAAATGTGTCCTTATTAATACAAAGGCTCTTACCTCTCTGGGTTCTATCCCCATGGGTGCTATGACACTGTCCCATACCTCATATCTAATTCCTTTGCCACCCTTTTACTCATTTTCACACAAATTTTTCTTCTAATTTCTGCCTTTTTTCCTTCTCTTCCTTCCCCTTCTCTCATGCTCTATGCATACAATCTCTTCTTTCTCTTGCGGATCTTCATTCATCTGAATCCTGTCCATTATCTATCCCCACAACGATTTTTCACTCTGGTTTGCTTTGATCTATCAAATCTTTTAGGTAGCCATTCCACAACCCTCCTGATTGGAAGGTTGTAACACCACATTCTGTTCTTGAAATATCCATTGAAAAAAGATTCTATTGGAAGATGTCCTCCAACTTCAACATTATACCATTTTCTGCCTGTTTTTTCTCGATCGCTCCATTCGGATCACCTCTACCATTCTCCTCCTTCCCCGCATCTTCCGACTTCTCTGCTCTGCTAACTTCCAGAGCAGTTCGGTTAACAGCACTTAACATTTTCCATAGCAATCATCGTGCTCTCCTCCTCCATGCTTCCTATTTTTCCGAACTGCCTTCACATTTGGAATCGAAGACAGGAAGCACCACAATGAATTGAGCCCCATACAATCGCTCGAATGAAGAGTAGGGGAAGTTTCTAGATGCTCGGGCCAAAACATCCCCTAGTATTAATACCACCTCAGTCTACCCTGAAAGCAAGCCACTAAGCCTAATGGCAGCAACCCAGGTAACAAAGGATAAATAAAATAAAAAAATGCAAACAGAATACAATGTAGTATTAAACATTTTATACAATAATTTCAAATAGTTTTATTTTTGCTGAGGCTAGCAAAATAGTAAACCGGTACCTGCACGCAACACACTGCAAAAAGATTTGAATATGCCAAAATATTGTGTTAAATTTTAGTGAAGATAACATTCCAGTTAAGATGCACAAGACAAATAATGTTAATAATGCTGGCAAGTAGGGATAAGTTAGGCCTCAACTCTAGGGAAAAATTGAAGCGATTATATACTGCTTATTCAAAGACCTTGTTTGTGAATATGTTACAGCACTGAATACTTGTGTTTAGACAGGAGGAAAATGTTAACTATGAACAAAGTTAAGGATAGGAACCACTGAATAACTACACAATGTCTATGTGCTTAAACTAATGATTTACTCTAAAATGGAAAGAAACTGCAAGAATGTTAAAACTGTAAAACTGGTACACATTTAAAAAATGTTTACCAAACTACAAACATACTGCTTTAGCACTTGCCTTTGGATAGACTACACGTCCTTTTTACACATCAGTAATCAATTGCAGTAGTAATCAATTTAAACAACCAACCTTAGGACCTTTATAATTAAAATCATGAAACCCTAGCTAAAATCTTAGTATCTACTGATTTTTGTGTGCAAAAAGGAAAGTGCGCCTTGAAACCCTTAATAAAATATAAGGCTTTAAGTACTGCTTTTAAACGTGGAAGACTAAAATTGTATTTAAAGCATTAATATTCGTAGTAGGGCAGGGGGCGGTTACTTCATTCAGGGTTCCAACTCTAAGAATGCTGGGTAAGGATAGCTAAGTGAAGGTAAATTAGCGATGTAATTGTCAAACTGTTAAACAGTTTGGGGGAAAACTATCACTGTTTTTCCTGCTAAAATGTTAATTTACCTACACTTGTCCAGCTATATAACAAGTATTTACGAGTACATTTAGGCCAAAAAAAGCGAAAACCCCTTAGCTTTACACATTTTTGCCTTTTTATTGACCTCATCAGAAAATAATTTGTTTGGCAACACTTTACAAAAACTTAAAATTAAGCCTAATGTCCATAAACATTTGGCTGCCTGCAAGATATCCCAAACATCAAAAACAAAGGGCAAAAATGTGAAAGACAAACCATTCAGTAAAACCTGCAAATGACACTACAATAAATCATTTCAAAACATTTCCCACCTATAACCTGTACAATTCAATTGAAACACACAAATCTGTTATGGGAAAATATAAAAAAATAAAGTACAAGCTGGCTGCATAAGTGTGCAAACCCTTAAACTAATACTTTGTTGAAGCACCTTTTGAATGAATTACAGCATTCAGTCTTTTTGGATAGAAGTCTATCAGCATGTCACATCTTGACTTGGCAATATTTGCCCACTCTTCCATGCAAAAGGACTCCAAATGTGTCAGATTGAGAGGGCATCTCTTGTGCACAGCACTCTTCAGGTCACCCCACAGATTTTCTATTGGATTTAGGTCTGGGCTCTGGCTGGGCCATTCCAAAACTTTAATTTTCTTCTGGTGAAGCCATTCTTTTACTGATTTGGATGTATGCTTGGGGTCACTGTCGTGCTGAAAGGTGAAATCCCTCATCTTCAGCTTTCTAGCAGATGCCTGAAGGTTTCAGGCCAAATGTGACTGGTATTTGGAACTGTTCATAATTCCCTCCACCTTGACTAAAGCATCAGTTCCAGCTGAAGAAAAGCAACCTCAAAGCATGATACTGCCACCACCATGCTTCATCGTGGGGAAGGCGTTCTTTTGGAGATGCAAAGTTTTGTTTTTGCGACAAATGTACCTTTTTGAATTGTTGCCAAAAAGTTCAACCTTGGTCTCATCAGACCAGAACACATTTTCCCACATGCTTTTGGGAGACTTCATGTATTGTTTAGCAAATTTTAGACAGGCCTGGATGTTTGTGTGTGCAAGAAAAGGCTTCCGTCTTGCAACTCTACTCCATATGCCAGGAGGGAGATTGTTGTCGCATGTAGTACACAACCAGTACTTGCCAGAAATTCCTGCAACTCCTTCAGTGTTGCTGTAGGTCTCTTGGCAGCCTCCTTGACCAGTTTTCATCTAGTCATTTCATCAATCTTGTAGGGACGTCCAGTTCTTTGCAACATCACTGATGTTCCATATTTTCTTCACTTTGTGATTAGTCTTCACTGTGTTCCATGGTCTATCCAATGCTGTGGAAATTTTTTGTACCCTTCTCCTGACCGATACCTTTCAACAATGAGATCCCTCTGATGCTTTGTAAGCTCTCTACAAACCATAGCTTTTGCTGTAGCAGACAACCGAGTACAAGTCAGGAAAATCCTACTAGGACAGCTGAACTTTATTTGGGGTTAATCAGAGTTTCTTTAATTGATGGCAGGTGTGTACCCAAGAAGACTGAATGCTGTAATTAAATCAAAAGGTGCTTCAACAAAGTATGTTTAAGGGTGTGCACACATATGCAACCAGCTTACTGTACGCTTTTTCATAGGTTGGTACTAGGCTATTAGCCCTAGGGCCTATACAACCCTAGCCATAACAATTCCCTGGTTATTTCTTCCCACAGTATTTACTTCCCTGGATCCCTGTCTATCAGGGTGACTGACGTGATCCCCAGGGTGAATTTCCCATCTCCCATCCAATCATCAAGGTTCCTTTGGAAGATGGCCAAAGAGGCACTCTGCTTGACATGTATGGGCAGTCTATTCCAGAGTCTCTGGGTCAGGAAAGTACAGTTGTGTACACTTACCATAAATGTAGATGTTCAAGTGTATTCACTGTTGCAGTCATTACATTTGGGTAATCTACTCGCAGGTTGCCCTCAGTCGGTTGGGTCCTGCGTCGGCTGCTGTCTCCTCTTCCATGACTGTCAGGTCACCAGGGGTATAAAACATGCAGCCGATGCCATTTTATTCAGTTTTTCTTGCCCCAGATGTCAGGTGCCCTCCAAATGTTTGTTCGTTTGCCTTTCGGCTTTTCCCTGTTAGGGGTTGCCACGGCAGAACGATGTCCCGCTAATGATTGGCAGTCGATTTTTATGGTGCAGAGTTGCCAGCCCGACGCCTAACCTTCAATGAAGGCATGCCCATTCAACGCATGTCTTTCAAATGCCCACTCGACCGCAGGAAGGACATGCAGACTCCACACAGAAGGCACTCCCAATCCAAGCCGAGAATCGAATGGGAGAACCTCTTTTTGTGAGGCAACAACGCCACCGTGGAAGTCATATATATATATATATATATATATATATATATATATATATATATATATATATATATATATATAAAAACTGCAATATATATGTAAATGCAATTGTAACAAACTTTACCTTCATCTACAAGCAAATACACCACAAAGGCTTTAGAATATAGTGAAGGAAAGAAGTTCTAGAAAAAAGGGGGATGGCGGGTGGGTAACCCGGACTGCAACAGTGAATACACTCTAACATCTACATTTATGGTAAGTGTACACAACTGTACTATGTTCTTCGTGTTTCACTGTTGCAGTCATTACATTTGGGTAAAATCCCAAAGCTATGGATGGGAGGCTGGAACTAAATAGCATTAGGAGTGGCTAAAAGGCCCTGCAGAACTGCAGTGGCAAAGCCTGCCCTGGACTTAGAGAAAAATGGCAAACGATAATGCTTTGTAAATGGATGAACAGAGCTCCAAGTAGCAGCTTCTAGAATGTCTTTGGTTGGAACTCCTCTGAGAAAGGCTGTTGAGGTACATACAGCCCTGGTGGAATGTGACCTTATTCCCTTGGGCACCGGTTAACCATGATGCAAGTAGCAGAAACAAATGCAGTGGCTTATCGACTTTGAAACAGTCTGCTTTGATATAGCCTTCCCATCTGATCCTGCAGCAAATGTCACCAGTAGTTGCTCAGACTTTCTTAGAGATTTGGTCCTGTTTAAGTAGAATCTTAGTTGTCTGTGTATGTCCAAGGAATGTAGAATCCGCTCCTCTTGTTCTGCGGATTTGGGTAAATTGGTTAAGAGCCACACTGGATACCACCTTAGGCATAAAGGAAGGATTGGTCCTGAGGGACACCCTGTCCGGGTAAAATGTAATAAAAGGCTCCACAGCCATGAGGGCCTGTAGTTCTGAAACACTTCTTGCTGAAGTGATTGCCAGAAGGAAAGCTGTTTTCCAAGATAAAAACTTTATATCTGCAGTAGCTGCTGGTTCAAAAGGAGGCAGGGTGAGCATTTCCAGCACAAAATTAAGGTCCCATGCAGGGGTTGGTGATCTTCTGGGAGGCCTTACATTTTTGGCCCCTCTAAGATGCTGTTTTAGCAGAAGATGAGAAAAGATGGGAGGCTCTGTGTTGTAATGAGCCAAGATGGCAGAGGCATAGATTTTTATTGAAGAAAAGGATAGGCCCTTGTCAAGCATCTCAGTCAAGTATTGTGAAATCTGAGGAATATTTGGCTTTGCTGTGTCTGTTCCTTGTGCTTGGTTCCAAGCACAGAATCTCTTCCATTTATCAGCATAAGATTTTCTAGCACTAGGTATTCTGGCTTCCAAAATGACATCCATCACAGATTTACTGAGAGGTGTTTGAATAATTACATGATCAGCCATGCTGCCAGGTTCAGAGTTTGGAGCTGATTGTGCAGAATTTGATTGCTCTGCTGAGACAGTAGATGAGGTATTTGAGGCAAGTACCAAGGAGGGAGTTGAGACATATTCCTTAGGATTGGGTACCAGTGCTGGCGAGGCCAGTCCGGGGCAATTAGGATAATTTTTGTTTTTTCCTGTCTAACCTTTAGTAAGACCTTGGGGAGAAGAGGCAGAGGAGGAAAGGCGTAGACTGATAGGGTTTTCCAGCTGAAGGATAGGGCATCCACTTTCCATGCTTGTCTGTGATAGGTCCTTATGCAGAATTTGTCCAGTTGATAATTCTGGGGAGAGGCAAATAGATCTGTGTCTGGACTCCCCCAATTCTCTATTATCATGCTGAAGACTTGTGGATCCAGTTTCCACTCGTGAGGGTCCATAAGATTTCTGCTCAGGTAGTCTGCCAGAGTACTTTGTTTTCCTGGCAGGAATTGAGCTTGAAGATGTACTTGGTAAGTCAAGGCTGTGTCCCACAATGCCATGGCTAGTCTGCAAAGGGGGTAGGAATGTGTACCCCCCCCCGCTTGTTTATGTACCACATAACCTTGGTGCTGTCCATCAGTAGTTGTCCTGGATGAAGCAAGTCCTTGAAGGCTGTCAGGGCATTCTGAACAGCTAACCCCTCTTTCTGGTTGATATGCAGATGCATTTGTTTTGGGCTCCATATGCCCTGAATGCATCTCCCCGCCAGGTGGGCCTCCCAAGCATAGTCTAATGCATCTGTAGTTAGGGTTTGGATGGCAGGGGGTACAGTGAAAGACCGTCCCTTGCTCTGGTGACATGTCTCTGCCCACCAAAGAAACTCCTGTTGTAGGCAGGGAATGATAGGAATCATTGTTTCCAGACTGACCATGTTGACTCCATAAACTTTTTAGATACCATTGCAGTTTCCTCATATGCAGTCTTGCATATGGAATTAATAGAATGCAGGATGCCATGAAGCCCAAAGCCTACAGAATTTGTCTTGCAGATAACGGTTTTTGTTGCCATCTGTTTGAAGTAAATAGTCAGTTGCCTTCGTTTGCCTGGTGTAAGGTAAGCCATCTGGGCAGTTGTAGTCAAGCTTGCACCCAGAAATGTAATTTTTTGAGAGGGTACCAGCTGTGATTTCTTTTAGTTTATTGTGTACCCTAGGCATGTTAGAAGCCTTTTTACAAATGCCAGATGTTGAAGAATGCCTGTTTTCTGCTTTAATGAGACAGTCGTCCAAGTAAGGATAAATTTGTATGCTTCTTTGTCTGCAAAATGCAATTACTGGTGCCAGGCACTTTGTAAAGACCCTGTGCGCAGTAGATAAGCCAAAGGTCAGTGCAGAGAATGGGTAATGCATAAATCCTGCCTTGAAGCGGAGGTATCTTCTGCACGATTCCCTTACTGGGATATGCAGGTATGCCTCTTTTATGTCTAGAGTCACTAACCAAGCGTTTTTGCCCAGCATGGGCAGAAGCTGTTGTAAAGTCAGCATTTTGAATTTTGGAATGTCCAAGAATGTGCTCAAAATCGATAAATCCAGTATTGGACGCCAGGCATTGTCTTTAATGGGTACCAGGAACAGTCTTGAATAAAAACCTTGTCCTTCTTCCTGTTCTGGTACTGGTTGAATAGCCCCCATATCCATGAGGGACGCAACTTGTTTCTGAGCCTCTGCCCATTGATTCTGTGGCAGATCTGGCCAACCGTTTGGAATTGGCAAAGTATGGAAATGAAATCTGTACCCCTGGGACACAATGTGCAATACCCACTTGTCCTGGGTTATTAAATGCCAATTTTGAGCATGCAGTGCTAATTCCCCCCCCCCCCCAAGGGGGCTGCCAAAAGATAAATGCTTGGTGATGGTAGAGGGAAGTCATTGAGACTTCTTATTGTAGGGCTGTGCTTGGTTTCCTCCAGATTTGGAGAGGTAGAGGCACCCCATTGCTTTGACCTGTAAGAACACTGTGATTGGTATCTAGAGCCTTTTGAACGCCTGGATTTGCCTTGTGAGGCTCTGTTGGACACAGGAAAGGAACATTTTTTTGTAGGCCAGTGTCTACTGAATCTGGGTGGCTGCACTTGTAAGAAATCTTTTACAGTTTGCATAGATTTAGCTTTGTCTTCCATTTTCTTTAAAACCTCTTCTGCCTTATTACCAGAGTATCATGCTGTAAAGGTGCATCCAGCAATTTAGCTTTAACATGATCAGGCACATTTTGCTCCTTGAGCCAGGCATGCCTTCTGATCACAGATCCAGTAACTGTGGCCCTGCAAGAGGCTTCCAAGGAATCAAAACCACATTGCAAAGTATGCTTTCCAACCTGTTCTGCATCATGCAATAATTCCTGTAATTCTTCATTTTCCACACATTCAGAAATCAACATAATTTTCTGTTTCAATAATTCCATAACATGCTGTTGATGTTTAAGCATATGAAACTGGCAGTTTAAGGCCCTAATTGCCAAGGTTGCAGACGTATAAACCTTCTTTTCCCATGTATTCAGCGCCCTGGAATCTCTATCAGAGGGGGTAGGATTCTTGGCTGTAGAGGCCTTTACACTTTTGAGACCCTGTGAGATAGTTTCAGGATCAGCAGCAGGATTTTTGAATAAAAATTTGTGGGAGTCAGGAACCCTGTAATATCGGTCTGGCTTACTATGAGCCGGAGGAAGGGAATCAGGAGCCATGCTTGATTCCGAAAACACATCAACAATGTCCAATACAGGAGGTATAGCCTAAGGCCTATGCTGAGGAAGGAGGAGGAAATCCCCAAGCCTCTTTTTTGAATCCGAGAAATCCTGACACTCCCAATGAAAATGTTCCCTTAAAGTATGCAAGGTTTCTCCAAAAGAATAATCCTCAGGAGGAGATGCAGATGGGATGGATTCTTCTGCATCTGAATCCTCATAGGGTTGTATAGAAAATTCCTGATCAGAAGAAATAGAAACCTGATCTGAAGATTCATAATCAGTGTCTTGCCTAGGCCTCTTATCAGGGGGGGTTGGGAACCCCTGATCAAGGTAATTAAGTCCTCAGCCATTTTAATAATCTGTTTTTTTTAGGCATAGGGGGCCGAGGACGTGGCTCAGGCATCGTTTTTTTAAGACTTAGAAGTTGATTTTGTTTTTGAAGCTGGCGTCTATTTTATATAGAAATGTTGAGGCCTGAAAACACCCACAGAAGCCGGTGCCTGCTCAGCAGCTCCAGACCCATCCGAGGGAGAGACATCCGCGGGTACAATATTCAGAATCTCTCGGCATACCGGACTCCGCATAAGTCTCGGTACAGGCCTGCGCCTCAAAAGTAGCGGGTATCAGGGGCTGCGAAAGTGCCTCACTGAGCACCGGCGACTGGCTTAGGAGAAGCTTAGCTGTCGGTTTTGGACCTAGACGGTCTGTCTCTGTCCTTTTCTTTGCGTTTTTTGTGAACTCCGGTAGTCAGATTGCTATTCGACGACATTCCAGGGTAATTAAATATGGATCCAAAATATTATGAAGCAAAGATATACCGACGCTTAAGTGTGTTGGTTAAATCTAGCACAAAACCGACAGTAAGGCACGTTGTGATCTGGGCCTAGGCAAGGAACACAGTACAAATGAAAATTCTTATGTGGTATTTGCTTCCCACAAGTAATGCAATTATTAACTTTACTGACATTGGAAAGGAGCAAGAAAAAGTTTCCCCAACGGGGTACTTAGCTTTAATTGAAGACTTCGGTTCTGAAACTCAAATGCGAAAATTTCAGGAGTCTGTCAACCGGCACTTGCGAACTGCTTCCGCTTCGGGCACTGTGCGGCAAGAAAGACTAAATAAAATGGTGTTGGCTGCTTGTTTTATACCCCTGACAACCTGACGTCATGGAAGAGGAGACAGCAACCGACAGTACCCAAGACTTTGATATTCAGGCCGACAGAGGGCAACCTGCCAGCAGATTACCCAAATGTAATGACCGCAACAGTGAAACACGAAGAACATCCTATCCCTCCAGCATGTTTTGTTCATTGTGATGACAAGGTTTAGATCCCTGGAGCATGACTCACTGAGGGATTGGGATTTCTTTAAGTGTAGCATGTCCAACAGTGCTGGGTCTGACATGGCCTTGTATGTTAAGCAGAGATCGCCTCTGAGTAAACGATATGCGACAGAGTATAGGTGGAGTTTTTTTTTTTTTTTTTTTTTTTTTTATAGACGGTCAGTATAGGGCATCTGCTTTAGACCTGTGATTCTTTTAGTGAGGTATTTCTGCGGCCTTTCCAGTTGTTGCAGATGTCTTGAAAGGTACATACCCAAAGGGGCGTTGTATTCTATAATGGGTCTAATGAGGGATGAGTACAGTGGGACAATGACCTTTTTTCTGGATGAAAAGCCATTAGTGATGGTGTGGCACAGAGAAGGATTTCCTGACTGTTGTGGCAATATTTTTTACATTTGTTCCCCTAACGGATTTGTTTTTCAATTGAACTGTACAGGTTATAGGTCACATTAAATGTGGGAAAAATTTTGAAATGATTTATTGTGGTCTCCTCTTATATCACAAAAACCTGGCAGTATAACGGGTGTGTAAACATTTTATATCCACTGTGTATATATGTGTGTGTGTGTATATATATATATATATATATATATATATATATATATATGTATTACTTTGATCCAGCGAATTTACGCACCGAAACGTAAATTCGCTAAGTCACTTACGCGGAAGTGCATTTTTTCAAAAAATGTACTTTCGTGCAAGAATATAATATAAAAGCGAGAGAGAAATTAAATAAAAACATGCTGTTTGCATGTTAGTTTAGTTGCATATCAACGTTTAGTGTTGATGTACAACAAACTATTACTGAGATCATGGTACAGTAGGGATAAGGGAATATTCCCTTTTCCCCACTGTAGTGCAATCTCGGACTGAGAATATTAAGGTGGGGGTGCAGGGGAGCTTAACCCCCTGCATAATTGTGTTTAGTGGGTTTTTTTTTTTTTTGGTTAAGGTTTTGAAAAAATGCACTTTTGCATAAGTGAGTTTGTGAATTTGCATTTCGGTGAAACGTAAATTTGCTGGATCAAAGTAGAGCCATATCTACACATACACACAGTTCAGTTTTCCTGAGAATGGCAACAAAAACTTGCAATCAGCACAGCCAAGCTGACACTGTGAAGCAAAACATAAGTACTTTTTTGGTGAGGGGATATTAATGGAAGAGAGGACAGGTTTACAGAACAGTGCATTTCCAAAAGTTTCCCAGGCCTGCAACAATGCAGCTCTACTGAGGCTACCAGTTCTTAACTATTCTGCATGAGAACATTATTAAGTAGTACTGCTGTAAATCAGACGGACAGTTGAAATGAGGGAAAGAAAAGTTTGATTTCCTCTACAGAGACTGGGAATTTACACTCCTAGTCAGCACAGCCTGTAAGAAGTGCTGCACCTTCTGAAGTTTTAGTTTGAGGGCTTTCTGGAGCTTAGAAGATAGATTAAAGAAATTGATCCATCTTTACAGGTTTAATTTTAATATGCGGAGGTTAAAAAAACTCTTCAGTGTCTGTACATAGTGTGCATTAAGGTTTCTTGCTAAAGTCTGACCGAGGCAGCCAGAAATCTTCAACTAAGGCTGACCAAAATGGAGATATGAGAAAACAGAAAAACACCTCTACATAATGAAAACGCAACAATAAAAATACAAAATTAGGATGAGAACCTTACTAAGGACTGACATCTAAATTTTCCTGATCTCCTGGGAAATAATCAAATAACTGAGCTTCCTTTCAGCATGTGTGTGTCACGACACCTTTATTAAAATATCACTTAAGATATATGCACACATACATTAACAAAATAGAAAAAACATATTAACATTTTCCATTTACATACATCATACACATCATCTTTCGTTATAATAGTCTTTCAGTCTAACATTACATAAACCACTCAAGTCCCACCTTACCATAAAACCTCACCTCCTGAACATTACTCTGCATTTATTTTTCACACAGATTCCATTTATTTCCAAGTAATTTGCTCCTCTCTTCTAAAGATTCTTCTTCCCATTCCTTTTTACAAACATTCTTTTTCAATACAGTTGATTTAGATTTGTATTAACATTTTCTAGCAATGGCTTTTTTTGACAGCCAACAGAATAAACCCTAAGGCTTTACAATGTTTAGATAATTCATATCCTATGTCCCAGCTCAAAAGAATAATTCTTAGTTATAGTCATTTGCTCCTCTAATAACTCTGAGTGTACTCTAAGGAATTTTTTATATCTGCCAACTGATCACACTGCCAAAAAGCACGTTCCCAGTTAAGTCTTTCTTCCCATCACACCTCCAAAGAAATAAAGTAGACAGCAAATGTTGAAGCTTCATTGGGGTATAAAAATACCTATGAAAGCACTTCAAAGCAAAAAACCTACACATTCTCAACTTTGTACATGCCTGGGAGCCATAAAGGTCATCCAATTGCTCCATTATAAACTGCTTTTCTAGTTTTCCTTCCCAATCTTTTCTAACCTCCTCTGATCGATTCTTGTAGTTATCATGCACTGTTTTATATGCCCTACTAATTATCCCCTTTTTAAAAGCAGCTTCTGGTCTAAATTCAACTAGAAAATCTACCAGAGCAGATCTTTCACTTGACTTCCCTGTCTCTCTCTCTCCAGGCTTATACTCTTATCAGTAGACCTGGGTAGGGAAGGCGGTCTCTAATCTGCAGTCCAAACCTCGTCTAAGCCTCATCTCACCTTTCTCTCTCTAGTTATTTGCTCCCAATAACTTGGTTCCTTTGCCAGTTTTCTCCAATAAATTCCAATCACTTTTGTCTGTTTTCTGTACTCCCACCTGCAGTCATTCCTATTGCCAAAGTCACTTTTCCCTATTCATGTTGGCTTAGTTCTTAGAATACTTTATGCACCTTTATGAACACAATACTCTGTATGGTGGTTATTCTCAAGGATCTGAATAATCACAAATTCTTTGTCAGTAGGTTCATTAATAAAGTGCTCTGGTACCCCCTGGTTTTCCTGAACTCTGAAAGATGGCTGGATGCGGCAAAATGCTACTTAAAAACACAAAACACCTTGGGGAAAGATGCAAGCAGTTAGTCTTGTGCAAAAGGCTGTCAACCTCTAGGCAAGCTATGCAGCCAGTTTTTTTTTTTTTTTTTTTTACTCTTAAGGTCCCACATTGTTGCTCCACCACATCACTAGTACCCCAATGACCTGCAGATATTCATGCTGGACACAGCAAATGATTTCACACCTTCAAGCCAATGCAAAGTCACTCAATACATGACTAACCTGTGGTGATACTCCAGTTTGCAAGTCGATGCTATCCCGCAGCTTCCTCTGAGGCGTTACAAGACAGCTCTATTCAAATACGTGTTTCAATGCAAGAAATGCATTTCACAACAGATACAGTCCCACAGCTGTCCACACACAAACTAACATTTAGTAGCAGTATTACAGTGCCAAACAAATGTATCACATCAGAATAGCCAGTCATACAAAAGTGCTCACACGTCCAGCACAGGAGACTTGTACTTCATTGACTAGTATGGAAAACAACTTGATACTCTGATTCTGGTTTATTTAAACTATGTCAATAATCTAAGCCTTTTGCAGGACCACCCAGTCCACATAATGCACACTTACTCATTCTTTTATTCACCCACTCAAACATAGAGGGCTCAGTTCTCAAAAGCCGCTGATTTTGCCTCTTACTTTTGAACTATCCCTAGTAAAAATTTTGGACCGTCTGGGTAAATAAGCCAAGATAAGTTAATGACAGAGTCATACTTTTCTTTCAGGAATTATTCAGGAAATTTATATTAATGCAAAACCTGTTGCCCTGTTAACTTCTAAGTGAATTTTTAGACTATTTATAAATCATCTTTGATTTTGTACCTTTGTCTCCCATTATTTTTGTCTTTACCCAGAATTTTTGAACAAAGATGTCGAGAACTAGCTGCATATCAGGTCCCAGACTAGGTTGTAATCAATACCATCAGCCTAGTACACCACATCCTTGTCAGGCCCCAAACCACCATTCACTCTGAATATATTGAGTAGTTTGGTGCTCTGATTTTGGTCTACTTAATAGTGTTAACCTGAACCATTTGCAACAAACTACTGCTGGCAAATCCAAGCAGAGCAAACAAACGTTCTACTTTACACAACCATTCCCATTCTTAAAGCCACCCAACTCAAACTTAGAGGGACATCAGCTATTCACGTACCAGAGTGGGTTGTAGTCAGTATCAACCTAATTAGGTATCCCACTTTTCAGGCACCCAAAGCATCAGACTCAAGTTCCTTCCAGCACAACAAACATGTAGACATTCTGAAGTGCTTGGAGCTTGATTCACTTAATGTTAACACTGTAAAGCATTTGCATGTACACAATATTAGCCATGCACCAAAACAGAGCATACTTGCAGTACAAAAGGACTCATAGAAGGTTAATCAGTGTTAATCTTAGCCTTGACTGCACAATCTCTTCCACAGTACAACCAGTGTTAAAAAGTTGTTGTTGTCTTTTGGCTTTTCCCTGTTAGGGGTCGCCACAGCGGAACTCCGGTCCACTAATGATTGGCAGTAGATTTTCACGAATGCCGAAATGCCAGCTCAACGTTCAACCTTCAACGAAGGCACGCCCATTTACGCATGTCTTTCTAACGCCCACACAACTGCGGGGAGGACATGCAGACTCCACACAGAAGGCACTCCCAGCACTTCAGGTGAGAATCGAACTGGAGAACCTCTTGCTGGGAGGCAACAGCGCTACCACTGCACCACCGTGGAAGTACAACCAGTGTTAAGAATGTCTGTTAATTCCAGTTAAAAACACCACATTAATCATTCAGCAGAAAACAGTACCAAAACCTAACTTTTAACCTGACAAGTACATTTTTTAAACTTTCCAAACAACTTTCATCCCTATCAAATAAATTCACAGCTGCTACAAGGCTGAAGTCATTCATTATATAAAAGGCTTTCATGCCGGCAAAAGAAGCCATCTGTAACAAATCTGGGTTCCTACTTATACTATGAGCACATATAGCACAGAACTTGGTTCACAGAGGAATTTCACGTACTACACACAATTTCTTGTGACTTTTTTTACATAACAAAGAAACACATACTTACATACTTCTGAAAAACTTGCCTTCCCTGATTTTTAAATAGATCCACCCCAACAATTGCTCAATGTATATTTACAAACACAAAAAAACTATGTCACACAGTACCTGGACTTCTAAATGCAAATGCAGGACGCTGGCACACAATGTTAAAACACTTACTTAAAATAGTTCAATAGCGGGTTGGGCAAGCAGCATGTTTGGCTTGCAGCAGTTAATACAGTTGTCATCCAAAACAAGTAGCACAGTAGCACACAGAAGTGGAAGCAATGCTGTTAATATAATGATGCACTACTACCAAAAGTACAAGGAGGAATGGGAGGAGTAATATTTTTTAGCAGGTTCAGCTAGTCAGAGAAAGTAAAAACATAACAGTTCATAACCTGTAATTCATGACATTAAATATATTTATCCAAGAGCAAGGCCAAGCTTTAGTACACTGCTATGCAGTTCAGATACTATGCAGCTTAGATAAAAAAAATTACCTTGTATACAATGTATTAAAGTAATTAAATGCAAATATCCATTACTATATTCTACTACAATAGGACTGAGAAAGTAGTAGAGAAGGGGGTAATGATGCAAGTGAGATAGGAAGCAATGCAGGAATTAGGAAACAAATTTTTGTATATTTATTTTAGCTTAATTGTTTATTTTTTTTAACTTATATTTTCACTTGTCTGGCAGTGCAAAGGGTTAAAGCAATGAATTAGTTGTCAATGAATTACTTCCGTAGCACTGGGTTTTTTGAGTCACTCTGCTTCCATTTGTCTATTGTGTGATTCTACAAACAATGACTGGAAAAACTTCAAAATAGTGGTAAAAAATGCAATAAATCAAGAAATGCAGAATAAAACTTCCAAGTAATTTAATAAACGTTGAGTGCTTTCTACCACGTTGAACTTCATCAGAACATAATCATTAAAAAAAAAAAGCTAAACCCTTAAATACCTGTCACATGATTCAATAACAATTAGTCAATTATACTAATTTTCCAACATGTACAAACCTTACACAAACTGACAAACTAAAAACTGATGCATTGTTTGCACTTTCTTACTATGCTGACTTCTAGTCAGAACCACCTTGTAGTTTACATTACTGTTAAGTCCAGCCAGCTTCACAATAGGCATTAAACAAAATTTGCCATTTCAACTCTCTGAACTCCAATTCATTTTCCTTGTCTCCATTAAAATCATTTGGAACATAAACAATAATACTAACAGGAAATTTGTTGAAAAGACATCCCAAGGAATGTCAGGCTAAGGCATTTAATTTTTACAGCATACTGATGCTCACTAAAAAAAAAAAATTCTAAGTCCCCTGTTGGCCTTTCCAATATAAAAAGCCTCACAGGTGCAACACTTGGCTAGATAAACCACACATTTTGCACTACATGTGAAATATCCAGGTACTGGATACATCTTCTCCGTTCTTATGTCAGTAAAATATGGGCTTTCCAAAATTAATCTGCACTGGGAACAACTGCGACAGTTGCAAGTTCCTCTTTTTGCTTCTTCATGATGTTCCTTTTTCTCTCTTTCCAAACAAGCTTTTATACTGTTAGCTTTGTTGTTAATGAAAAATTACCCATCTCCCACTTCTCTTTTTACTTCATTTGCTTCTAATATTTTCCAGTTCGATTACCCTTTTAATGGCTGCACTATCATCCAAGGAGAGAGAAAAGAAACTACAGGTATGGAAAAGGACAATTCTCTAGGATTACCGTGACTTCTCCTTTTCTTGCCTTTGTCAGTGTTACCTTGCTCAATAATCCTTTGTACAATGGCCTTCTGGGTACCCCCCGTGTGTGAATATTTTATATAAGGCCTGAATGATATTTCTATTTTTGCTTTTGTCGTAATTAGTCTGTTTAGCCTTACCAACTGACCATTTATATTACTGTGTTTGATGTACGTGGTATGCATGACGGAAAAGTGTGAAAGCACACTGCTAGATACCTTTTTGTTCTAATTATTGTACTTAATTTTTCACTAATATTTTTTGCATCTCCAAATTCAAAAAACAAACCTTAGACCTATGAAAACAGATACCTCCAAAAATTCTATTTCTATTCACACTACCTAGAAATGACTCCAATTCACAGACCTGTCCCTTCCATATAGGAACACATCATTGATAAAATGAAAGAAAAAAAACACTGTGTTCCCCTATAAATGGAAAAATGCATGTTTCCCAATAGGCATTAATTAAATTGGCATAATTTGGGGCTATACACACACCCATAACTACTGCCTTCTCTTTTAGTGGTAGTAGGCACCTTTGAGGATGAAAAAATTATTCCACAAAACCTGATCAACACATTGTTAAAAACTTGACTTCCCCTACCATATTAACTGTCATTTTTGACAAATGCTGTCCATTCTATACAAACGTCATGTTCAATGGATGTACACAACTCATGAATGTCATAACTGACCAATAAATCATCTTTTTCAATGGTAACTTCTTTAATTTTTTAAAGGAAGTCATAAGAATCCCTAATAAAAGGAGGAACTTGTACCAGTGTGACTAATGTCATGTCAACTAATTTGGAAACCACTTCTAATTTTGAAGCCAGTGCTGACAATCGGTCTTGTATGGGGGGGGGGGGGGGGGTAACCATCATTTTTGTGTATTTTAGGAACACCGAACAGTTTCCCAATCCTGGGTTCAGTGTTTTGAAAAAGTTGTACATGTTCTCAGACATTACACCCTCAATGAAGTTACTGTACAGCCAACAGTATTTTTCTGTAAGCTTTACATAACTTTTGTGAACCTTAGAATAAAAAGTGGTGTCATCCAACAATCCTTGTATACCCCTGATGTAATCCTCTTTACTGAATATCATTGCTCCCCCTTTGTCAGCCTTCGTTATTTGAATGCCCCTCTTACAGCCAGGTTATTTCAAACTCCGCCTTTCTAACACAGATAAATTGTAAAACCTGTTGTTGCTTGGGTTACCCAAAACTCCCCCGATGTCCTTCTCACAACCTTCCTCATAGGCTTTTAAGATGGGATGCAGTGGTGGGATAAAAACACTGGGAATCACAAAGTCCCCCTTTATTGCAGTTTCATTATCCTTAAATAAAAGTTTTAAATTCAACTTTCTAGTACAGATTAAGTCAATGATAGTTCGCAACAAGTCCAATCTGACTGAAGAATAGAGGAATTAGAATTCAGAGAGCTGAAATGGCAATTTTTTTTCATGCTTATTGTGAACCTGGACTCAACAGTAATGTAAACTACAATGTGGTTCTGACTTCAAATCAGCACAGTTTATCTTTTCGGCCTTTCCCTGTTAGGGGTCGCCACAGCGGAACTCCAGTCCGCTAATGATTGGCAGTCGATTTTTATGGTGTCGAGTTGCCAGCCCGATGCCCAACCTTCAGCGAAGCACGCCCATTCACGCATGTCTTTCGGAGGCCACTCGACAGTAAAAAGTGCAAATAGAATGGTTTTATTTTATACTGCATTGATTAGTTTATCAATTAGTATAACCGACACTGATATTGGATCATTCGACAGATGCAAGCTTAATAGAATGGTATTTATTTATTTTAATGGTTATGTTTTGATGAAGGCCAATGTGGTCGAAAGCGCTCAACATTTATTAAATTTCTTGAAGTTTTATTCTCCACTGGTGGTTATTTCTTGATTAGCTGTACTGTGTGACTCTAAGCAAATCAGTGAACCAGAAAGTTGCCCCAGCACCGAGTGTGAAAAAAGTGTGTGTGTATAAGTATGCATGTATATATCTATCTGGGTCTACTTCAAAGGATCGACATTTCAGAACATCGAACCTCTGATCGTTGAAGACCAGAGGATCGAAGTTCTGAAATACTGAACCTTACAAAACAATAATGTGAAAAATTCTCATTACACGTTTTTGCAGGGGGGGGGCCTGTGCCCCCCACACCCCCGGCTACTTAAACATACCAACTATGAGATCACACTACAGTGAAGAGAATGATAAAGTTCCCATTCCGCATTGTACGGCGATCTCCACTCAAGGTTCGGTATATCAGAACTTTGATCTGGTCTTCACAGACCAATGATTCGATGTTCTGAAATTTTGATCCTTTGACGGGGACCCATCTATATATATCTATATACATATATACGTGTGTGTATGTATACACATATATGTATATATTGGTGTGGGTGTATGTGTGTGTGTACATACACGCGCACACACACAAACATGCCTTGTTCCTGACTACTGACGTCAGAAAAAATTTAGGAAAAAATGCTGCTGCAATTCTATTCTTGCACCTGTTCACTACACTTTCCAAAAATACACAACAGAAACAGAGCAACTCCTAGCAAAGTCCTGATTTCTTTGAAAACTGGAATTGGGGCAAAGAACTAGAACAGCAACACTGCTCAATACAGCAGAGAGCTGACAAGTATGAAACAAGAAAACATAGCAAATGTGGCAAAAGCAAGATGGCAATGCAAATATAACAAAAAAAATGTAAGAGGATTGATTGATTTGATTACTTACAATGTTATTCAGTCTCTTTAGCAGCCTATCATGAGTAAC
Source organism: Protopterus annectens (assembly GCF_019279795.1). NCBI lineage: Eukaryota > Metazoa > Chordata > Ceratodontiformes > Protopteridae > Protopterus > Protopterus annectens. Next base: position 330,382,403 of record NC_056738.1, on the reverse strand, counting down.
TGCAGCCACTATAAAAAAATAACTAATCAGAAAAGTACAGCCTTGTACATTAACCATAAATGTAGATGTTACAGTGCATTCACTGTTGCAGGCCTAACTGATGGCATTTCCTGCAGTGGAAGCCCTTGCCTGGCCTACCAGAGAATTTCTTCCTCTTCAAGATGCCAGTGTCTAAAAGGAGTCATCCAGCACCATAACCTCAGTACTTTCTGGTCCCCAGCAGTAAGGAGGCCCTAACTGGTCCCCTAAGGTTAAGGGCCATAGCTCAGGAAACTCCAGAGTATAGGTCAGAATCTAATCTGAGCAGAGGAGGGGGGAACAACCTGGATCTCGACAGGAGAATGTCCACCACAACCTTCTAGGGCAAGAGAAGGAGATTGGGAAAGAATACTGCAACAGTGAACATACCCAAAAATCTACATTTATGCTAAATGTACACAACTGTACTATGTACTTGGTGTTTTACTGTTGCTGTCCTAAATGATGGAATGACTCCCAAAGCTGAAAAGAGGTTGGATGGAGAATTTTATGATGAGGATAGGATGCCCTACAAGACTTTGAAGGCAAACCCAGCTCTGGACTTAAAGGTTGGAAGATAACGCTAGCGGTATGCATATAGGACCAAGTAGCAACTTCTAAAATCTCCTTAGTGGCCACTCCTTTAAGATAGGCTGTAGATGTAGCAGTAGCCCTGGAGGAGTGTGACCTTACTGAGTTTGGTGACTTCTTTCCATACAGATTGTAGCAAAACAAAATACAGTTGGAGATCCGTTTAGAAGCTGGCATCCCCTCAGAGGTACAAAGGCCACAAAAAGCTGGTCAGACTTCCTGACAGTTTTTGTTCTGTCCAAATAATGCAGTTGTCTATGCACATCTAAATAATGCAGAATTCTTTCACCCCCTTGTTATGAGGATTAGGAAAGAAGATAAGCAGGTGGATAGTCTGGTTTAGAGAGATCGCTGTAACCAGTTTAGGCATAAAGGAGGGGTCGGTCCTAAGAGAGTCTGTCAGGGTGGAACGTAACAAAAGGTTCTACATGCACAAGGGCCTGAAGCTCTGAAACTCTTCTAGCTAAAGTAATGGCTAGCAAGAAGGCAATCTTCCAGGTCAAGAATTTGATGCCTGCACAGGCAACTAGCTCAGAGGATGGGGGGGTTCTCCAGAATGAAACTGATCCCACAGGGGATCTGGAGGCTTTGCCTGGTTTCTAATGTGAATAACTCCTCCCAGGAACTGTTTCATGAGAAGACTGCAGGACAGAGGGGGTTGTAAAGGCAAATAAGTTGAAACAGCTGAAGCATGAATTTTAACTCATTAACCCAGAGTACCTTCTCATGGCGCCTCAGTGCTTATCGAGCGTGCCATGAGAAGATTTTAATTGCAAGCTGTTACCCCCCAGTGCCTTCCACAAGCGTGAGAAACTGTACTCAAGATTTGTAGGTGAGCTTAATGTAAAACACGGTGAAATCGTAACTGAATGTGTAAATTACCTTATATAGTTACAATTCCGCATGTTTTTACATTAAGCTCACATTAAAGTTCTTGTAGAAAATCATGTTTTAAAGTTCTTGATAAAGCAAGTGGTGGCAGCCAATCGGATTCTTGCAATCCAAGCCACCACTTGCGTCACACCTCCATCCACAACATTATTTTGTTTTGTTTTCCCGAAACAACTAACTTGCAATGTACATTAGCTAGGTCAATGCAACGTTTTTTTTTTTTTTTTTAATAACTGGAATGTTTTAATAAGAAATTAAAATTCTCAATTACTGTTCCGTAGTTTTCTGGGCACCCCGAAGCATGAACTAGTACACTTGAGACAATTCCACTGAAAAACTGGCCGTGAGTTGTTTTACTTTGAAGCAGCCCCCATAGCAATTCAAACAAAGGGAGAGTGTCCAGAAAACATTACTTTTTTATTACAGCATTCCATAGCTTGTGCTACAAAAATACCACATGTTGCTTTCCTTGCTATGTTTTTTTACTAATTTTCATTGTATTTTAATAGTTTCACTGGAAGTGCTAGCTCTAGGGAGATCTGTCCCCGATAATGGCTTGCAATTTAGCTTTGCAGTTGCTGCCGTAGTTCATTGTGCAAAGTCTGTACTTAAAAGTATTACAACTCAGGACAGATTAAAAACCAATATTGTGCAACATGCTACAGTCTATTTATGTGGCAGATGGTTAATGCTGATAGGAAAGCAGCAGAAGTGAAGCGACCATTACGTTGCAATCATACTGAGAAAAAATACTATTCTAAAGCAGGCAGAAGCTGCCGCCGAGTTAATGCGTCCTCCTGCTTTCCCATTCTACACGCTTTAGCCGACAAAGAGGAATGAAGCTTTTGATTCACATCGGAGATCTTACATTAGTATTTACAGAATAAGCATCCAAAGGTGCACAATTTTGTTTTTTTGTGGGTAGCGCTGCTGAGTTAACGGATCATGCTTTTCCATTCTACAGGACCCGCTCTATGATTTATTTTACAGTAATGGCAGATCTTGATGAGCTAAATATCGCATTGGAGATGTTACACCACACTTCCTACCGTTTTTAATAAGTCTCCTGTCTGTTGCTATACTGAGGTGTGTTTGTGTGTGTATAAATATATAGGAATATGTATGTCTATGTGTAGGTACACCAGATACATTCTTAAGTTTATTATGCCTCCAACATTCAGCCTTTGGGTTATCTAGGATGTCACTCCTCCCCTACTAATAATACCTCACATTTTGTTTGCCAACCTATCAGGGTAGTGTTTGTGGACTTTGACAGATAAGTAGGTTAAAACTGTTTGTTCTTAGCTGCAAGTAAGGAACATAACTTTGTAATATGAATAGAGCTATGTACACACAATTATCCCCTTGTTTATTCTACCAACTTCAGTTCATTTTTAGTATAGATAGTATCTCATTACTAAAGTGTTTTGCGTTTAGTTTGCTGGTAAGGTTCAGGCCACATTCATTGGAAATTAGAGAACAAACTAAAAAAATAACTCAATTGGAAGGAATGAGTTAATGTGATATAACACAGTAGAAACAGCTTGTATTGTAATACACTGAGCTAGTATCTTGGTAATAAAGTGAATCTGCTTTTTATATTTGTTTTGGGTAAGAAGTGTCTGCAAAGTATGATATTTCAGTAAGAAATGTCTCACTCTGGACATGTGAAAAAGTGGCAACCAAAGGTAAAGCAGATTTCCAGCTAATGTCAGACCAAATTTTCCATCTTAATAAATCCATACTGGAATGATGTACTGTACTGTAGCAATGCTTCTTAAGTTGAACATTAGTCAGCTTTTTAGGAACTACTCATGACAGCTTTTTAATTACAATCTATCTCACTTTTGGCTGATGCTTTGCACTGCAGCAGTCATGCCTTATTGCCCTGACAGAAGATGGCAAAGTAAATATTTCTAACACAGACACACTTTGTACCTAATAATTACACTTACATTTTGTTGCAGAAAAAAAAAAAAAAAAAAAAAAAATATATATATATATATATATAGTAATTATGCCATTGATGCTGGTCTTTTCCTTTTACTCTTATAACTGCTCTTTTTACGAAGCTGTTGGGCTTGCTAAATACTGCTGTCAAGTATCATACAGTCTCTTCCTCTGTAAATTTTAGTTTTATTATTTAGTATTTTAAGCACTGTATTTTTGTCAGTAATCTTATGGGAGTCTTCAGCTCTAAAACATATTTAGGTGATTCTTGACTGATATAAATACAGACTACTCTCTGCTTCACCATTTCTTCTTAGTTGATAATACATAAAGGTAGCTTATTTCTGTTTATATCTAAAACCATTTTCTCCACTGGCAGATTATTTGTGTATTGTATTGTCATGGAGGGTTGGCTTGGGTGAATGTTTCATTTTGGTGTATGTACATACCAGCCACTGTTAATGAAGGGTCATCTGGGGAATTATTTAATTCTGGTGCTTGTGCATACTTCATCATTTTATGGTAGGGGTCACTTAGGTGAATGCTTCATTTTGGTGACTGCAAATACTAGGAACTCTTACAGAAGGGTCATGCAGGGAAATGCTTCATGTTGGTGCTTGTGCATACTTAAACATTTTATTGTAGGGGTCACTTGGGTGAATGCTTCAATTTGGTGCATGTTCATACCAGGAACTGTTACAGAAGGATCAACTCAGGGAAATGCTTGGTGGTGAAGATTGGAGCAGTATAGAGGAGCAATGGCAGTCAGACAGTAGAGGCCATACATTTTCTGGCTGTGTCAGTGGGGTAGGCTTTTACTGTGTATAGTGTACCTAGTTTTTTATGATTTTTTTAATCACATATGATGCATGGTGGTGAAATTTCAACTGGTTATCTATGGTGACCCCCAGTAATTTTGTGTGGCTTACTTGTTCTATCATGGTGGTGGTGGCAAAGGTAGTAGTGAATAGTGCTCTTCTGAGGTAAAGAGCAGTACCTTTTTTTTTTTTTTACGGTTTAGTAGTAGTGGGGAATTATTTAGCCATGTTTCACTCGATAAGAAGCATTTTTTGTGTAAGGTCTTAAGAGTTTAGAGAGAGATTTGGCAAAGCAGATTAGAGTCGAGTCTGCCGCATATTGAACAAGGGTAGTATTTGTTTTAGCAGTTGGGAGGTCATTGATGAATATGTTTAAATGTTTGGGGCCTACTATAGATCCTTGTAACCAATAGTTGTCAAGAATGCAGAGAAATTATTTTACCATTTCATTTCTTCTGCACCAAGTAGTTATGGAGCTATTGTAGTGATGAGTTAGTGAACCACTGACTAATTAATAGTTTGTAATGTAAAATAAGCAGACAAGAAATCACTTCTGCTTGCATTATTCTATTTGTGATTAGTAGTTGCATGAGTGAGATAAAAATTATCACTTGTTGACAACTGCCAGCATGGAGCTACCATATTTTTTTGTGCATTTTTCCTGGCTTTGTCAGTCATGTGTGGAATTTAGGTGGGAGGAAGGGGTCAGTAATATGCAAGTGTTATACTATTTTACTGAATTACTCAGATGTTCCCCTTACTGATAATGAGTCTGTGTTACACAACAGCTGCACAAGGTAATATAATGAATGCCTAGTCAACAGGTTATGTGCAGCAATTATCACCTTTGTCTGAGCATGCATAACTTTTCAGTACTGAAAGAAGGTCATTATCACATTAGCAATAAATGCAGTTACAATACAGCAGTGAGTTATCACTTTTTTGGTAAAAGTCTCAGATGCTGACACTGTTACTCACATAAGTAGAAGTCATTATCACTTTGATGAATGCACAAGCCAGATTGTGTTTTTTCTCTATATGTAGTCATTGCAAGCCACTCCCTCCATTCTTCAACTAGCTATCCTCCAAAACCTCTGATGTTTTTTTCCTGTGTGTGGCTGTGAATATATATATATACATACATACACACATATATATTTATTTTATTTATTTATTTTTTTATTTATTTACATTTGTTGACCGGGCTAGTCTAACTGGATACATGTCCATTTTCAGTAGAGGCCCGGGGAGAAAAGCTCCAAGCAGACAGATAAAGACATTATTATACAACAATGATATAGAAAAGCTACAAACATATACAGGTAATACCACTATCTGGGACATTAGCAAAAGAGGATGATCAAGAACAAATTTACAATAAATGAAAAAGTGTAAAAAAATTATTATTTTTTTTTTGGGACAACATAGTACTGCAGAAAGGCCAATAATTAGTAATAAAGTACCCTGTTGAAAAGAAATAAAAGGGATGGCAGGAATGCGTAAAGGTGGAGAGATCAGTCAGGGTTGGTGCAGGGGCAGAGCCAGTGAGTTTTAAAATGTTCTTTGAGATGTATTTTTAAAAAAGATGTGTGGAAGAGAGTAGAAAGTTCACTTGGAAGCTGGTTCCAAGCCTTGCCAACAGTGTTAGGCAAAAAGAGAGTCTCCAGCTTTGTTTTTAGATTTAATAGAGGAAACTAGGAGCTTATTGGCTGAGCGAAGAGTAGAAAGGTTTTTGTAAGTGGTAGTCAGATTATTGAGAATTGGGATGTTATTAGGGTGGAAAAGTATCTTTTGGGTTATAGTAAGTTGATGATGGAGTAGTTGATGGAGTAGTTGGTGCTGTAGTTCTAACCATCCCAATTGTTTGAGGTTGAGACAGTGGTGTGTTCTAAAAGGGTTGCTGGTAGCAAATCTGGCTATGTTATTATAGCTAGTGGCAAGTTTGTTAAGGTTGCTTTTGTAAAGGTTAGTATAAATGGCAGAGGCATAAAGCAGGGTAGAGATCAGATGAGTTTGGGCTACAGTGGTTCTGGCTGTAGGTGTGAGGAAGGGTTTGATTCTATACAGGGAACCCAGTTTTTTGTTGACAGATTTTATGGTAGTGTTGATTTGATTGTCATAGCTAAGGTTGTTGTCAATGGTTATGCCTAGGAGACGGGTTGTGGTATCAGGGGATATTGTGGTTCCATTGTTAGAGGTTATAGTGAAGTGAAATTGTGGTGATTTAAGAGTGGGAGTGAAGAGTAATAATTTTGTTTTTTTTTTTGCATTCAGGAGGAGGCAGTGTTGCATGAACCAATTTTCAAAAGTCTGAAATACAGACTGGGTGAGGATTTGGAGTGTGGTTGGGGACCTAGCAGAGCAGATTAAAGTAGAATCGTCGGCATACTGAATGCAGGTGGCTTGAGGAATTGTAGTGTTTAGGTCATTAATAAACATTGAAAAGAGAATATATATACATATATATATATATATATATATATACAGATATATATATATATATATATATATATATAGATATATAGATATATATATATATATATATATATATATATCTATACATGTGTGTATATCGATATAGATGTATGTACATAATGTACTTGCACGTATACACATATACACGTGAATACCAGTATGGCAGTGGCCTCTCTTGGGAGATGGGGTGATGCATCTGCATACATTGTCTGTAGTTCATTTAGAGGGGATTTACATGTGCCCTTTCTGTGCCCCCTTGTCAGGTACTGGCCAAGCCCTTATGCACCAAGGTTAGCAAGGTTCTTCAGAGATTTATGCCAACTTCTCTTGTGTTGGTGGGTGCATCACGGGGGGCATACCCAGCCATCCATGGATCTTGTGATCGACCTGGATTGCAGTTGGGAACTTGGAGACTCTTCAGTTCAGCCCCATTGTGCTGCTGTCCTAGGTAGAAATGGCCTCAGGACTGCCACTGTGATGCAGTGTTTCCCTCCGGAAAAGGACACATGCAAAAAGACAAAGCCTGGGGCAGTCTTAGTCTTTTCACATGTTGTCTTGGTTGAGCTCTCCACTCAGTTTCCCTCCTTTCAGGTGTAGTAAATGTATGTAGGTCAGGACAAGACCCTTCACATTAGCTCCCCCCTTCGAGTCCTTATGACCATTGCCGAAAGGACACAAGCAAATGGAAAAGGCAGAGGTAAGGCAGAGTACTTGCCCTGCATGCGATCAGGAGTCATTGCTGCTACCAGCAGTCTGAATGGGTAGACAGTACAGGTATGGGGCACTTCAGACGCCCATGGCCTGAAGTCCCATTCCTGTCCTAGGCATATTAGTGGAGTGGCAGTCCTTACCCTGCTTTTTATCTTTATATGTGCCCTTTCTGTGCCCCCTCGTCAGTCGTTGTGTGTAATTTTGTGTTTTCACGGGTGGTAGGTATGTACCTCCGCAGCATCATCACCACTTACATACCTTATGAAAATAATAATGCCCCTGTGGATAGGAGTGAAGATTTGGATGGTCTAACCAGGTAATGCATTATGACCTACATATATATGTACTTTTCCAATAGATCTGTCAAACATTAGTAATCTGTTCGCATTTTCTTTCCTGTGCAGGTTTGTCTACCTTCTGACACTGACATGGCTTCACGAGCAGGAGAACGACAAGTGAGTGTGGGGGTATGTAGCCATTCCTACATTCACTGGGCTGCCAGCCATGCCTCCATAACTGAAAACCAGTACAACTTGAGCTTCTCCACATCCAGTCTGAAGGTATACTGGATTGCAAGAAGAGGTATGCATTGGAGCAGAGTACTGCAGTTGTTGGAAGAGAAGTGTTCCATCTACCCTGAGCCCGACATCCTTGTGCTGCACATTGGAGGGAATGATGTCATCAGTCAACCACTCGGAAGGATGTGGTTTCAAATCAGAGCAATTTTTGAACACCTGCAGTCGTGGTGGCCACTTTGTCATTTTGTGTGGTCTGACACAATTCTTCGACAGATGTGGAAAACAGCAAACTGTCAATGGGCAGTGCACAAGGCCAGACGTTTACAGAATGGGTTCATGCATGGCTTGATACACAGGGTCGGTGGATCTACAATCTGTCCTGACAGCATCACCACAAAAGATGTTCACCTGTTCAGAAGGGATGGCGTTCACCTGAGGAAGGCATTGCCCCTTTCTTGACTGACCTCCACAATGGCATGAGGAGAGCTATGCAGGATTGGCAATATGCAGCTTGAGAGAAGAATGGAAAACATCCATGACCAAGTAGGGACCAGTATGGTAAGTAAAACTCTATTATGAAATGTGTTGTGTAAAATATATTTTTATGAGTTTGGCAAATAACTGTGGTAAGAAGCTGGTGAAGATGCTGAGAAAGAACAACTGTTTCAGGAGAGTGCTAGTATGTACAATCGAATATGTATTGTATATGTATAGTATTGATAGTTCCAACATGTAAAATAATTGGGACTTGGGTTATGGAAATTATATTTTTGTTTCATATTTTGGTAAATAACTTTGCAAGGGAGCATCTGAATGTGCTAAGTAATACCTCATTTTGAAGACAGTACCGATAGTTCTAACACGGTAACAGAATGGTGCCTGTATGTTGTACTCATGTGCAGATATCAAAGTTTGTTTCGGACTTAGGTTATGGAAATTATGATTTTTTTCATATTTTTGGTAAATAACTTTGCAAGGGAACATCGGACTGTGCTAAGTAATACCTCATTTTGAAAACAGTATTGATAGTTCTAACATGGGAAAAGAATGGTGTCTATGTTGTACTCGTATGCAGATATCAAAGTTTGTTTCGGACATGGGTTATGAAAATTATGATTTTATTTCATATTTTGGTAAATAACTTTACAAGGGAGCATCTGAATGTGCCAAGTAATACCTCATTGTGATGCCAGTATTGATAGTTCTAACATGGGAAAAGAATAGTGCCTGTATGTTGGACACATGTGCAGATATCAAAGTTTGTTTGGAATTAGGTTATGGAAATTATGATTTTTTTTTCATATTTTGGTAAATAACTTTGCAAGGGAGCATGTCAGTGTGCCAAGTAATACCTCATTTTGAAGACAGTGTTACTCCTTACGACATGGTAAAAGAACTGTGTCTGTGCACTCTACACATGTACAGATATCACAGTTTGTCTTGTACGATTATGAAAATTATATATTTACAATACTTTTCATTATGCCCATATTTTTGCAAGGGAGCATGGTGATCACACAAATGATGCATCGTTTTGAAGCGGACATTCAGATGCACAACTTCTGCACTGATATGTAGGCTCTGTTACAGGTGATAAGATAATATACTTTATCAATTATGAAAAATAATATATTATACCATGACCCCCCCCAAAACGTGCACGCTGATTGGCCAGCGTGCACATTGTAAATCGAGTTATACTAATGGAAAAAGGTACGGTCGCCCGGACTTTTTTCCATTTGTATAACTCTACTTTTAAAACACTGTCTCGCTATGTTAAATGGGTTTAATATAGCGAGACAGCTTTAAAATAAGCAACGGAGATCTCCATTGCTTATTTTAAAGCTGTCTCGCTATGCTAAACCCATTTACATAGCGAAACAGTAAAAAAAAAAGCAACGGAGATCTTGCTTTCTCCGTTGCTTTTGCCCACAGCTCTGATGTACCGCGCAGGCACGCAGTACATCAGAACTGCCACGGATGCCAGACATCTGCGGAAGGGCAGTAAACAGGCATTATACTATGCCATTATTTAAGAAAAGTAATAGTTTCTTTTCTTAAATAATGTCATGGTATAATAGCAATAACCCACTTCTGGGTGTGGGTAATGCTGTATTTACCCACGGTTGGCTTTGTTTGGTCCCTCGGGCTTCACCCTCGGGACCAAACCACGCCAACCGTGAGTAAATCCAGCATTACCCACACCCAGGTGTGGGTTCTTGCTATATTAATCATATTTCTGTGAATATCTCAAGAAAGGAACATCACACACTAATGGTTAAGGTATCATTTTAAAGCTGACATTCATACTAACAAATTACATTCAAATTGTATGGGTCTGCATGATACTTGACCAAGATATTATGCTTTGTTTTTCCAAAAAGGTAAAAAATATGCACAATATCAGCATTCCTTGCCAAATATTTAATAATGACTTTGATATAGACTATCAACATTTACACTGTTGGAAAGGTCAGTGTCTGCTGAACAACTTTTGCATTTACATTTTTAGTCTAGCTCTTATAAAGAGTTATGAACATTTGATTTCTGTATGGTATTACAAATGGATTTTCTGAAAATGAGCTCAGGCTGCACTGTTGTTCCTATGGTGGAATTAAGCAGGCAACTTTTCCTGAGCTGTTCGAGTGAATGAGTTAATGGAAGAATATGACAGGACTTTGTCAAAAAGTCGTGGCGACTGAAATATTCATGCATCTGAGCTTGAAGCGGGTTTTGTCCTTCTTGCCTTCACCATACCGGAAATGCTTCCACTAGGATGAGTAAAGATTTTCTTGTACTAATTCTCCTGGCTTCTTTTTAGAATGCTCAGGACCTGTTTGTCTAAGGAATTCCCCTCTCCAGGGGGTCAAATATAATCCATGCAGTCAATTTTAATGCTCAGCAATGAGGTGTATGATGAAGACCTTGCTCTGTTTTCCACAGGGAGGCTCATGGTAGAGTCATGACTGCGCCCAGCTGGAACCCTGCTGATGGGATCCCACAGGCCTAGTGGAATCTGCTTGCCCGTGTTTAGGTCACTAGTGCTGCCTTGGACTCCTTTCCCATCTAAAACTCCTATGTTTTGGCTTAGACTGAGACGCTGGAAAGGACCAGTGCTTGGTAGGGTAGTTGCAGCTGAAGGGGGGCGGTTGAACCTGAAGAAAGTCCTTGACAGCTTGCATGGACTTGGCCTTACCATCCATCTTTTTAAGTATTGTTTTAGCCTTAGGAATAAAAAGGTAATCCTTGTCCAAAGGAACATTCGAAAAACTGGATTTCACACATTCAGGGAGGGACTATTCCCCTTAACCAGGCATGTCTTCTAATAATGGACCCTGTAGCTGCTGCCCTGCTGGAAGCTTCCAGAGCATCACAGCCACAGTGCAAGGAGTGCTTAGCTACTTGAGGAGTTGTACAAGCCTAGCAGTTCTTTGGAGAGGGGCTTATTTTCAATTCCCCAACAATTTTTGCTTTATGTGGTCTAAAATTGTCTCCTGACACTTCACCATAAGAAACAATTTAAGGCCATCATAACCAGGGTAGCAGAGGTGTAGACTTTTTTTCTGAACCTGTTTAAGGCAACGCTTTTCCTGTCAGCTGGCAGGGGAGTTTTTCGATGCACTAGCTTTAGCTCCCTTAGAACCCAGAGTCACCACTTCAGGGTCTGCTACTGGGTTCCTGAAAAGATACCTATGGGAATCCAGAGCTCTGTAGAATCTGTATGGTTTCTGACGGGCAGGGGCTAGGGAATATAGCTGCAAGGAAGAATCGAGCAATACATCGCCCACTACTGTCCAGGACTGGAGGAATGGCAAGAGGTTTATGCTCAGGAAGTTTTAAGAAAGTGCAGTTGTGTACACTTACCATAAATGTAGATGTTCAAGTGTATTCACTGTTGCAGTCATTACATTTGAGTAATCTGCTGGCAGGTTGCCCCTCAGCCGGCCTGAATAACAAAGTCTTGGGTCCTGCATCGGTTGCGGTCTCCTCTTCCATGACGTCAGGTCGTCAGGGGTAGAAAACATGCAGCCGACGCCATTTTATTCAGTTTTTCTTGCCCCAGATGTCAGGTGCCCCCCAAATGGGGAGCAAATATAAACAGAAATATATAAATAAATGCACTTTTAGCAACATATACTTTACCTTCATTTAAAAGCAAATACACCACAAAGGCTTTAGAATATAGTAAAGGAAAGAGAAGTTATAGAAAAGGGGGATGGCGGGTGGGTAACCCAGACTGCAACAGTGAATACACTCAAACATCTACATTTATGGTAAGTGTACACAACTGTACTATGTTCGTTGTGTTTCACTGTTGCAGTCAGTACATTTGGGTAGAATCCCAAAGCTATGGATGGGAGGATGGAACTAAATAGCAATAGGAGCAGTTATAAGGCCCTGGAGAACTGCAGTGCCAAAGCCTGCCCTGGATTTAGAGAAGAGAGGCAAATGATAATGCTTTGTGAAGGTATGAACAGAGCTCCAAGTAGCAGCTTATAGAATGTCTTTGGTTGGAACTCCTCTGAAAAAGGCTGCTGAGGTAGAGGCAGCTCTGGTGGAATGTGACCCGATTCCCTTGGGTACAGGTTTACCATGATGCAAGTAGCAGAAACGAATGCAGTGGCTTGGAATGCATTCTCTACTGTGTCTAAAGCTCCTGATTCTCTTCCTCCTGCTCCCAAGAAACTAAATAGATTTTATAGGATACTGGAGGATTGCAACTTTTTGTATAAATATCCTGCTGCTGACCCCTCAGCGGTGTCCATAGCTTCTGACAAGCCATCTCAATTGTTTCCATCTAAGTTTCTCCCTTCTGACAAGGGTATCAGAACCATGGAAAGGTTTGGTAAGAAGGCATACACCTCTGCCATCTTGGCTTTTAGAGCAGTTAATTATCAGACCTATATATCTAGAGGTGTCCTGGCTCTCCTTTCTCAGGCTTTTCAGCTTATCTGAGACCTTCTAAACTCAGAGGGCAGAACTCTGCTCTATCCTAGTTAGGGACATCTTCTCAAGTAGTTAGACATTCCATCAAATGCAGCTATGATGCTGCAGATGCTTCTTTCAGGGCTGCTACTTTTGGTTCTGTGATGAGAAGATATTCTTGGCTTAGGCTTCAACCTTTACCTGACATCAAAGCAAAATTGATGGGTGCCCCTCTTGACAATAAGCTTTTGTTTGGCAATGCTGCCACTGGATTATTTAAGTCTCAAGATAAAGGCAAGTGTTTGCAGGAAAATAAACCTGTTTTGGTCTCTCCTGTGCCTAAATAACAAAGAAGCTATCTTAACAAACCTGCTTTGGCTCACAGGAAATCCAGGCCTTCCTCTTGGTGCAAAAAGAGTGGTAAGAGGCCTCTTCCTGCTAAGGCAACTCAGACCTTAGAGATTCAGTAGCCTTCCTTTTCTGATGAACCAGGAGCTGTTTTGGCTGTCCGTCTGTTGCCAAACAAATTCCTCTTTCTCTTTGCCTTTCTGTTTCTCTTCCTATCTGGCTTCAGGTTACTTAGCATTCTTAGGGTCTTTCCATCATTCGCCAGTGGTACTTCATGGCATGGAAATTCCTTCATCCTTTTATTGGGCATTCCTCAACCACCTCAGGAGCAACTCCCCTTTTTCCCAGTGGTGCTTCAGAGAGCTTCTGACTCAGGGCACTGTCCAAGAGATACCTGTGTCTAGAATGTATCTAGTGCCCAGGAAAAGAAGGTACCTGGGAGACCTATTCTAGATCTCTCTCATCTAAACAACTTTCTGAAGGTACCCACCTTGTCGAATGCTGTCCTTTCAAACTGTTTCCTCTCCTATTCCCCCAGTCCTATATGGCATCTCTGGATCTCAAGGATGCTTATCTTCATATACCCACTCATTCTCTTTTCTGGAAGTTTACGTTTCTATGTTGCTTCCTGGCATTTTCAGATGTCCTTCTATTCCAATGTTGCAATATTCTACATATGGGTTTAGACCTCTCGTCTCCCATATGTACAGCCAGTATACAAATGTTTTTAGTCCCTCTGAGGTACGTGGGACGTCTGACATGGCTGAAGGAAATGTGGGCCGTAAAAGTGACTACTGCACACATCAGTCAGCTCTCAGAACTTCTCGGACGCCAGTCATACGCCAGGTGTTCTTCTGTTACCGCTAACATCAGATTCAAAGAATTAAGATATGTACCCCGTTGGGGATCCTTTCAGTCCTTCCTTTTACTTGTATTGCCTGTTCATGTCATCCAGAAAGGGCAAGTGCAAGTGCAAGTGCGGCTGGCAGATTCCCCCACAAGGATGCCCACAATAAGTGTCTTTTCTGCTTGGGATGGCCGCACGACTAAAAGGCCTGCCCCATTTGTCAGGTGTTTGTACCCAAGACCCTATGTAGCCGCTTGCATGCTTTAAACCTTTACTTGGAAAACCAACACCTTAAGCAGATTGTATTAGGGATGGAGGGCTCCTCCGTTCCTTTGGAACCACCAAAAAAGGCGGCCAAGACCATATGGCCTACCTCTTCCGCTGGGCCTCTACCATCTGATCCTCAGCCTGTGGCCAACCTTGGCCTGGTAGAGGGATCCGTATCTGCCGTAATGGATACAGCGGATACCTCCACGGATGCCCCGCAATCTCATGGTGAGAGTATATCCGCTGAGGCTTTACCGACGTCAGTCTCTGCCGAGGGGGGGGGGGCCGTTTTCAGAAGGCTCAACTGTCCAGTCCTTTGCAGTGTCCAGATTCCAGACCCCCTTCAGACGCCTGCTAGGCCCCTTAAAAAGAAAGGCAAATAAATCACATCTCTCCCTCTTCTGAAAGCGTACCCGATTGGCATGCTTTCAGTCAAAGCCTATTTAATGCTTTCATGGCCTTGCGGACCTACCTCTACTGAGAGTGCTAACATATCCCCCACCACTCCTGAGCCCTAGGCCTTAGACCTCAGATCCTAACACGAAGGAGGAGGAAGACTTTTGAGTCCTCTCTGAGGAATCTTTATCTTAAAGTTCCAGATTTCTTCCTTCTTTGGGTATGGCTCCCCAAAGGAAGAATCAGTCGATCTTGACTCCCCAGCTGAGGACTTGACCTTTGTTGAAGCTATGTCCAAGATGAAGGATCATTTCAAGTGGGAATCCTCTGAAAAGACTGAGGTCCAAAAAAGATACTATGACCTCATTCAGATGGCTTTCCCAAGCCCATCTGCTGTTCCACCTATCCTTCTTGCTTTTCTAGATGTCTTCTGCTCAGCATCACTTAATCCAGATTCCCAACCATGTGCTCCATGCAGAGCTGACACTTTATAAGGTGTCTGACACTGCTAAGCATCTGCTGACCCAGCCACAATCGCCACCTCTACGGACAAGGCCTCTAAGCTTTTACCCACTACAACTATGGATTGTATCCTGCTAAGGATGTAATAGCTGACCAGCTGCCAAAATTTCATGACACCTTTCATGTGCCGAATTGTCAATCAATTTGAACTGATTCGACTATAAAGGCATGTTTGGGTGCCAAGCCCTTTAGAGCTGCCATGTCAACACAGAGGGAGGATAAAGTCCTGACAAGGACAGTGCTAGGAAAAGGAAAAAAAAAATGTCCTCACCATGGCAGCAAAATTGTTCAAAAGAGGGATGGAGGGGGATGGACAGCTACTGCAGCTTTAATCATTTTAAACATCTGTTATGGTACAGTTACTTACAAAACTGTACTGTTTTCATTATGTGGATCACTGCTGCAGTAGCTTTATCTAGATAGGTAGAATACCATGGCTTAAGCTAACTGGGAGGAGAAAGGATGTGCCAAGGAGCCCCTGCACATCGGGGTCCTAGCAAACCCTGTCCTAGACCTGGAGAAGGAATCTGTTTTGTAGTGCTTTGTAAAGTTATGCACAGAGTTGCTGCTTGTAGAATCCAGCCCTTTCTAAAAAGAAACCGATGAAGGCAAGACCCTGGTAGAATCAGCCTTGCCCTGCCAGCTTGTGTTTGAGAAGTCAGCGTTTTAAAAATGGAAAAAACATGTGTACCCAACAGTCTCATCCTTTGGGATTTTCAGATACCAATTCTAGCCTTTATCAAGAAATAACTACATTGGTAGAGACAATAAGATGCCTCAGTTTTTACTTGGATAGCAGTTTATATGGGGGTAAAGGTGTAAGGCCAGTGGGACTGCTCATAAAGGTCAAGGCACATTGTCAGAGATGTTAGCTTTGATCCATGTTATAGAATCTGTCTGTGACCTGTGGTCCCTGGGAAGATTACACTTGATAGACAAAACACACATTGATGTGTTACATAGGGGTCTATAACAATTGTGTTGAAAACACAAACCATCAAATCCCTATTTATCGAACTCTGTAAATAGCTAAATTCAGCTAACAATCACTTTCGCAATTTTTTTCCCAGGGAAACCAAACTAGTTGGCATCATTTGGTGGGTTTTAAATTGTGTTTTTGTGACTAGTCGCTAGGTGGGTCCACTAGTTTCCCAAGAAAAAAATTTACGGAAGTGATCTTTCACCGAATTTAACTTTCAATGTATTGAGTTCAAGTAGGGATTCAGTGGTTCGTGTTTTTGACAAAATGATACAGACCTGATACATAAATGGGAGTGGGGGTGGTACCAGGACCTACCCCTGTGCCAGCCGGCTGCAGTGGCTTGGGAGTTAGCTCTACAGTGTTGTATAACCCTCCACTCAGCTTACTTACCATCAGAGCAAAATGTAGTGACAGCAAGCTGAGCAGGACCAAGATAGACCCTCACAAATGGAAATTGAATGAGGGTGTCTTCTAGGAATTTATCCATCTGTGGGGAACACCTCAAATAGATGTTTGCCTTCGTTCAAGAGAGACTACGTAAGTTCTGCACCAGGACTCCTTACAGGTAGGTATGGAAGTTTGATGCATTTTCATTCCTATGGTTGGGAATGTTCCTGTATGCATTTCATGTGGAGTCCAGTATGCCACCAGATTCTCAGAGTATTGAACCCGTGGATGTCTCTTCCTTGGATGGGTCCGGAGCCGCTGAGCAGGCACTGGCTTCTGAGGGTGTTTTCAGGCCTCAACATTTTTATATAAAACCGACGCCAGCCTCAAAAACAAAAATCAAAACCATCATCTATATATAAAAAATGATGCTTGAGCCACGTGCTCAGGGTCCTATGCCTAAAAAATAGATTATCAAAATGGCTGAGGACTTAATTACCTTGATCGGGGGTTCCCAACCCCCCCCCCCCCCGCTAAGAGGCCTAGGCAAGGCACTGATTATGAATCTTCAGATCAGGTTTCCACTTCTTCTGATCAAGAATTTTCTATTCCACACTATGAGGATTCTGATGCAGAAGAATCCATCCCATCTGCATCTCCTCCTGAGGATTACTCTCTTGGAGAAACCTTGCATACTTTTAAGGGAACATTTTCACTGGGAGAGTCAGGATTTCTCAGAATCAAAAAAGAGGCTTAGGGATTTCCTCCTCCTTCCTCAGCATAGGCCTTTGGCAATACCTCCTATATTAGACATTGTTGATGTGTTTTCGGAATCAAGCATGGCTCCTGATTCTGTACCTCCGGCTCCTAGTATGCCAGACAGATATTATAGGGTTCCTGACTCCCACAAATTTCTATTCAAAAATCCTTCTGCTGATCCTGAGACTATATCACAGGGTCCCAAAGGTGTAAAGGCCTCTACAGCTAAAAATCCTACCCCCTCTGATAGAGATTCCAGGGAGCTGGATAGATGGGGAAAGAGGGTTTATACGTCTGCAACCTTGGCAGTTAGGGCCCTAAACTGTCAGTTTCATATGCTTAAATATCAACAGCATGTTATGGGCTTATTGAAACAGAAAATGTTGTTGATTTCTGATTGTGTGGAGAATAATTACAGAAATTACTGCATTCAGCAGAACAGGTTGGAAAGCATACTTTGCAATGTGGTTTTGATTTCTTGGAGGCCTCTTGCAGGGCCACAGTTACTGGATCTGTGATTAGAAGGCATGCCTGGCTCAAGGAGCAAAATCTGCCTGATCATGTCAAAGCTAAATTGTTGGATGCCCCCTTGCAGCATGATACTCTGTTTGGTAATAAGGCAGAAGAGGTTTTAAAGAAAATCGAAGACAAAGCTAAATGTATGAAACTGTAAAAGATTTCTTACAAGTGCAGCCACCCAGATTCAGTAGGCACTGGCCTACTAAAAAATGGTCCTTTCTTGTGTCCAACACAGCCACTCAAGGCAAATCCAGGCACTCAAAAGGCTCCAGATACTAATCACAGGGTTCTTACAGGTCAAAGCAATGGGGTGCCTCCACCTCCAAATCTGGAGGAAACAAAGCACAACCCTACAGTAAGCAGTCTCAATGACTTCCCTCTACCTTCACCAAACACTTATCTTTTGGCAGCCCCCTTGGGGGGGAAATTAGCACTTCATGCTCAAAATTGGCAGTTAATTACCCATGACAAGTGGGTATTAAACATAGTATTCCCAGGGGTACAGATTTCATTTCCATACTTTGCCAATTCCAAACGGTTGGCCAGATCTGCCAAAAAATCAGTGGGCAGAGGCTCAGAAACAAGTTATGTCCCTCATGGATATGGGGGCTATTCAACCAGTACCAGAATAGGAAAAAGGACAAGGTTTTTATTCAAGACTTTTCCTGGTACCCAGAAAAGACAATGCCTGGCTTCCAATACTGGACTTATCGATTTTGAACATGTTCCTGGACATTCCAAAATTCAAAATGCTGACTTTACAACAGCTACTGCCTATGCTGGGCAGGAACGCTTGGTTAGTGACTCTAGACTTAAGAGGCATACCTGCATATCCCAATAAGGGAATCGTGTAGAAGATACCTCCGCTTCAAGGCAGGTTCTTTGCATTACCAATTCTCGGCACTGCCCTTTTGTTTATCTACTGCGCCCAGGGTCTTTACAAAGTGCCTAGCACCAGTAATTGCATTTGGCAGACAAAGCAGCATACAAATTTATCCTCATCTGGACTGTCTCATTCAAGCAGAGGACAAGGACACTCTTCTTCAACATCTGGAGTTTGTAAAAATGCTTCTAACATGCATAGGGTACACAACAAACGAAAAGAAATCCCAACTGGTACCCTCTCAAATAATTACATTCCTGGGTGCAAGCTTGAATACAACTGCCCAGATGGCTTACCTTACGCCAGAAACCAATGACCAGCATGTCGGTATAAAAGGCAATCAGTCTAGTGCAATAAAAATGTTTACTCCTCAGACCGGTGTCGGCTCACCAGCCTTCTTCAGAAAATCAAACACACAAACATCATCATATTACATGCTTAAATATTCTCCCCCAAAAACATGACATGCATAGTCTACGCCATAATAAAAGGGCAAGAAACCTACTGAAATGGCCTAGTCGAGCATGAGGAGAGTCATCGGTTGAAAGATTGGTTTACTCAACCATTGTGGAAACATCCAACGTTTGTGGATTGTTTTTATACATCATACACAGTTATGGTTGCATCTAGGTTATGTTTTTGTTAGAATTTGATTAGTTGGCTGTGACTTTTTCGCACCTGACCATTATGGTTCGGGTCTATCTCAAAAGAATTCAGCGAAAGTTATTTGAATAAGAAACGGTGGGGGCATCCGAGGTTTATGGACTTAAATTTCTTTTACTAGTCTACTTGTTATATATAGTGTTTTTTTTAAACGACGGGCATTATTTTTTTTACAAATGAATGCCATCGCTTGGGTTTGTTATGGAATGGGACATACTTGTGAATGACTGTGCATGATGACAACTGGACAGATGAATGCTCCAATGTTCAAGTTGATTCCAACTTTATATTCTGAAGATCCAGGAACTGGCGTTTCCTTTTGAGACCATATATTATTCAGGAATATTTGTGACAATTGTTTACTATCAAACATTTTATATTGCTCTGTCGACATTCTTCCCTATTGGGCGAATTTATATTGGTTGTATAACTGATTTTTTTCATTTTTAACAGGTGATGAATATTTGACCTTGGGTTTGTGCACAAGGAACTAGACTGCTAATATTAAGGTTCATGTTTTCAAACTATGATATAGAATTTTCAAGTGTCAAGTTTGTATATTTGAAATATTACTCGTTATTGACACTTTAACTGGGATAGGTGCTTGCATAGCCCTATTAACTTTTTTATTAGGTCTATGGTCAGTTGAAGCATAACAAATGACATTGTATTTGCTCAAGGGGAATAACATTTGGTCTTTAGCTTCAACATTAGGAATGATACTGATTATTGTATAAAATATTTTTTTGAATAGTTTTATCTTTGTACATTTGAAATATCACCTGTTTCATACATTTTATGTAATAGGGACAGGTGTATGGTTGTCAGCTAGACTTTTGCATTTGTAGGTAGACTAGGTGCATGTAATATTACTCATTTGCCATTTGACTGAACCATATGAGAGAGCAATTGTATTGGTGAGGTCAGTGAACAAGAAATTGCTCAAATTACATATTATACAATATCTTTGTGGGGTTCAAACTATCATATTTTCAATTATTTTTTCTTGATACATTAATGGTTTATGAATAATTACCACCTCTCTTCTGTATGAATATTGCCTAGATAGGTGGGAATCTTTAGGTTGTCCATTTATGGATTTACATATACAAGGATTTCGGTGGCTGTGCTGGTCTGGGTAAATGTTGTCCTGATACTTAGTTGTTGGTCAGCGATTAGTCTCTCTTGGTTTTTCATTTATAGGTCCTGGCATATTTTATAATATTGATTTTGTTGTATATACAGTCCTTTGGGGTAGTCTGTTGTCTCTGTTGCATAATTGGGATGACTTCATCACTATGGATTTGGAGAGTATTTTGACAGGGTTATGTGCAGACCGAGATGATATCAGGGTTTTTGGTATCACCAATGAACAAGACAATAAACCTAGTGAATCCGAACTGGATTCCAAAGACGGCTACAACATGATGTTTAACCAACTGAGTAAGGGTTTTGAAGACACTTCGAACCAATATTTGGCATCTGAAGTTGTTCAGAGCCTACCAACATAGGGAATTAGTTCCAAGAGGCCTTCGGGTGCGGGTCCAGCCATTGGTTGGCAGGTCAGATGAGATTCTGACCAGAGATTGGAACATAGCTCTCCAGCAAACTTCTATGACGTTTGTTCATTTATTAAGTTCCTATTATGAAAGATTGATCGATTTGAATGTGGCTGGGTTGAAAACCCTGTGCAATGAGTGCAAAAAATATGAGGGCAATTCTCAATATGCAATTTGTTTGAGCAGACTCTCCAAAGAACTGGCAATATTTGAAAAACAGACTAGACAGGAAAATAAAGAAATTCAATAGGGAGGTCACTGACTATCAAAGGGGTCGACCCTTTGAAGTAACTAAATCTGTTAGATTTTCAGAGACCAGCAGAGCTACCGGAGTCCAAAATAAAAATAAAAGACCCAGGTCTATACTAAAGAAAAATGATTCACATTATACCAGTACATCAGGGGATGAATCTTCCCTTACTGATGCAGACAATGCCAATACCCAGGAATCACCTATTCCTAAAAAACATAACAAACTACACCCTTTAGATGGAGGGCATAGGCGGCGGGGGGGGGGTCACAAACACAGGAATAGAAAACAACATTACAACAGTAGAGGAATTATTACAGACCCTCATGAAGCAGTAGATCAGATATGTCAAAATGTGTTAAATATTTCTGATGTGATTTTTAACCCATGAACAACTGAAACTTCTAAATAACGGCCTGAACTTTGTCCCTGGATTTTTTGTTGATGAGTATAGCATGGTTACTGATTTATATGACTTTTGTCGTAGACTTAACCTGAAACTGTTTCATTCAGATACTGACTCTCAAAGATCAGATGAATTCAGATTTCTTAAGTCTAATTTTCAACCCCCATTGAATAAACATGCTTCCATCTTTTTACAAGCTGTTCTTCGGGATCTACATTTTCCAACTTGGAATTCATCCATTTTAGCACATAATCTTTCCGCTGAGGAAATTATGGCTTTGGATGAACTCAAAAATAACCATGATATTGTCATTGCATCTGCAGATAAAGGAGGGGCGGTAGTGGTAATGAACACGGATTATTATCAGAATTGAGGGTAAGGGACAGTTGTCCAACCCCAAACATTACATGTCTATGCCCCTAGACCCTACACTGAACTTCAAAAAGGAGATTGATGCCTTCTTAGGCCAGGCAGTTGAAGAAGGCATCATCACTGACACAGTCAGGAATCATCTTATGGTAGATGATCCACAAAAACAAATTTTATACCTTTTGCCAAAGATTCACAAATCTCTCACCCACCCTCCAGGCAGGCCAGTAGTGTCTGGGATTGGCTCTCTGACAGAACCTTTGTCAGCATTTCTGACAAAATATCTTAAACACTTATCTGTAGTTAGAGCCAGAATACAAGATTCTACACAGTTTCTTATAATCATCTCTGACAAAGTTGGAAACTGGATGGTTGATGTACATGCTTGATGTAAAGGCCCTTTATACAAACATTCCTCATTGGGCAGGTCTCCGTTGGAACACACCAGTTTATATCTGGCTGGTTTCAATACGTTACTTTTATGTATGGCAGAGCATGTACTAACCAAAAATGTTTACTTTCAGGGTGAGTGTTATTGGCAATTACAAGGGGTGGCCATGGGTGCATCGTTTGCACTTTATGCTAATCTATTTATGGCCTTTTTGGGAGAGCAACTTATCTATGATTCTTCACATAATTTATATTTGGAGGAAATAGATATATGGCTCAGATATCTGGATGATTGTTGGATGGTGTGAAGGGCTGATGCTGATTATTTGGAGGAGTTTTTACAATACCTTAATGAAAATAAGTGGGGTATTGAGTTTACTGTTAATACCCACAAGGATGTCATCAATTTTTTGGATGTTACTGTATATCGTAATGTGGATAATGCTTTGGGTACTAAAGCATTTTCTAAATATCCTCAGTATAACAGTTTACTCCATGCCTCCAGCCTGCATCCCCAACACACCATCCCATAATATTCCTAAATCCCAGTTTCTGCAAATCAGCTCTTCGATGGAGAATTTTGAGTCATCTAAAGTGGATTTGTCTCAGAGGTTCAGAAATAGGGGATATTGGAATATTGATATCTCATTGGCTAGTAATTGGGCCAGTGGCCAAGACAGGGATTCATTGTTGGAATATCAACACACTGCCAATACCCAAACCAGGGACACAGTCAGGTTTGTGACTATATATGGGCGTAATAGCAATACTGTCAGAAATGTTATTGACACACATTGGAACATTTTATTGTCTAACCATGAACTTCGAGCTTATTTAGGTAACAGGTGTCAGTTTTCTTTCAGAAGGGGCAAAACTTTGGGATCTCATTTATCACATTTCAAACATACTGAGAGTGGTGGTGCTGTATATAAACAACTGACTGTGTCAGGTGACCGACTGTTGGGTACTTTTCATGTGGACATTGCAGTTCTTGCCGATTTGTCAGTAAACTCAGTTTACTAGTAAAAAAATACCAGTAGGGTTTATGACTTAAAATTTTTTGGCAACTGCAGCACTAGTTGGATTGTTTATCTAGCCATGTGTAAATGTTAGGCCTTTTATGCCAGCCAGACCGCCAGAACATTGAGGATATGTATGTCTGAACACAGAAGCGATATAGCCTTCTCCTCTGATCCTGAAGAAAAAGCCACCAGTAGTTGCTTAGACTTTCTTAGAGATTTGGTCCTGTTTAAGTAGAATCTTAGTTGTCTGTGTACGTCCAATGAATGCAGAATCCGCTCCCCCTTGTTCTGCGGATTTGGGTAAAATGTTGGCAGGTGAATAGTTTGGATAAGAGCCACACTGGATATCACCTTAGGCATAAAGGAAGGATTGGTCCTGAGGGACACCCTGTCCGGGTAAAATGCAATAAAAGGCTCCACAGCCATGAGAGCCTGTAGTTCTGAAACCCTTCTTGCTGAAGTGATTGCCAAAAGGAAAGCTGTTTTTCCAAGATAAAAATTTTATATCTGCAGTAGCTGCTGGTTCACAAGGAGGCAGAGTGAGTTTTTCCAGCACAAAATTGAGGTCCCATGCAGGAGGTGGTGATGATCTGGGAGGCCTTAAATTTTTGGCCCCTCTAAGATACTGTTTAAGCAGAGGATGAAAAAAGAGGGGAGGCTCTGTGTTGTAATGAGCTGAGATGGCAGAGGCATGGATTTTTATTGAAGAAAAAGATAGGCCCTTGTCAAGCATCTCAGTCAAGTATTGTAAAATCAGGGATATTGGGCTTTGCTGTGTCCCGTTCCTTGTGCTTGGTTCCAAGCACAGATTCTCTTCCATTTATCAGCATAAGATTTTCTATTACTAGGCTTTCTGGCTTCCAAAATAACATCCATCACAGATTTACTGACAGGTGTTGTTTGAATAATTAAATGATCAGCCATGCTGCAAGGTTTAGAGTTTGGAGCTGAGTGTGCAGAATTTGACTGTCCTGCTGAGACAGTAGATGAGGTATTTGAGGCAAGTACCAAGGAGGGAGTTGAGACATATTCCTTAGAACTGGGTACCAGTGCTGGTGAGGCCAGTCTGGAGCAACTATGATTAGTTTTGGTTTTTCCTGTCTGACCTTTAGTAAGACCTTGGAGAGGCAGAGAGGGAAAGGCGTAGACAGGTTTTTCCAACTGAAGAATAGAGCATCCACTTTCCAGGTTTGTCTGTGATAAGTCCCTGTGCAGAATTTGTCCAGTTGATAATTTTGGGGAGAGGCAAATAGATCTATGTCTGGGCTTCCCCATTTCTGTGTTACCATGCTGAAGATTTGTGGATCCAGTTTCCACTCGTGCGGGTGCATAAGGTTTCTGCTTAGGTCATCTGCCAGAGTATTTTGTTTTCCTGGCAGGAAATGAGCTTGAAGATGTACTTAGCAAGTCAAGGCTGTGTTCTACAGTGCCATGGCTAGTCTGCAAAGGGGGTAGGAATGTGTACCCCCCCTGCTTGTTTATGTACCACATAACCGTGGTGTTGTCCGTCTTTATCAGTAGTTGTCCTGGATGAAGTAAGTCCTTGAAGGCTGTCAGGGCATTTTGAACAGCTAACATCTCTTTCTGGTTGATATGCAGATGCATTTATTTTGGGCTCCATATGCCATGAATGCATCTCCCCGCCAGGTGGGCCCCCCAAGCATAGTCTGATGCGTCTGTAGTTAGGGTTTGGGTGGCAGGGGGTAGAGTGAATGACCTTCCCTTGTTTTGGTGACCTGTCTCTGCCCACCAAAGAAACTCCTGTAGTAGGCAGGGAATGAGAGGAATCATTGTTTCCAGATTGTGACAATGTTGACTCCATAAACTTTTTAGGTACCATTGAAGTTTCCTCATAGGCAGTCTTGCATATGGAATTAGTAGAATGCAGGATGCCATGAACCCCAAAGCCTGTAGAATTTGTCTTGCAGATAACTGGGTTTTTGTTGCTATCTGTTTGAAGTAAATAGTCAGTTGCCTTTGTCTGGCATACGGTAAGCCATCTGGGTAGTTGCATTCAAGCTTGCACCCAGGAATGTAATTTTTTGAGAGGGTACCAGTTGTGATTTCTTTTCGTTTGTGTACCCTAGGCGTGATAGAAGCCCCCCCCCCCCTTTTTTTTTTTTTTTTTTTTACAAACGCCAGATGTTGAAGAAGAATGTCCTTGTTCTCTGCTTGAATAAGGCAGTCGTCCAAGTAAGGACAAATTTGTATGTTTTTTTTGTCTGCAAAACGCAATTACTGGTGCCAGGCACTTTGTAAAGACCCTGGGCACAAAAGATAAGCCAAAGGGCAGTGCAGAGAATTGGTAATGCATAAAGCCTGCCTTGAAGCAGAGGTATCTTCTGCACGATTCCCTTATTGGGATATGCAGGTATGCCGCTTAAGTCTAGAGTCACTAACCAAGCATTCTTGCCCAGCATAGGCAGTAGCTGTTGTATAATCAGCATTTTGAATTTTGGAATGTCCAGGAACGTGTTCAGAATTGATAAGTCCAGTATTGGACGCCAGGCATGGTCTTTTCTGGGTACCAGGAACAGTCTTGAATAAAAACCTTGTCCTTTTTCCTGTTCTGGTACTGGTTGAATAGCCCCCATATCCATGAGGGATGTAACTTGTTTCGGAGCCTCTGCTCATTGATTTTGTGGCAGATCTGGCCAACCGTCTGGAATTGGCAAAGTATGGAAATGAAATCTGTACCCCTGGGATACTACGTTTAATACCCACTTGTCCTGGGTAAATAACTGCCAATTTTCAGCATGAAGTGCTAATTTTCCCCCCAAGGGGGCTGCCAAAAGATAAGTGCTTGGTGGTGGTAGAGGGAAGTCATTGAGACTGCTTATTGTAGGGTTGTGCTTTGTTTCCTCCAGATTTGGAGGAGGCGGCACCCCATTGCTTTGATCTGTAAGAACCCTGTGATTGGTATCTAGAGCCTTTTGAGCACCTGGATTTGCCTTGAGAGGCTGTTGGACACAGGAAAGGACCAAATTTTAGTAAGCCAGTGCCTACTGAATCTGGGTGGCTGCACTTGTAAGAAATCCTTTACAGTTTGCATAGATTAGCTTTGTCTTCCATTTTCTTTAAAACCTCTTCTGCCTTATTACCAAACAGTATCATGCTGTAAAGGGGCATCCAACAATTTAGCCTCAACATGATCAGGCAGATTTTGCTCCTTGAGCCAGGCATGCCTTCTAATCACAGATCCAGTAACTGCGGCCCTGCAAGAGGCCTCCAAGGAATCAAAACCACATTGCAAAGTATGCTTTCCAACCTGTTCTGCTGCATGCAATAATTCCTGTAATTCTTTATTTTCCACACAATCAGAAATCAAAATCATTTTCCGTTTCAATAAGCCCATAACATGCTGTTGATATTTAAGCATATGAAACTGGCAGTTTAAGACCCTAATTGCCAAGGTTGCAGACGTATAAACCTTCTTTCCCCATCTATCCAGCGCCCTGGAATCTCTATCAGAGGGGGTAGGATTTTTGGCTGTTGAGACCTTTACACATTTCAGACCCTGTGAGATAGTTTCAGGAGCAAGATTTTTGAATAAAAATTTGTGGGAGTCAGGAGCCCTGTAATATCTGTCTGGCTTACTAGTAGCCAGAGGTAGGGAATCAGGAGCCATGCTCGATTCCAAAAACGCATCAACAATGTCTAATACAGGAGGTATAGCCAAAGGCCTGTGCTGAGGAAGAAGAATTGGGAAATCCCTAAGCCTCTTTTTCGATTCAGAGAAATCCTGACTCTCCCAATGAAAATGTTCCCTTAAAGTATGCAAGGTTTCTCCAAAATAATAATCCTCAGGAGGAGATGCAGATGGGATGGATTCTTCTGCATCTGAATCCTCATAGGATGGTATAGAAAAATTCCTGATCAGAAGAAATAGAAACCTGATCTGAAGATTCATAATCAGTGTCTTGCCTAGGCCTCTTAGCAGGGGGTTTGGGAACTCCTGATCAAGGTAATCAAGTCCTCAGCCATTTTGATCATCTGTTTTTTGGTATAGGGGCCTGAGCATGTGGCTCATGCGTCAGTTTTTTAGACTTAGATGTTTCTGATCTTGCTTTTGAAGCTGGGGTCGGTTTTATATAAAAATGTTGAGGCCAGAAAACACCCTCAGGAGCCGGTGCCTTCTCAGCTGCTCCAGACCCATCCAAGGGAGAGACATTCGCGGGTTCAATACTCTGAGAATCTCACGGACTCCACATGGGTCTCGGTAGAGGCCTGCGACTCAAATGTAGCAGGTATCAGCGGCTGCGAAAGCGCCTCACTGAGTACTGGTGAACCGGCGACTGGCTTAGGAGAAGCTTCATCGGTTTTGGACCTAGACGGTCTGTCTGTCTTTTTCTTTACGTTTTTCGTGAACTCCGGTAGTTGGATTGCTAACCGAAGACATTTCAGGGTAATTAAATCTGGATCCAAAATATTTTGAAGCAAAATATACCGACGCTTAATAGTGCGTTGGTTAAATCTAGCACAAAACTGACAGCAAGGCACGTTACGATCTGGGCCTAGGCAAGGAATGCAGTATAAATGAAAATCCTTATGAGGTATTTGCTTCCAAGTAATGCAATTAACTTTTACTGACATCGGTAGGAGCAAGAAAAAGTTTCCCCAACGGGGTACTTGGCTTTAGTTGAAGACTTCGGTTCTGAAACTCAAATGCAAAATTTTCAGGAGTCGGCCAACTGGC
Source organism: Protopterus annectens (assembly GCF_019279795.1). Classification (NCBI taxonomy): domain Eukaryota; kingdom Metazoa; phylum Chordata; order Ceratodontiformes; family Protopteridae; genus Protopterus; species Protopterus annectens. Next base: position 330,354,240 of record NC_056738.1, on the reverse strand, counting down.
ACTTGCGAACTGCTGCTGCTTCGGGCATCGTGCGGCAAGAAAGACTGAATGAAATGGTGTTGGCTGCATGTTTTATACCCCTGACGACCTGACGTCATGGAAGAGGAGACAAGCAGCTGACGCAGGACCCAAGACTGTTATTCAGGCCGACTGAGGGCAACCTACCAGCAGATTACCCAAATGTAATGACTGCAAGAGTGAAACATGAAGAACATCACAACTATCAAGGGCTGTCACCAGAACAGAACTATCAAGTGCTGATGAAAACCTCAGATCCTATCTGATCCAGCTGGAGTCAGCGCAGATGATCTGCCACCAAGACTGACAGCTCGGACAGTGTCACAGCCTATTTCATCCAAGAACTCACCGACGATGAGGAAGTAGGAAGACTCAGCTCTAATGCAGACCTACCCTCGGCTAAAATAGGAAACTGGGCTTCCAATCTGAATGTCAGAGCAAAGAAGGCATTAAAGAATGAGAAAAAGAAATGTGTCTACCGGATCCAAATGTGGTCGGAGTTGGGACTCCCAAATGGATTTGGATTTGAAGGAAATGATTCATCATCTGTCCATGTCCGCCTTGGACAGATGCTGAAAAGATCTAGCTGCTCTCAGAGATATAGTAGATCATCATCTCTAATGATAATGTGGTTTTATCCTGTAGGATTGGAGACTGGGAGGAGACAGGATCTGGGAAAACCTTGATGGAGTTAATGATCAGATAATTATTATATCTAAAGACTGCTGGCTCTGCATGTCTAGAGATCTTGTCTGGTGGAGCAGATGAGGGTGTCGGATCCAGGGACCTCTTTTTTTGAATATTTCAATTTTTCCTTGTCTTTTTCTTTTCTGAATGTCTGCCTCTGGATTTGTCCAGCATTTTCAATTATGTAGAAGGAAGCAGCAGAAACCATAGGTCCCCCCAATGCTGAAGAGGGCTTCTCTCCTTCAGTGGGCTGAAGGATACCCTTTAAAATCAATCTGTTCCATCGCTCCATGACAACTCGTTGGCCAAAGGCCTCGTAGATGGAACAGGTTACATCAAGATGACAAGGCCCTAGACAGCAAACGCACTTCCCATGTGTGGCCAAATTTGGAAAAGTCCCACATTTTTTAAACCCGGAGGGCTCATCAGCCATCCAGTTCAGCCCAAAAAAAAAAAGAAAGAAAACAGAAGGGAGAGAAGAGAGGATAGTCTGTAAACTGCATACTATCTTGACAGGAACTATAAAGTACAGTTGTGTACACTTACCATAAATGTAGATGTTCGAGTGTATTCACTGTTGCAGTCATTACTTTTGGGTTATCCTGCTGGCAGGTTGCCCTCAGTCGGCCTGAATTCCAAAGTCTTGGTCCAGCGTCGGTTGCTGTCACCTCTCCCCTGACGTCAGGGTGTCAGGGGTATAAAAGATGTAGCTGATGCCATTTTCTTCAGTTTTTCTTGCCCCAGATGTCAGGTGCCCCCAAAAGGGTAGGCTAAAAATATGTAAATAAAACATACATGCAGAAAAATATATTTTACCTTCATCTACAAGCAAATACACCACATAGGTTGTGTAGATTAGAGAAGTAAAGATAAGTTCCAGCAAAAATAAGAGGGATGGCGGGTGGGTAACCTGGACTGCAACAGTGAATACACTCAAACATCTACATTTATGGTAGGTACACAACTGTACTATGTTCTTCATGTTTCACTGTTGCAGTCATTACTTTTGGGTAGAGTCCCAAAGCTATGGTTGGAAGGCTGGAGCTAAAGAGGGCTATGAGGCCCTGCAGAACTGCAGTGGCAAAGCCTGCCCTGGATTTAGAGTAGAGTGGCAGATAGTTGCTTTGTAAAGGTGTGCACCGAACTCCAGGTAGCAGCCTCTAAAATGTCTTTGGTTGGTACTCCCCTTTGGAAGGCTGCTGAAGTGGCTGCTGCTCTGGTTGAATGTGGCCTAATGCCCTTAGGCACTGACTTGCCATGTTGTGAATAGCAGAAATGAATGCAGTGGCCTATCCACTTTGAAAGTCTGCTTTGAGATAGCCTTTCCTTGTGATCCTGCAGCATATGCCACTAGCAATTGCCCAGTCTTTCTGAAAATGTTGGTTCTGTTCAAGTAGAATCAAAGCTGTCTGTGTATGTCCAAAGAATGCAGAATTCTCTCCCCCTTGTTCTGTGGATTTGGATAAAAAGATGGCAGATGAATAGTTTGGTTAAGAGCCACAGAGGACACCACCTTAGGTATAAATGTCGGGTTTGTCCTCAGAGAAACCCTGTCTGGATAAAAAATGATAAAAGGTTCCACAGCCATGAGTGCCTGTAGCTCTGAAACTCGTCTTGCAGAAGTTATTGCTAGGAGCAGAGCTATTTTCCAAGATAAAAGCTTTATATCAGCAGTAGCAGCTGGCTCAAAAGGAGGCAGGGTGAGTTTCTCCAAGACATAGTTGAGGTCCCAATGCAGGTATTGGTGATCTCCTTGGAGGCCTTAAGTTTTTGGCTCCTCTGAGGTACTGCCTTAAAGTATGAGAAAAGATTGGTGGCTCTGTATTGTAATAAGCCAAAATGGCAGAAGCATGAATTTTAATTGATGAAAAGGAAAGGCCTTTGTCCAGCATCTCAGTTAAGTACTGCAATATCCGAGGAATATTTGGTACAGCTGTGTCAATTCCTTGTGCCTGGTTCCAAGCACAGAATCTCTTCCATTTTCCAGCATAAGATTTTCTAGTACTAGGCTTTCTGGCCTCCAAAATGACACCCATCACAGCTTTAGTGAGAGGTGTGTTTTGTATGACTGCATTATCTGCCATGCTGCCAGGCTTAAGGTCCTGAGTTGGCTGTGCAGGATCTGATTGTTTTGTTGGAACAGTAGATGAGGTATTTGAGTTAAGGTCCAAGCTGGGCATGGAGACAAGTTCCTTAGGATTAGATACCAGTACTGGCGGGGCCAGTCTGGGGCAATCAGTATCATCTTTGGATTCTCTTACCTGATGTTTAGGAGTACCTTGGGGAGGAGAGGCAGTGGAGGAAAGGCATACACTATTAGGTTTTTCCAGCTGAAAGATAGGGCGTCCACTTTCCATGCTTGTCTGTGATAAGTCCTTGTGCAGAATCTTTTTAGCTGGTAGTTGTGAGGAGAGGCAAATAGATCTATATCCGGGCATCCCCATTTCCTTATCATGCTGAAGACTTGTGGATCCAATTGCCACTCGTGGGGATCCATGAGGTTTCTGCTTAGTTCGTCTGCCAGAGTATTTTTCTTTCCTGGCAGGAATTGTGCCTGCAGATGTACTTGTTTAGTCAATGCTGTGTCTCACAAAGTCATGGCTAGTCTGCAAAGGGAGTAAGAATGAGTGCCTCCCTGCATTTTTATATACCACATGACCGTGGTGTTGTCTGTCTATCAGTAATTGTCCGGATGAAGTAGGTCCTTGAAGGCTGTCAGGGCATTTTGAACAGCTAGCATCTCTTTTTGATTGATATGTAGATGCATTTGGTTTGAGGACCAAGTGCCTTGAATACATCTTCCTGCCATGTGAGCCCCCCCAGGCATAATCTGATGCATCCGTTGTTAATATCTGCCTGGCTGGGGGTAAAGTGAATGGCTGTCCCTTGTTCTGGTGAAAAGCCTTCGCCCACCATCGAAACTCCTGTTGCAGGCAGGGAATGGAAGTAATCCTTGTTTCCAGGCTGTGGCAATGTTGAGTCCAAACACTTTTTAGGTACCATTGAATTTCCTCATATGCAGTCTTGCATATGGAATTAGTAGGATGCAGGATGTCATGAAGCCCAAAGCCTGCAGAATTTTTCTTGCAGTTAACTGGGCATTTGTTGCCAACATATTGAAATAGGTAGTCAGTTGCCTTTGTCTGGCGTGAGATAAGCCATCTGGGCAGTTGTATTTAAGCATGCACCCAGGAATAATATCTGTTGAGATGGTACTAGTTTTGATTTCTTTTTGTTGACTGTGTACCCTAGGCATGTTAAAAGTCTTTTTAGAAATGCCAGATGCTGTAGTCGAATGTCCTTGTTCTCTGCTTGAATGAGGCAGTCGTCCAAGTAAGGATATATCTGTATTCCTTTTTGTCTGCAGAATGCAATTACTGGTGCCAGGCACTTTGTAAAGACCCTGGGCGCAGTAGATAAGCCAAAGGGCAGTGCAGAGAATTGGTAATGCATTGAGCCAGCCTTGAATCTGAGGTATCTTCTGCATGATTGTCTGATTGGGACATGCAGGTATGCCTCTTTTAGGTCTAAAGTCACAAGCCAAGCCTTCTTGCCCAGCATGGGCAGAAGCTGCTGTCAAGTCAACATTGTGAAGTTTGGTATATCCAGGTATGTGTTTAGAATAGATAGTTCCAGTACTGGTCTCCAGGCCTTGTCCTTTCTTGGTACCAAGAACAGTAGAGTAAAATCCTTGTCCCTGCTCTAGCTCTGGTACTTGTTGAATTGCCCCCATGTCCATGAGGGATGACACTTGTTTTTGTGCCTCTGCCCATTGATTTTTTGGCAGGTCTGGCCAACAGTTTGCCCTTGGCAGGGTATGGAAGTGAAACTTATAGCCTTGTGACACTGTCTAGGACCCATTTGTCCTGGGTTGTAATGTGCCAATTTTGAGAAAAAAGTTCTAGTTTTCCGGTGCTGCCAGAAGATAAGTGCTTCGCACAGGAAGGGGGGGGGGGGGGGAGTCATTGGGACGGTTTCCTGTATGGCTGTGATTTATCTTCTCCATTTTTGGAGGTAGAAGCACCCCATTGTTTAGACCTGTACGAACCTTGGGGCTGGGATCTGCCTCTAGGGTGTCTGGATCTGCCCCTTTTTGGCCTGACACACTGGAAAGGACCAATTCTTTGTAGGCCAGTGTCTGCTAAATCTTGGAGGTTGTACCTGTAAGAAATCCTTGACCGTTTGCATAGATTTAGCTTTGTCCTCCATTTTCTTTAACACCTCTTCTGCCTTAACACCAAACAAGGTGGTATGCTGTAATGGAGCATCTAATAATTTTGCTTTGACATGATCAGGCAGACTTTGTTCCTTTAACCAAGCATGCCTCCTAATGACAGAACCCGTAACAGCAGCCCTGTAGGAGGCCTCCAGAGAATCAAAACCACATTGCAAAGTATGCTTTCCAACTTGTTCAGCTGCATGCAATAAATTCTGCATGTCTGTTTTCTGCACATTCAGAATTTATCAACATTTTCTGTTTAAGCAGTGACATGATATATATTGCTGATATTTGAGCATATGAAATTGGCAATTTAAAGCCCTTGTAGCCAAGGTAGCAGAAGTGTAAATCTTTTTTCCCCCCATCTATCCAAAGCCCTAGAATCTCTGTCAGAGGGGGTAGGGTTCTTTGCAGAGGAACCCTTGACCCCTTTGGGACCCTGAGAGAGAGTTTCTGGGTCTGCAGCAGGGTTTTTGAAAAGGAGTTTATGAGAATCAGGAACCCTGTAGTATCTATCTGGCTTAACAGGAGCTGGAGGTAAGGAATCAGGAGTCAGACTAGACTCTGAAAACACAATCTACAATGTCTAACACAGGTGGAATAGCTAGGGGCCTGTGTTGTGGTAGTAAAAGAAATTCTCAGAGCCTTTTCTTAGATTCTGAAAAATCTTGCCTCTCCCAGTGGAAATGCTCCCTCATGGTATGCAAGGTTTCCCCAAAGGAGTGGTCCTCAGGAGGAGAGGCTGAAGGGATAGATTCTTCAGCATCAGAATCCTCATAGGGAGGAAGGGAGTATTCCTGATCAGAAGAGGAATCAAATGAAATGGAAACCTGATCTGAAGATTCATGGTCCGTCTCTTGCCTAGGCCTCTTATCAGGAGGGGGATGAGAACCCCCTGATCAAAGTAATAAAGTCTTTGGCCATTTTGAGCATCTGTTTTTTGGGCATGGAGGCCTGTCCATGAGGTTGTTGTACTTATTTCTTTGTCATTAAAGGTGCTTTAGTCTTTGCCTTTGAAGCTGAAGTCGTTTTAATGTATAACTGCGTAGGTCTGAATACACCCTCAGAAGCTGATGCCTGCTCAGCGGCTCCGGACCCATCTGAGGGAATAGTCTCTCAGGGTCCAATACCTTGAGTTTCCAACGGCCTAGTCAGCTCCACGTGGGAGTCGGTAGCTGCCTGTGGCTCTAAAGTAGTGGGAGTCAGGGGCTGCGAAAGCACCTCACTGAGAACCGGCGAACAGGCAACTGACTTAGAAGCCTCGTCGTCAGTTTTGGACCTTGGTTGCTTGTCTTTCTTTACGTTTCTCGTGAACTCCGGTAGTCAGATAACTTATCCTATGACATTGTATAATTAAATCTTCAGCCAAAGTAACGAAAAGCAAAATTGTACAGACGCTTAATAGTGCGTTGATTAAATCTAGCACAAAACCGGCAACTAGCAACGTCGTGGTCAGGGCCTAGGCAAGGAATACAGTAAGAATGAAAGTCCTTATGAGGTATTTGCTTCCCACAAGAAATACAATTATTAACTTTTTCTGACATCGGTCTGGAGCAAGAAAAAAGTTTCCCTAACGGGGTACTTGGCTTTTAATGAAGACTTCGGATCTGAAATTCCAACATGAAAATCTCAGGAGTTGGCTGACCGGCACTTGCAAACTGCTTCTGCTTTGGGCACTGCGCGGCAAGAAAGACTAAAGAAAATGGCATCGGCTGCATCTTTTATACTCGACACCCTGACGTCAGGGAAGAGGCGACAGCAACCGACGCCGGACCAAGACTTTGGAATTCAGGCCGACTGAGAGCAACCTGCCAGCAGGATAACCCAAAAGTAATGACTGCAAGAGTGAAACACGAAGAACATCAGAGAAAACTTTTTTTAAACTTTAAAGATTAGAGATGCACTGGGGAGGAGGACACTGTAGCAAAAAAGCTAAGATGTAGAGATAAAAAAAATAAGGCATTTATCTAACAAAATTCTTCTTTAAAAGCAAAAGCTACTCCTGAGCACCAAAGTCCCACCAAACACGGATAGTGACAAACGAGACCTGGAGTAGCTCACCACTGTACAAGGGATTCAGAGTAGAGGAGGAGCCTGAAAGTACAGTTTTGTACCTACCATAAATGTAGATGTTAGAGTGCTAATACAGCTGCAGTCATAACAGATGGGTTCTCCTGCCGTCAGGCGGGTCCTCGGTCGGCCGAATTCCAAAGTCTAGGTCCGGCGTCGGTTGTCGTCGCTTCTTCCCTGACGTCAGTGCGACAGGGGTATAAAAGAACCAGCAGACGCCATGTTCTTCAGTTTTTCTTGCCCCAGATGTCAGGTGCCCCCAGAAGGAAGGCAATACATAAAATTATGAAGTAATGCAATATAATCAAAAAACAGTAGTTGCAAGCAAATACACCATAAAAGAATACCCCTAGAGGGGAAGGAGGGAGGGAAACCTGGACTGCAGCTGTATTAGCACTCGAACATCTACATTTATGGTAAGTACAAAACTGTACTATGTTCATCGTGCATACAACTGCAGTCATAACAGATGGGTAGAATCCCAAACCTAAGAAAGGGGTGGTAGGCACTAGGTGGAACTAGGAGGAGCCAAAATGCCCTGCAAGACTGCAGTGACAATGCCTGCTCTGGATTTGGAGTATAATGGTAGGTTGTAGTGTTTGGAGAAGGTATGCACAGAACTCCAAGTGGCTGCTTCCAAGATATCTTTGGTAGGAACCCCTCTGAGGAAGGCTGCAGAGGTGGCTGTGGCCCTGGTGGAGTGAGTTCTAATGCCTGTAGGAACAGTTTTGCCATGAAAGGAATAGCAAAAGCGTATGCAGTGGGCTATCCATTTTGAGATCGTCTGCTTGGAAATTGGCTTTCCTGGAGCTCCTACCGCATAGGCCACAAAGAGCGGTTCTGATTTTCTGAAAGGCTTTGTTCTGTCCAAATAATAACGCAGTTGCCTGTGGATGTCCAAGGAATGTAGTAATCTCTCCCCTTTGTTTTGAGGATTGGGATAAAAAGTAGGTAAATGTATGGCCTGATTTAAAGCTACCCTGGATACCACTTTAGGCATAAAGGAAGGGTTGGTTCATAATGAAACTCTGTCCTGATGGAAGATGAGAAAAGGCTGGACAGCCATGAGGGCCTGTAGTTCTGAAACTCTACGAGCTGAAGTGATAGCCAGAAGGAAAGCTGTTTTCCAGGACAAATATTGCAAATCTGATGAAGCAGCAAGCTCAAAAGAAGCAAAATCAGTTTTTCCAGAATGAAATTTAGATCCCAAGCAGGTATTGGTTGTTTCCTTGGAGGTCTTAAATTCTTAGCCCCTCTGAGGAACTGTCTTACAAGAGGATGAGAGAATAAAGGAGGATCAGTGTTGTATTCTGCAGAAATGGCTGAGGCATGGATTTTGATGGAGGAGAACGAAAGTCCACTGCTTAGTAGTTCAGCCAAATATTGTAGTATTTGAGGTAAATTCAGTGTTCCAGGGTTCTGGCCCTTTTTCTCATTCCAGACACAAAAACGTTTCCATTTTGCGGAGTAAGCTTTTCTAGTTGATGGCCTTCTGGCCTCCAAAATGACATCCTGCACCTCCTTGGAGAGTAGAGCCTGCTGTGATGGTAAGGAATCTTCCATGCGGCTAGATTTACTGTTTTTAGCTGACTGTGAAGAGTTTTGAAGCTGTGCTGAGTCAGAAGAGGCATTAGAGGCAGGGTCCATGAAGGGGAATGAGTCAGGCTCCTCAGGAGTGGGTACCAGTGTTGCCTTGGCCAGTCCGGAGCAATGAGAATCATCTTTGGTCTGTCTGCTCTGGTCTTCAATAGGACTTTGGACAGCAGAGGAAGAGGCGGAAAGGCATAAACTGTCATTGATGTCCAGCTGAAAGAGCGTCCACTCTCCAGGTCTTTGGGTGGAAGGTCCTCGAGCAGAATTTTGTCAATTGATGATTTTTGTGGGAGGCAAAGAGATCTATGTCTGGTCTTCCCCATTCTTGGATTATTTCTGTAAAAACTTTTGGATGCAACATCCATTCGTGTGGATCTGTCATATTCCTGCTTAGGTTGCCTGCCAGCGTGTTTTCTTTGCCTGGCAAGTACTGTGCTTGTAGTTCCATTTGTAAGTCCATGGCCATGTTCCAAAGTGATATGGCCAGTCTGCAAAGGGGATAGGAATGTGTTCCTCCCTGCTTGTTTATGTACCACATAACTGTGGTGTTGTCCGTTCTTATCAGTAGTTGACCTGGTTGTAGAAGGTCCTTGAAAGCTATAATAGCATTTATTACTGCTAGCATTTCTTTTTGATTGATGTGAAGGTGCTTTCCTTTTTGGGACCATTTGCCCTGAATGCACCGGTCTGTCATGTGCGCCCCCCCCCAGGCGTAGTCCGAGGTGTCTGTTGTGATGACTTGATTTGCTTGAGGCTTGCTGAATGGGAGACCTGTGTTTGCTTGACATGCTTGAGCCCACCACAGAAATTCCTTTTGCAGACATGGAAGTAGTGGTATTATTGTTTCCAAACTGTGGCTGTGTTGAGACCATATGTTTTTTAGGTACCGTTGTAGTTTTCTCATATGCAGCTTTGCACATGGGATTAGCAAGGTGCAGGATGCCATAAATCCCAGAGCCTGCAGGATTTTCCTTGCAGTCAGCCTGGTGCAATTTGCCATTGTTTTGAAGTATTGATTTAGTTGCCCCTGCTTCTCTGGCGTGAGGTAGGCCATCTGGGTGTTTGTGTCCAAATTGGCACCCAGGAAAATTATATTTCGAGAGGGTATTAGCCTCGATTTCTCTTTGTTGACTGTGTATCCCAGAGAGTTTAATAACATTAACATAAGCCAGATGTTTCAGAAGAATGTGCTGGCTGTCCGCTTGGATCAGGCAGTCGTCCAAATAAGGGTATATTTGTATCCCTTGAAGTCTGCAGTAGGCAATTACTGATGCCAGGCATTTCGTGAATACTCTGGGCGCAGCAGATAAGCCAAAGGGCAATGCAGAGAATTGATAATGGGTTGAACCTGCAAGAAATCTGAGGTATCTTCTGCAATTTTGTCTGATTGGGACATGCAGGTATGCCTCCTTGAGGTCCAATGTTACCAGCCAAGACTCCTTGCCCAGCATGGGAAGAAGTTGCTGTAGAGTGAGCATCTTGAATTTTGGTACGAGTAGGAATGTGTTTAGGGTGGAAAGATCCAAAATAGGTCTCCAATCTTTTCCTTTCCTTGGCACCAGAAATAGCCTGGAATAAAAACCTTGACCTTGTTCGTGTGTAGGTACCTCTTGAATAGCTTTCATGTTTATAAGATCTGAAATTTGCTTTTGTGCCTCTGCCCTTTGATTGTGTGGCAGTTTTGGCATGCCTCTCATTTTTGGAAGGGTATGAAAATGGAATTTGTAGCCTCTGTTTATAATGTCCAGGATCCATTTGTCCTTTGTGACAACATGCCAATTTTTGAGAATAGTGCCAGCTTTCCTCCTAAGGGGCTGCCATTTGAGACCTGGTTGGCCTGCAAAGGGGAAAGTCATTGGGTTTGCTTTCTGAAAGATTGTGAGTTGTCCTCACCACCTCTTGGTGTAGGAGCTTGCCATTGTCTGCCTCTGTACGATCCTTGTGGTTGTCCTCTGCCCCTCGGGCGCCTGTATCTGCCTCTTTGGGGTCTGTCCGTGGCAGGAAAAGACCAGTTTTTGGAAGGCCAATTTCTACTAAAACGAGGAGGTTGAACCTGCAGAAATTCTTTCACAGTTTGCATTGACTTAGCTTTTTCCTCCATTTTTCGTAATACTTCCTCAGCATTTGCCCCAAATAGTACATCCTTTTGAAGAGGGGCGTCTAGTAATTTAGCTTTGACATGATCAGGCAAAGTTTGTTCCTTGAGCCAAGCATGCCTGCGTATGACTGAGCCTGTAACAGCAGCTCTACATGAGGCCTCTAGAGCATCAAAACCACATTGTAAGGTATGTTTACCCACTTGTTCTGCACTATGCGTCAAATCCTGCAACTCCAAGTCTGGTTGTTCAGGTTGTGACATTTTACTTTTCAATTGAGATAACAGAAACTGTTGGTATTTTAGCATATGAAACTGGCAGTTTAAGGCCCTCATGGTTAAGGTAGCCGAGGTATATACCTTTTTTCCCCACCTTTCTAAGGATCTGGAATCTCTCTCGGAAGGCAATGGATTTTTGGCAATGGAAGCCTTAACTCCCTTGGGTCCCTGTGAGATGGTTTCTGGGTCAGCAGCATGGCTTTTGTAAAGAAATTGGTGTGAGTCAGGAACCCTGTAGTACCTGTCAGGCTTAACTGGAGCTGGAGGTAGAGAGTCCGGGTTAAGACAGGCCTCCGAGTAAACATCATCTAGGATGTCCAAGACAGGAGGTATAGCCAGAGGCCTGTGCTGGGGTAACAAAAGAAATTCCCTGAGCCTTTTCTTGGAATCTGAATAATCCTGGCCTTCCCAGTGGAAGTGTTCCCTTAAGGTATGCAAAGTTTCCCCAGATGAGAAATCCTCAGGGGGGGGATACAGAAGGAATGGACTCCTCTGCATCAGAGTCTTCAAAAGGGGAGTAAGCCTGTTCCTGATCAGAGTGTTCTGAAATAATGGATCCCTGATCAGAGGAGGGGGAATCTTCCTCCACTCTGGGCCTTTTGTCTGGAGGTGGCTGAGAACCTCTGATTAGAGTAATTAAATCCTCAGCCATTTTAAGCATCTGTCTCTTAAGCATGGGGCCTGGAGATGGGCCCTGTGTAACTGGTCTCTTAGGGTGCATGGTTGCTTTAGACTTGGTGAAAGCCTTGATGGAGAAAGAAGAGGAAGGTCTGAAGACACCTTGAGTGGAGGTGGACCTGTCCACATTCTGTGTTTCAACACCAAGAGTGGCTTCGGTATCTGTAGTTGGTGTGTGGGCCGAGGAGCCTGCGTCCTCGGGTACAGGAGACACCGCCAAAGACGTGTCGTCAGTAGTCAGGGGCTGCGTAGGCGCCTCACTGAGAACCGGACCACGTGTAGTCGGCCTTGGCGTGGTGTCGGTAGAGGCCGTGGACCTCGAGTGTCAGTCCTTGTCTTTGCGTTTTTTAGACAAAACCGGTGTCGGGGTATCCGACGACATGGTATAGTTAAAAGTTTTCCCAAAAAAATGCTGGGCGAACTCCGCCCAACGCTTAATAGTGCATTTGTTGAATGTAGCACAACAGTGACAGACCGAGACGTCGTGGTATGGGCCTAAACAAGGTATACAGAGGGAACGGAAATCCTTAGGCGGTATTTGCTTCCCACAAGAAATACAGTTATTAACTTTGTCTGACATTGGTCTGAGGCAAGAAAAGTTTCCCCAACGGGGTACTTAGCTTTTAAGAAGACTTCGGTTTTCCAAATTTTTCGTAATCTCAGGAGCTGGCCGACCGGCACTTGCGAACTGCTTCTGCTTCGGGCACCGCGCGGCAAGAAAGACTGAAGAACATGGCGTCGGCTGGTTCTTTTATACCCCTGTCGCACTGACGTCAGGGAAGAGGCGACGACAACCGACGCCGGACCTAGACTTTGGAATTCGGCCGACCGAGGACCCGCCTGATGGCAGGAGAACCCATCTGTTATGACTGCAGCTGTATGCACGATGAACATCATTGGCTCCAAAGCTGGAGGATGGCACAGGTTGGATCTGAAATCAGATCAGAGACACATATGTTGAGGAATGGATGGAAAAGACATCAGATCAAGACAGTACAAGTAATATTCCCATTAAATAATATTGACAGAGTAAGTGTCACACAAGACTACTAGGAATCATAATTGGTCAATACCTAAAATATGGCTACCACACAAATTAGGTCAATATAATATACAAACTGTGGAATGTTTTATAAAAGTGAAATCTTATCTATTGAAATCCATAACTCAAGCTTGCCTACTACCTACCCTACTATATGCACCCCCAATCTCATCAACATTAAAAATATAAAACATAAATTAGAGGGTCTACTTGATATGGCCGAAATTTCAAAATGTCGACTTTCATATGGCCGAGACCATATGATTGACATTTGAAATCTCGACCGTACAAGTAAAACACAACTTACCTTAATGCTGCTAGCAGGGGGGCGAAGCCCCCCTGCACTCCCCCCCCCCCGTGGAGGGCTCCACCCCCCCCCCAACTTAAATATACCAACTCCGAGATTGCATTACAGTGCGGAAGTGGAAATCTCCATTCCGCACTGTAGCATGATGCCTGTTCCCTATGGTCGACATTTCAAATGTTGATCGTATGGTCTCGGCCATATGAATGTCGACATTTTGAAATTGGTTTCAATTGGTCGCCTCACAGCAAGAGGTTTTCCGGTTCGATTCTCAGCTGGGGTGCCTTCTGTGTGGTGTTGGCATGTTCTCCGAGTTCGCGTGGGTTTCTTCCGGGTACTTCGGTTTCCTCCCACATTCTAAAGACATGCTTCTGGAGCATTTCTCCCCGGGCCTCCACTGAAAACAGGATCTGTGGAACCTAGTTGGACTTTCCCGGTCAACAAAATGTTAAATAAATAAAATTAAATTAGAAGGGGACCCAAATTAGAGCACCTAACAGAAAACATCACTGTATAGTATGGTTACAGCTTCAGAATAGATTGACAACTCAATTAAAATTGTTTATAACCCAAATATCCTTCACTTACAAATCTTCACTATATGTATAAATCAAAAAAACATTTAGTTCACAGAATAAAGCTATAGCTGTTGGGTTACTCTTATATGTCAATACTGTACTCGGTTAATGTAGGCAAAATATGGAGCACCATACTCAAAGATATGCAATGTAAGCCAAAACTTAAAACTTGTTTTTTTAGCAAAATAACATATAATAAATGGAAGTGGACATGTTCACATATTACATAAATCTGCTGGATGAAATTAATGCACATTTCACCTTCAATATGTAACATGAGAATTTTCACCCCCAATCCATGCCACAATTCTTTATAAACAGAGGACTACTTACTTCCTTATCATTCTCTTGATTTATATCACTATATTTCTGCCATGCTTAAACATTGCTTCTTTTTCATAAAATCTCTTTAGAATTATCTCTATTCTACCATGTTTCTTTACAGTCTATTCCTTTTACTAGTACCATATCCACAGTTTCTTTCTTGTATCTCAAAAGTCTTTTCACTTGCATTAACTTGAATTAGATAAGGTTAAACTAGATTGCAACGTTTTGTATGTTACTAGTTAGTAACTGCCTTTGCAAAATTAATGTACTTGGCTTTCAGTGAAATGTTATACCATTTCTTAACTATATGAAGTATTATGTAAGAACTTACCATAACCTTAGATGTCCTTTTCTATATGTTGCTGTATTCATGACATCAGGAAGTTTGCCTCTGGTGAACTCTCGCATGTCGGCCGTTATACAAAAGTTAAATGCTACCGCTAGGGTGCGCGTGATGTCCCATGCCTTTCTAGGACATCGGTCATAAATGGACGTCTGGTATAAAGCAGACGTCGGCACACACCACTTTAGAACTGAATGCCGCCAGAATCAGTGACTACGTAGTGGTTACTCCAGGAAACTGGAATCAGGCAAATGTGAGGGGGAAGGCTGGATGGGAAGCTATACTATAGCCATTGATGAGGGAAAGGCAGTCCATACAGCCTACCTCGATCTGGCGAAGGCCTTTGATACAATACCCCACTCGGGTATCATTGAAAAACTCATCAGCTTAAATGTTAACCCATACATCACAAGATGGGTTGCAAACTGGCTGAGTGACAGAACCCACAGGGTCAGAGTTGCTGGCGCCATGTCAGACTCAAAGCCTGTCACAAGTGGTGTACCACAGGGCTCAGTCCTGGGCCCACTCTTGTTTGGCATCTACTTTTCCGAAGTACAAGCAAACACAGGAGGGTTATGGCTGACAAAGTTTGCAGATGACTGCAAACTGGGCCACAGTAGAAAACACATCTGACACAGATATCCTTCAGAAGGGTCTCACAGAAACGGATAACTGGTGCCAGAGCCATGGCCTAAAGTTAAATGCCAAAAATGCATAGTCATACCCTTCGGGAAAAACAAGGTTACCCCTAGCTACCAAATAGGTGGCAATCCACTGAGTACAGAAGAAGTTATCAGGGACCTGGGGACCCAGGTTGATAGTAGTCTGTCATTCGACACCCATGTAGCTAAAGTAGTTAGGAAGACCTTCTACATTGCCCACCTTATCATGAAGGGATTCTCATCTAGATCAAGGGAGGTCATAGTCTCCCTATACTCATCACTCATCAGACCAATGATTGAGTACAATGCCCCATTCGGAATGTATCTGACCCGACACTTGCAGCAGCTGGAGAGGCCACAAAAGTTCCTCACCAAAAGGATAAAGGGTCTCAAACATCTGTCCTATGCTGCCCGACTGAAAGAACTCCAGCTCTATTCAGTCGCTACCGCTTGCTCAGAGGTGACCTTTGCCTAACATACAAGGCCATGTCAAACCCAGATTTGATGAATATGCTTCACCTCAAAAATCTAGATCTGTCAGAGCCACAAGGGCGGAGACTTAAACCTCGACACGGCTATTAATAGGACGTGCTGGAGGGATAGATTCATCACCCAAAGACTCCCTATGCTGTGGAATAAAATCCCGGTATATGTGAGGCAGAGCACCTCGCTGGCCTTGTTCAAGAGAAATCTTGACCAATGGATGGGAGATCGCAGATATACCCCAGGGATTACCTCAGTGTCACTGCTCAACAGAGGCACAGCAAAATAATGGGTATAGTTCCCCATACTAAAGGGGTGGCGTAAGCCACAAAACTATGGGCTAGGCTTGTAAATGCCCTCGGGCAGATAGCCTAGTATGAACCTATGAACCTATACAGCAGCATATAGAAGAGGAGGACATCTAAGGTTATGGTAAGTTCTTATACAACACTATGTCCTTTGACTCAAATGCTGCTGTATTCATGACATCAAGGAGAGTGCAAAAGCTCCAGTCCTAATGAAGAGGAGGTGAACCAGAAGTGGTTTCCACAAACCGATGGAGGATGGCTCTGGAAAATCCTGCCCTAGCATTAGAGACCATATCCAGTTTGTAGTGTCTGGTGAATGTGTGAACTAAGGACCAAGTAGCTGCCTCTAGGACAGCAACTGTGTCCAATCCTTTAAGGAAAGCCCCTGAGGAGGACACTGCCCTGGTTGAGTGTGCCCTAACTGGAGCTGGGAATGACTTACCATGGTTGGTGTAGCAAAAGGAAATGCTTTTTTGACAGCCAAGAGGATATAGTTTGCTAGGAAACAGGTTGACCCAGGGCTGTAGGGTGATCAGAGATGAACAGCCAGTCAGACTTTCAGAAGGATTTGGATTTAGCCAGATGAAACCTGAGCTGTCTGTGTACATCTAGGGAGTGCAGTATCCTCTCTGCTCAGTTCTGTGGAGAGGGGAAAAAGGTTGGCAGGTTGACAGTTTGATTTAGGGACAGGTCATTTAACACTATGGGCATGAATGTGGAGTTAGTACGCAAACATACCCTGTCCTTGTGGACAACAGTGAATGGGGGGGGGGGGGGTATGCCACAATGGCCTGGAGTTCAGAGATCCTTCTGGCAGAGGTTATGGCCACCAAGAGTATTGTCTTCCAGGTGCAGTGTTGGAGGGAACAGTTTTTGGCTGGTTCAAACGGTGGTAGTGTCAATTTTTCTAAGACAAAATTAAGGTCCCAAGGAGGCAGAATGGGCTTCCTTGGTGGCCTGAGGTTTAGTGTCCCTCTCAAGAAGAGTTTGACCACTAATCTAGATGCTAAAGGTGGTAACCATGGGCAAGCAAGCTGAGATAGCAGACTGGTGGATTTTAATTGAGTATGATCGTCTGGATTTCATAAGGTCACACAGGCAGGACAAGAGCACTGGGAGCTCTGCCAACAGTGGCTGTAGGTTGTTTTTCTGACACCATAAGGAAAATATCTTCCATTTTGAAATGTAAGATTTTCTAGTAGTTGGTTTTCTGTCCTCCTGTAGAACCCGGATCACATCCTCTGTATATAGGTGTCTGAAGGGAATAAACGTCCTATCACCCACAATGTGAGGTTCAGTTTGGGCATTTGAGGGTGTGTGTGTGTGTTCTTTTGTCCTGTGCGAGCAGGTCCATTCTCTGGGGTAACTTGTGGTGATTGCCCTTGGCTAGGTGAAATAGTAAGGGGAACCAATACTGCCTTGGCCAGTAGGGAGTCACCAGCAAGATTTGACACTGTTCCTTCTAAATTTTCAGGACGACTCTGAATGAGAGGGAAGGGGGGAATGCATATGCGTACATCCCTTTCCAAGAGATTGATAGAGCGTCCACCTCCCAAGCCTCTGGATGAGGTGCCTTGGAGCAGGAGGTCAAGAGCTGTCTGCTCATGGGGGAGGCGAAGAGGTCCACATTCAGAATACTCCATCGATGGATTTGGTCCAGAAATACTTCCCTGTTCAGCAACCATTCGTGAGACAGGGTCATGATCCTGCTTAAGGAATCTGCCATCAAATTGTCTGTGGAGGGGATATATACTGCTCGGAAAAGGATATGTTTCTCTAGTGCTATTTCCCAACCCTGCAGTGCTAGTCTGCACAGGAGGTAGTACATTGTCCACCCCGTATGTTGATGTACCACCTCAGGGTGCATGGGAGTAGTTGACCTTTGAAAATATCCAAAGCTAGAATCGAGGCTCATTTCCTTGATATTGATGCAATCTTTTTGTTGAGTGGGGGTTCATGCGCTCCTCACTCCCCAATGTCTTAGGATTGCCCCCCAGCCTGTGTCTGAAACATCTATGAAGAGGTCTTGGTTTGGGGGTGTAGGCTGTTGAGGCAAGGCCAGGATTTCACTGAATCTGGGAAATCCACCACTTCAGTTCCTTGGACAGGCAAGGAAGTATGGGGATCATGAACTCTAGAGGATGTAGGTGCTGTTTTCAGATACCACAGAAACTTTCTCATGTGTATCCTTGCTAGGGGGACCATGGGGATAATAGAGGCCAGTAATCCTAAGATCCTGAGGAATTCCCTGGCTGAGATGGTTTTGAGGGGAAGGATTCCATGGAAGAAAGCTGAGGGTCACAATTTTTTTCTGGTGGCAGGCAAGCCGTCATTTCCCTAGTCAGAATCAGACACCCTAGAAACAACTGCTCCAGACAGGGTGTGTCAGGGAGTATTTTTTGTGGTTTATGGTGAATCCCATACCTGTAAGGAGGGAGATGGTGAACTGCAGGTGTTGCAAGGCCATGGAACTTGAAGTAGCCTGGATAAGGATGTTGTCTAGATAGGGAAAAAAGCTGTATTCCCTTCATCCTGGCGAAAGCCATGACTGGGGCCAGACATTTTGTAAATACTCTTGGGGCTGTAGAAAGACCAAAGGGCAATGCACAAAACTGACAGTGTACAGAATCCACTGAGAAGCGTAGGTACTTTTTGAATAGTGAATGGATGGGGATGTGCAAGTAGGCATCCTTAGGAATGCCTAAGGTAGAATGAGTGGAAGAAGTGTAGGGAGAGCATCCTGAAGGAGGGGACTCTGAGGAAGGTGTTGAGGTGGGATAGGTTCCAAGACGGGCCTGCAGGGGCCTTCTTTCCTGTGGACCAGTAACATTCTTGAGTAAAATCCCTTTCCTCTTGCAGGGGGGGGGGTCCTCGAATGACTTCTTGTGCAAGAAGCTCCTGCAGGATTGGAGGGAAAAGTGGGATTTGGTCTCTGGGCAGGGGAGGGATGCCTTTGGGAGAGGGTCTGGTCTCCCAGGTCATGAAGTATCCCTGTTTTACGACAGCTGGGACTCAGGAGTCCTGGGTAACCTGCTTCCAAGTGGGAAGGGGAGGGAGAGGCACATGGAAAGAGGGGTGTCTGGGTGGGAGGGCCTAGTAGTCACAGACTACCAGGCTTTCCTTGAAAGGACTGTTTAGAGGGTGGAGTAGAAGAGAGCGCCCTGAAAGAGTGCTGCTTCCTGTGGTCCTACCTAGGTTTAGCTTGCATTCTCTTGGCTGGGGACCTAACAAAAGACGTTTTAGCTGCGTAGTTTCTCTGGAAGCGTGGAACTGGGGAAACAAAGATGTGTCTCAATTCCTGCAGTTCCTTGCCTTTGGTCTGGAGGGTCTTAAAGATTTCAGCAGCAGCTGACCCAAACAGGTTTGTGTTATCCAGGGGTGCATCTAGGAGCTTGGATTTGATGTCATCAAGGAGGGGTTGCAATCTTAATCAGGAGTACTTCCTGATGACCGATCCAGAGGTAGGAGCCCTTGTAGATGCTTCTACAGCATCGTAACTACACTTGGAGTGTTTGGTCACTTGTGTGGAGGAGTTTAGGAGAGAGGAAATCTTGGATTTAGCAGATGAGTTAGGGAGCTCTCAGTTGCTTGACATCTTCCAAGAGAGCCAAGTAATACTTGGCCATGTGCCACTGGTAGTTGACTGCTCTTAGTGCTAGGGTGGCAGATGTAGAAGCTTTCTTTCCCAGACGTTCCATCATTCTGTTCTCTATCAGAGGGCAGAAGAAAGGTGGATGGTAGTAACTTAGATAAACTCTCTCAACTAGCCATCAATCCAAACGTCACCAGATGGGTAAGCAAACTGGCTCACTGATAGAACCCAAGTAGTCAAAATAGGGGAAGCCAACTCAAGCAGTAGACCTGTAACAAGCGGAGTACCCCAGGGTTCGGTCTTGGGGCCTCTGTTACTTGGGATCTACTTTTCTGAGGTGCATGCCAAAACTAGTGGGCTGTGGCTGACCAAGTTTGCAGATGACTACAAGCTGGGTGCCGTCATCAATTCCCCTAGTGATGTGGACATTCTCCAAGAGAGTCTCACTCAGACAAATGACTGGTGCCAGAAACATGGCCTCAAGCTGAATATCAGAAAATGCATCATCCCCTTTGGGGAGAGTGACGTCCCCACAAATTATCACAACACTGTCCTAAGCACTCAGTCGTGAGGGATTTGGGCACCCAGGTTGATAGCAACCTGATTTTTTGACCACCATGTTGCTACTGTGGTATGGAAAGCCTTCTACATTGCCCACTTTATAAGTAAGGGTATCTCATCCAGGGACAAGGAAGCCATAACATCTCTGTATCCTTCCCTTATAAGGCCCATTGAGTACAACGCACCTTTCGGCATGTATCCTGCAAAGCACATGCAACAGCTGAAGAGACCATAGAGGTTCCTCACCAGGAGAATCCAGGGCCTCAAACATCTACCATACACAGATATGCTAAAAGCCCTATTCTTCTACTCAGTTTCATACAGATTCCTCAGAGGTGACCTCTGTCTGGCACAGAAGGTGATCACAGACCCCACCTTGATGGGACTTGCTGCATAACCGCAAGTCAAGCTCCAATCGGGTAATCCGCAAGCACGGCCTCAACCTGGTCTGTGAAATCAATGAGACTTGTTGGTGGGACAGGTGTGTCCCAGAGACTTCCTCATCTATGGAATATACTCCCTCTCCACATCAAGCAGAGTACGTCTTTACCCCTTTTTAAGCGCAACCTGGATAACTGGATGGGAAACAGAACACACCCCTGGGATTCCACCCATGTCCCTGCTGGACAGGGGCATTGGATGCTGATTTGTCTAAACATGGGCTAAACTCTTGGCTAGGCTTATAAGGGCCTCAGGGCAAAAAGCCCAGTAACCTTCTATGATCCTATGAACCTATGAACTTAAGATGTTTTGTCAATGGTCACAGAAATTACTGCAGGGTCTGCAGAAGGGGCTTTATACAGGAAGGTTGCCTCCTTGGGCAACTTATGGAATCTGTCTAGACGCTTGGGTGCTGCTGGCTGAGAGACTGTTTTTAGAAGCAGCCAACAAGGATCCAGAAAAGCAGGGTGTGTACTGGTGGCACAGGAGGAGGGCTGGGAGACTCCAGTTGTAGGAGCTCATAGCATCTCTTTTGGGTCTCAGTGACCTGACTGCTGTCCCATTTGAAAAGATTTTGCATTTTGGTGAAAGTCTTCCCAAAGGTGAGGTCCTCACCAGTGAAGTCAGTGCCGCTGGACTCCTCCTCTTGTTAGGCATATCCCAGAGGAGAAGCGATCTGAGAAGAGTAGGTGAGGGATACATCAGATGAATCCTTCTGTGGAAGTGTTGTCCAGAGCAGGCCCCTTAGGGGTAGTGGGCGTGGGGGCCTGTGCAGGCATCAGGCCCTGACCAAGGCCAGAAAGGCACTGAGCAGGCTTTGGGTGAAGGCCTGCCAATCCGGAGGCTGTTCAACTGGTGAACCAAGCAGAGGCTGAGAAATATGTTTAATTTTCTGTTTCCTCTTCTTATGGGTGCCTGGGGGAGAGGATTCAGAAATGTAGTGGTGGGTTGGAGGGATGGACGCCGGCAGACACTCCATTACATCAGAGACTATATCCTCACTACAATTTGGGAGATGCCACGTGGGCCCTTGGACATAAGCCTCGGTTCCCCCTCAGCGACCAAATCAGATGCCTGAGATTCCCTCCAGGACGTGAACTCGAGCAAAGGAGAGATTTCCTCCGGGCCTTATCCCAAGGAAGCTCTGAGAATTCTGGCTCGGACACCGGACCTTCACTAGCCTCAAGAGCAACGGCTGGAGTGGAGGGCGCAGCAATCTGTTCAGGCCTACTCTTTTTGGCCTTCTTGACTGGGGATTCGTCTGAGGGTTCGGACATCAGATCCATCCTAGAAGCTAGACATTTGAGTCTCTGATTTTCAAGGTATAGTTACAAGGCTGCGAGACGGCTTCTGAGGGTGCTGGGGACAAAGACCTGACAAATACTACAGGTGCTATGGTTGTGTTCACGGCCTAGGTAGAATAGGCAAAGCTCACGTGAATCGTTATGTGGAATTTGCCTTCCACACCTACATTTGCCCTTCCTACCTGACATGTAACCCAAAACAGTAGCAAGTAAACAGAAAACCCCTAAGGGGTACTTATCTGAAGTCAGAAGAAGAAAATGCTTCTACTGGCAATGTAATGACCCAGAGCTGGCATTCACACAAGTGGCAGTGAAGTTCTGGAGAGGTGTGTGCTGATGTCCACTTTATACCAGACATCCGTTTACGACAGACATCCGAGAGAGGTGCGGATCACCACACTCACCCTAGTGGTAGCATTTAACTTTTGTATAATGGCCGGACATGCGAGAGTTCAGCAGAGCCAAACTCCCTAACGTCATGAATACAGCGGCATATGAATAGAAGGACATTAGTATGGTATGCTAAACACATACCACATGATCCTTCTCTGTTTGGTGGAGCTTTTCTAACCAGGGCTGAAAATGGGCTTTTGTTCAAATGGACTATCCCAGTTGACATACATTTGCTTGTCAAGTGTTTTGACAAGCTGCCTAGTGCAATACGCAGAATAAATACTTCAGTTTGCTGCACATTTCAGAGATAAAAAATTATCCGAATGCCAAATAACCAATCCATGTTTAAATGATTTAAAAACAATTTACTTTGCGTGTGAATTCAAAGAACATCTAACTTATTGGGGCTATGATCAGTGATATAACTATAATCCTTCGTGATATATAGAGCTGGGTTATGTTCTCAAACAGAAATTATACTTAATGGTGATGGCATCTGTCGTGGATAAATTCTGGGGTCTGTGTACTACAGGGGCAGGGTCCTTTCTACAGGACTGAGCAATTTATTTTACAGTTACAAAACACCTAATTTAATATACGTAAAGCTATACTTAAAACTAAGGAAATCAAATTAGCAAGTATTCTGTGTGCAGCAAGAAGGTGCACTCAAACTCATGCTTTTTTTTTTTGAGCGGGGGATGTTCAAGTTGGACATCTGACAGACTTCTGGGAAAACAGTAAACAAAAGAAGCACTTCTTGCTGACTCCACCACATATGAGGAGCAGAGATAATTTTCAAATAAATTCACTCAACTTTTGCCATGTGTGTGTTGACATAGGCTAAAATATATTTGCAAGACATGCTCATTGCCAAGTGCAAAACTCTTGTGCATAAAGCTCACTATAAGCAGACTTGCATGGAAGTGCTTACATAAGAATCTATCTTGACTCTAACAAGGGTGTACATTTACTTGCATGTAAGTTTACCATCTACATTTTATGGGTGCACAGACGGAAAACAATTGGTCACTTTCACAATAATGGATATAGGGATTGCCCCACTAAAAAGGTACAATAAAACATTTTGGATATGTGAAAAACTCTCTCAAAGCAACTGTCTGCCAAGCCAACTGTCTGGAAGAAACTCTACACCCACTCCACTAACATGCTGCAAGTACATACATTAGTACACAAACTAAAAAAGAAAGAATTTACACACTACACTATGCTGCAGCAGAAAAATCTTCATGATCAATGGACTCTTAAATATTATAGAAACTGCATAAAGTTACAAGCTGTTCAGAACATCCTACAGTCAAAATGTCAGACACCCTTGATTTAAACTGCAAATTTAAAAGTAAAGCTACAAAATAACTTACTTTTGGGACCATTCAAAGTTCATTCCAGACTGCAATGAAAAAGCCTGGATCATCTCTTGTTGCGTGGCAGATAATGTTGGGACAGGGCTACTGGAAGGTGTTGGCGCTGGAGAAACAAATGCTTTACGAATTTCTCCTGATGTTGCACTGCGTACACAAAGGTGATCATTTACAATGCAAAGCCTATTAAGAAAAAAAGGCAACATGAAGTCCTTTGAAGGGAAGCTTTTTAGAAACCTAACAAAACCTACATAAAAATTAAGGACATTTGGTGGAAAAAAAATTTAATCAGAAACTGTAAAGGGGAACAAAGAGCTGCAATAACACTGGGCTCTTTCTGAGACAAAACAAAGAAAGCCAGCAAATGTGGGCTGTAAATACTAATTTATTAGTTATACATCCAAAAGAGCTTCAATTGAAAATAACAGACCGGTTTCGGCTTGGATTTTACCTAGCCTTCCTCAGTGTCCAGTAGACACTGAGGAAGGCTAGGTAAAATCCAAGTCGAAACCGGTCTGTTATATTCAATTGAAGCTCTTTTGGGTGTAATACTAATAAATTAGTATTTACAGCCCACAGTTGCTGGCTTTCTTTGCTTTGTTTCAAGGTTGGTTTAGCCATGCAACAGTTTCTGTGCAGGGGAAGGAAATTTGGATGCGTATACTCTTTTTGAAACACCAACAATTAATGGCAAAATGTGCAACCACCACCATTAAACAATACAAAGAAAAATGCGACTATGATACCAAAACAGAATTATTGATCAAAACCCAACATAAATACTAACAAAAAGCACGGGAAAACAATGGTTTTAATTATTGTACATAAATCTAAAAGACAAAGGACTACTCAAACCGGCTGGAGAAATTCATAGCAGAAACACTAAATCAAATAAAATTTTAATGAGTTAGCAATTTCATCTTTTTCTGCACTGACGGACACTTTACAGTAATTACACTAAAGATACCAAGCAGTTAAATCACATCACAAAAAAAAAAAAACTCAATTAAAAAATTCAACAAACAACACAAATGTATTTTCCAGAAGATGTCACGGGTGGGGACAGAGAGGACCTGTTTGACTATTTTGAATACAAGTGGCAACTGGTACTTAATGTTTGCAGATTCTCAGGGTTTACATTCTAGTGTTAATTTTAAATGCCGGAACAGTTTCTGTTTAAAGAATATTAACTTATTCACAGATTCTCTTGTATTTAATAGTTGAATTTTTGAAGCAGCTCTAGAAAGTACAGTTGTGTACACTTAACATAAATGTAGATATTCGAGTGTATTCACTGTTGCAGTCATTACATTTGGGTAATCCTGCTGGCAGGTTGCCCTCAGTCGTCCTGAATTCCTAAGTCTTGGGTCCTGCATCAGTTGCTGTCGCCCCTTCCCTGATGTCAGGGGTATAAAAGATGCAGCCAATGCCATTTTCTTCATTTTTTTTTGCCCCAGATGTCAAGTGCCCCCTAAACGGGTAGGCAGAATTTATAAATATATAAAAATACATGCACCAATATAAACTTTACCTTCATCTACAAGCAAATACACCACATAGGTCGTATAAATTAGAGAAGGAAAGAAGTTCCAGCAGAAAAAAGGGGGATGGCGGGTGGGTAACCTGGACTGCAACAGTGAATACACTCGAACATCTACATTTATGGTAAGTGTACACAACTGTACTATGTTCTTCGTGTTTCACTGTTGCAGTCATTACATTTGGGTAGAGTCCCAAAACTATGGTTGGGAGGCTGGAGCTAAACAGCATTAGGAGCGGCTATAAGGCCCTGCAGAACTGCAGTGGCAAAGCCTGCCCTGGATTTAGAGTAGAGTGGCAGACGATAGTGCTTTGTAAAGGTGTGCAGTGAACTCCAAATAGCAGCCTCTAAAATGTCTTTGGTTGGTACTCCCCTGAGGAAGGCTGCTGAAGTGGCTGCAGCTCTGGTTGAATGTGGCCTAATGCCCTTAGGCACTGGCTTGCCATGCTGTGAATAGCAGAAACGAATGCAGTGGCCTATCCACTTTGAAACAGTCTGCTTTGAGATAGCCTTTCCTTGTGATCCTGCAGCATATGCCACTAGTAATTGCTCTGTCTTCCTGAAAACTTGGGTTCTGTCCAATGAGAATCTAAGCTGTCTGTATACGCCTAAAGAATGCAGAATTCTCTCCCCCTTGTTCTGTGGATTTGGATAAAAAGTTGGCAGATGAATAGTTTGGTTAAGAGCCACAGTGGACACCACCTTAGGCATAAATGTTGCGTTTGTCCTCGGAGAAACCCTGTTTGGATAAAAAAGTGATAAAAGGTTCCACAGCCATGAGTGCCTGCAGCTCTGAAACTCATCTTGCAGAAGTTATTACTAGGAGCAGAGCTGGTTTCCAAGATAAAAACTTTATATCAGCAGTAGCAGCTGGCTCAAAAGGAGGCAGGGTGAGTTTTTCCAAGACGCAGTTGAGGTCCCATGCAGGTATTGGTGATCTCCTTGGAGGCCTCACATTTTTGGCTCCTCTGAGGTACTGCCTTAGCAAAGGATGAGAAAAGATTGGTGGCTCTGTATTGTAATGAGCCGAAATGGCAGAGGCATGAATTTTAATTGATGAAAAAGATAGGCCTTTGTCCAGCATCTCAGTTAGGTATTGCAAAATCTGAAGAATATTTGGTACAGCCGTTATCAGTTCCTTGTGCCTGGTTCCAAGCACAGAATCTCTTCCATTTTCCAGCATAAGATTTTCTAGTACTAGGCCTTCTGGCTTCCAAAATGACATCCATCACAGCTTTACTGAGAGGTATGTTTTGTATGACTACATTATCCGCCATGCTGTCAGGTTTAAGGTCCTGAGTTGGCTGTGCAGGATCTGATTGTTTTGCTGGGACAGTATTTGAGGTAAGGTCCAAGCTGGGCATTGAGACAAGTTCCTTAGGATTAGATACCAGTACTGGTAGGGCCAGTCTGGGGCAATCAGTATCATCTCTGGCTTCTCCTGTCTGACCTTTAGGAGGAGAGGCAGTGGCGGAAAGTCATATACTGATAGGTTTTTCCAGCTGAAAGATAGGGCGTCCACTTTCCATGCTTGTCTGTTATAAGTCCTTGTGCAGAATCTTTTTAGTTGGTAATTGTGAGGGGAGGCAAATAGATCTAAGTCTGGGCATCCCCATTTCCTTGTTATCATGTTGAAGACTTGTGGATCCAGCTGCCACTCATGGGGATCCATGAGGTTTCTGCTTAGTTCATCTGCCAGAGTATTTTCCTTTCCTGGCAGGAATTGTGCCTGCATATGCACTTGGTAAGTCAATGCTGTGTCCCACAAAGTCATGGCTAGTCTGCAAAGGGGGTAAGAATGTGTGCCCCTCCTGCTTGTTTATATACCACATGACTGTGCTGTTGTCTATCAGTAATTGCCCCGAATGAAGTAGGTCCTTGAAGGCTGTCGGGGCATTTTGAACAGCTAGCATCTCTTTTTGCTTGATATGTAGATGCATTTGGTTTGAGGACCATGTGCCCTGAATGCATCTTCCTGCCATGTGGGCCCCCCAGGCACAATCTGATGCATCCGTTGTTAGCGTCTGCCTGGCTGGGGGTAATGTGAATGGCTGTCCCTTGTTTTGGTGACAAGCCTTCGCCCACCATCGAAACTCCTGTTGCAGGCAGGGGATGAGAGTAATCATTGTTTCCAGGCTGTGGCAATGTTGAGTCCAAACACATTTTAGGTACCACTGAAGTTTCCTCACATGCAGTCTTGCATATGGAATTAGTAGGATGCATGATGCCATGAAGCCCAAAGCCTGCAGAATTTTTCTTGCAGATAACTGGGCCTTTGTTGCCAACATTTTGAAATAGGTAGTCATTTGCCTTTGTCTGGCGTGAGATAAGCCATCTGGGCAGTTGTATTTAAGCTTGCACCCAGGAATATTCTCTTGAGAGGGTACTAGTTTTGATTTCTTTTCGTTGACTGTGTACCCTAGGCATGTTAGAAGTCTTTTCACAAACGCCAGATGTTGTAGAAGAATGTCCTTGTTCTCTGCTTGAATTAAACAGTCGTCCAATTAAGGATATATTTGTATTCCTCTTTGCCTGCAGAATGCAATTACTGGTGCCAGGCACTTTGTAAAGACCCTGGGCGCAGTAGATAAGCCAAAGGGCAGTGCAGAGAATTAGTAATGCATTGTGCCAGCCTTGAATCTGAGGTATCTTCTGCATGACTGTCTGATTGGGACATGCAGATATGCCTCTTTTAGGTCAAATGTTACAAGCCCTGCATGGCAGAAGCTGCTGCAAAGTCAACATTTTGAATTTTGGTATATCCAGGAATTTGTTCAGAATAGATAGGTCCAGTATTGGTCTCCAGGCTTTGTCCTTTCTGGTTACCAAGAACAGTCTTGAGTAGAACCTTTGTCCTTGCTCTTGCTCTGGTACTTGTTGAATGGCCCCCCATGGCCATGAGGGATGAGACTTGTTTTTGTGCCTCTGCCCACTGATTTTCTGGCAGATCTGGCCAACCGTTTGCCTTTGGCAGGGGTATGGAAATGGAACTTGTAGCCTTGTGACAATATATTTAGAACCCACTTGTCCTGGGTTATAATGTGCCAATTTTGAGAAAAAGTGCTAATTTTCCCCCGAAAGGTGCTGCCAGGAGATAAGTGCTTGGTGCAGGCAGGGAAAAGTCATTGGGACTGTTTCCTGTATGGTTGTTACTTGTCTTCTCCAACTTTGGAGGTAGAAGCACCCCATTGCTTTGACCTGTATGAACCTTGTGCCTGGGATCTGCCTCTAGGGCGTCTGGATCTGCCCCTTTGAGGTCTGTCTGACTCAGGAAAGGATCAATTCTTTGTAGGCCAGTGTGTACTAAACCTAGGTGGCTGTACTTGTAAAAAAATCTTTGACAGTTTGCATAGATTTAGCTTTGTCCTCCATTTTCTTTAACACCTCTTCTGCCTTAACACCAAACTAAGTATCATGCTGTAAAGGTGCATCTAATAATTTAACTTTGACATGATCAGGCAGATTTTGTTCCTTTAACCAAGCATGTCTCCTAATTACAGAACCCATAACTGCGGCCCTGCAGGAGGCCTCCAAAGAATCAAAACCACATTGCAAAGTATGCTTTCCTACCTGTTCAGCTGCATGCAATAAAGCCTGCATTTCCTTGTTTTCTGCACATTCAGAGTTTAACAACATTTTCTGTTTAAGCAATGCCATGACATGTTGCTGATATTTGAGCATATGAAACTGACAGTTTAAGGCCCTTATAGCCAATGCAGCAGATGTGTAAACCTTTTTCCCCATCTATCCAGTGCCCTAGAATCTCTGTCAGAGGGGGTAGGGTTTTTTGCAGCGGAAGCCTTAACTCCTTTGGGACCTTGTGAAATAGTTTCTGGGTCTGCAGCAGGGTTTTTAAAAAGGAATTTATGAGAGTCAGGAACCCTGTAGTATCTGTCTGGCTTAACAGGAGCTGGAGGTAAGGAGTCAAGGGTCAGACTAGACTTCGAAAACACATCTACAATGTCTAACACAGGTGGAATGGTTAGAGGCCTGTGTTGAGGCAGTAAAAGGAAGTCCCTGAGCCTCTTTTTAGATTCTGAAAAACCTTGGCTCTCCCAGTGGAAATGCTCCCTCATGGTGTGCAAGGTTTCCCCAAAAGAATAGTCCTCTGGAGAAGCTGAATGTATAGATTCTTCAGCATCAGAATCCTCATAGGAGGAAGAGAATATTCCTGATCAGAAGAGGAATCAGAAGAAATAGAAACCTGATCGGAAGATTCATAGTCTGTCTGTTGCCTAGGCCTCTTATCAGGAGGGGATGGGAACCCCTGATCAAGGTAATCAACTCTTCAGCCATTTTGAGCATCCATTTTTTGGGCATAGAGGCCTAACCACGTGGCTCTATAGTTTGTTTCTTTGCTTTAGAAGGTGCTTTAGTCTTTGCCTTTGAAGCTGAAGTCGGTTTAATGTAAAGATGTTTAGGTCTGAATACACCCTCAGAAGCCAGTGCCTGCTCAGCGGCTCCGGACCCATCTGAGGGAATAGTGTCCGAGGCTCCAATACGTTGAGTTTCCAAGCAGCATAGCCGACTCCACGTGGGAGTCACTAGTGGCCTGCGACTCTAAAGTAGCGGGCCTCAGGGGCTGCGAAAGCTCCTCACTGAGAACTGGCGACTGGCTTAGGAGAAGCTTCGTCGGTTTTGGGCCTCGATTGTTTCTCTCTCTCCCTTTCTTTGCATTTTTTGTGAACTCCGGTAGTTGGATGGCTATCCGATGACATTTCTGGATAATTAAACCGGCGTCCAAAATAGTTTAAAGCAAAATCATACCGACACTTAAAAGTGCGTTGGTTAAATCTAGCACAAAACTAACAACCAGAAACGTTGTGATCAGGGCCTAGGGCAAGGAATACAGTAAGAATGAAAGTCCTTATGAGGTATTTGCTTTCCACAAGAAATACAATTTACTTTTTCTGACATCGGTCTGGAGCAAGAAAAAAGTTTCCCCAAAGGGGTACTTAGCTTTATTGAAGACTTTGGATCTGAAACTCGAACACGAAAATCTCAGGAGTCAGCCGACCGGCACTTGCGAACTGCTTCGGGCACCACACGGCAAGAAAGACTGAAGAAAATGGCATTGGCTGCTTATTTTATACCCCTGACGACCTGACGTCAGGGAAGGGGCGACAGCAACTGACGCAGGACCCAAGACTTTGGAATTCAGGCCGACTGAGGGCAACCTGCCAGCAGGATTACCCAAATGTAATGACTGCAACAGTGAAACACGAAGAACATCAGTTTGATAATGTCTGTTAATGGAAAAAGTCGTTCTCAAACTTTGACTTGCTGTTTAGATTCTACAGTACTTGTGTGTTTCTCCATTTGGTTTCCTTGATCAGTCTTGATTTTTAAATTTATGGCTGTTGGAAGCATTGTTTGCTGCTTTTTGATTTTTCAATAGGTTGTCAAACATGTTTTTCTGAGTCCTCCTTGATATTGAAGAAACTTCAGAATCCAACTTCACTATACATGAAGTGATGAAGAATAAGGCTTTATCAAACATAATGGTCCAATTAAAGTGCTAAAGATGTCAAAGCAACAACTTAAGTTAATTCAGCTATGGTTTCTTCGAGGAATGTCAGGTCTAAGTTTGTTCTTCTAAGGGCTGTAAAAATAAAGCTATATACTATCCACAATGCTGGATCCTTTTCAGTCAGTCAGTCTGATATGATTACTCTGGATACACCGCAGACTGTTGGATCTGATGTGGCCCTTAAGCTAGTGCTCTAATGCCTCTAGCTCATTCAGAATTTTCCCACAATCCCTTGAGACAGAGATAGACTTTCTGCTTAATGACAACCTGCATTAGAACACAGGAATATAGAATCACCCATGAGGAGCAGGTGCCAATTTGGAAGGGGGATGGAGGGAGTGAATGCTGTCACATCAGACAGAATTGGATGAAAATGCTGCGTTATGTTAAGTAAATAAAATAACTTCTTATTTTAATTTAGCAGTCAGTCTGATTTGGCAGAATTCCAAGCAACTTGATATCTTATCTTGTGTGGAATAATGGCAGGATACCCTTCAAAACAAAAGCTTCAAATACAGCTCTAGATCTGGAAATGTCCAACTTGGTGTCTGGAAAAAGTATATAAAATAGACTATGTTGCTGCTGCACTTGTGAATGAAGGTATTTTTTTAAAGGAAGCTGTAGAGGTAACTACTGACCTTGATGAATGCGTCTTGGGCTTCAAGGGCAAGGTTTTGTTTCTGCTACAACAAAATAAAGGTAACACACATTGACACACACATGGAAAAGGTCTACTTAAACTTTCATGCCAAATGTGTTAGGAGCAAAGGAGACAAAATTATGAATCTTTTCTGAAGGTCTTAGTTCAGTTTCTACAGTCACAGAAGAAGCTACATCTAAGGTATGCAGAAGGTATTTACCCTTTGACTTAAACCATGTAGTCAAATACCTGCTCAGTCAAAAAAAATGCCTCTGACGGAGTGGCTGGGAAAGAAAACTGAAAAGTTAATACACTAGTTAAGGTTAGATTCTGAAGCAACCTTAGGAGTGAAAACTGATGAAGTGAAATGAGCTGTGGTAGATGAGGAAATGCAACTCGCATATTAGTCTGAAGTGATAGCCACCAGAAAAAAAAATGTTTTTCTAAGAAACTTAGCAAACAAAGAGGGTTCAAAGAGGTAACTTATCAGAGCTACTAGAAGTAAATTAAAGGTCCCATGTGGAGCAGTATCCTTAATTGCTGGCTGAAGAAGAATCCCATTGAGAAGTGCTTTGAATAATTTGCGAGAGGTTAAATGTTTTTGAAACATTTGAAACCGAAACAAGCTGAACTTTAATGGTGGAGAAGCTTCAGCCATAGTAGTACAAGGTGGAGAGGAAAGGGAGCACATCTATTGCGAACACCAAGTATGGATACAAGCCTTGAAAGTTAGCACAGATGGAATGGTGGTTCCATTTGCTATCACACATTCACTTCAGTGGTTCAATGAATAAGTAAACTTGGGTACTACAATGGCCAATTTAAACTACTACTTAGACATCACTGGAGAATACAGTAATGCCCATGTAAATGTTATTAAATCACTTGCCAATATTACATGTTTAGGTAATGAATTCCACATCCTTACTGTCCCACAGGTGTCAGTCCAAGGGGATATACTATCTATTAGCCAGGGAAGACATGGCTGACAGGCCACCCTGCTTTGCCAGTGATGGTCTGCACTGGTCTCCTCTAGGCTTTCAGACACTGGCAAAGGCATTAACCACTCATATTGTGCCGTTTTTTAGGCAGTGTCAAAATAACCAATCTCCCAACATATCAAAATCCTCTCTAGATAAATTCAAGATACTACTGCTTAATGCTTGGAGTCTAAACAAGAAACTGTACTCTCTGGAAACGCTCCTTACTTTGGAAGATGCTGACATCTGTGCAGTCACAGAGACATGGTACAAAAGGCGTGGAAAGCACCCCAGTCGTGCAAAGCTACAATGCCTTCCACATGTTCAGACCACAAACTGACATGTTCAGACCACAAACTGAGCATGAAAGAACCAAAGGAGGCGGCGTATCCATCTTCATTAAGGACAAGTACACCTCTAGACTGGTCAAACTGCATGACACTCTTGAGTTACTCCATGTCCAATTAACTATAAGCAAAACCCCCAGCCACATCACAGCTAGCTATACGTCCCCCACCATGAAACAGAAAAAGCATACCACATACTTGGACTTACTGGAGTCACTTGTCATACAGCCCAATACCCTATTCATGGTTGGGTAATTAAAATCACTCAAGTGTAAAACATACATGACAAGAAACATGCTGACTCAGAGGTTCTTGGACTTTTGTCAGTGCAAATGCTCTGAAACAGCTAGTCAGCACATCCACAAGAGTCTCAAATGTCCTGGAAATAGTACTAACATGGTAGAGAGTATTGCACCCCCCACACACACACACACACACACACGATATTCTCCCTGGTAAGACTGGACCATAAAACAGCCTCGTTTGTTGTAATTATAAGACCAGACACCCTATCAAGCTTAAAAACACTCAATTTTTCAAAGACAAATTACCTCCTACTAAGTAATGGTACATGAAGTTTCAAAGCCCCCTCAAACACAAACAAGGATTCCTATGTAGAGGTGTACACCAATGCCCTGTATCACCACTTAAGCAGCATTATAGAACTGGCTGTACCTGAATGGATTAAAACCATGTCTTCCAAAAAAAAAAAGCCACCCTGGTGGACCCCTAGTACAAAACAAGCTATACAAGAGAAAAACTAATGTCCAAGAACAAGAGGGAACTGGCTCCACAGAGGAAGAAATCCCTTTGTAGCTTAAACAAATAAATTTGAAATCTTCAAAAAGTCCTCCAAAGCCAATTACAAAGCAAAAATAGCCTGCCTAGCCAAAGGTAATCACAAGGCATTATAAATGTCCGAAATCAAAAAGGGAATACCCAGCTATATGCTTAACTGGTTCGGAATGGCACCACCCATACTCAACTGGATGTAACAGCAAATCTGCTAGCTAACAGATTTGGAACAAACTTCACCTGCCTGTTCCCTCCAGTCATCCCCCAAAGTACACTTCCCACTATTCCACAGCTTATCTCAAGACAGGCATCTCGGCACTTTCCAAGGCCAGAAACGCAGCATAAATGGGAACAGACAACAGCCCAGGCTGCCTTTTAAACAACTTAAAACATGAACTAGCAGATCCACTGTGATCCCTGTTTAACCACATCCTGCAAATTGGTTATGTTCTGGCAGAATGAAGGACAGCAACAGTAATCCCTCTGCACAAAGGGGAACCATCTACTGACCCTAGGAATTACAGGCCCATAAGCTTGACTAGCCTCATCTGGGCCATGGAAATAATTATTATGCACCTTATTAACAAGGAAATAGGTGATCTCCAAACTCTGGACCCAATCCAGTTTGGATTCGTTAAAGGTAGATCATGCCTGTTAAATATGGTCGACTTCGAGAAAGTCACCAAGGCCCTGGATGAGGGAAAGAGTGCATACTGCCTACCTTGATCTAGCCAAGGCATTTGACAAAATTATGCACTCTGATATTATAGAGAAACTCTCCCAATTGGGAATTAACCCCTATAATACCAGATGGGTAGCCAAATGGCTCAATGACAGGACACACACTCTCCGAGTGAGTGACTTCACCTCTTGCACCGACCAATCACCAGTGGCTTACCACAGGGTTCTGTGCTGGGCCCCTTACTGTTTAGAATTTATTTCTCAAATGTCCAGGCAAACATATGGCCTGTGGCTGAACAAACAGACTGCCGATTACAAACTGGAAGCAACCATGTTAATATACTGCATGCTGGTTTAACACAAATGACTGGTGCAAAAGCCACGGATTAAAGTTAAATGCAAAAAAATGCATTATTATTCCCTTTGGAAAAGCTTACATCCCTAATTACATTACAGACAGGAACCCCCTAATAGCAGACCCATAGGTACATGATCTGGGTACTCAGGTTGATAGCAACTCTGACCATCACGTAGCCACAGCAGTAAGGAAATCCTTCTATGTGACATCTTATAAGTAAAGGCATTGCACCTAGATCTAAGGATGTTATAACTCCATTATGCTCTGCTCTCATCATTTCAATAAATACAATGTTCCCTTTTGCATATACATCAGACACCAGCAACAACTGGACAGACCACAGAGGTTTCTCACCTAGAAATTACAGGGTACACAAAATAAGTCTTGCGTAGAAGGACTGAAAGCCCAGTCACTACATTATGTCTCCAAAAGGTTGCTAAAGACCTGTCACTATATTCCGTCTCCTACAGGCTGCTAAGGGGTGACCTGTGCCTGGCTTACAGGGCAGTCTCTGACCTGGCCCCGATGGAAATACTATACTTTCGTAAATCAGACTACACAAGGGTCACTCATGCCAGGGATCTTAACCTAGCTTCTGACATGAACAGGTCATGCTGGAGAGACGACTACATCTCCCAGAGACTACCACTTCTCTGGAGCAAGCTTCCAATTCATGTGAAACAGAGTCCCTTCCCTGATCCTCTTCAAATGCAGCCTAGATCAATGGATGGGTGACTGCAAATTCACTCCTGCAGTAGCACTCGTATCCCTCCTGGCTAGAGGAGGTTGGTATTGACTACCATAGACCCTTACCTCTGCAAACCTCGCTTATCTAACCGCCAACAATTGGGGCAACTTGGGATAAATATGGCTAGGCTTATAAAGGCTCTAGGGCCATTAGCCTAGCAACCTTCCATGAGATACATAATAATGAAAGATCTCTAAAATAAATTTGAGTTGGAAATAGATATTCTTGCATTTAAATTTTTATTCCATATACCAATACCATGATCAATAAAAACATCCAATAATTTGTTCTAAGGCATCTATATTAATAATGATGGCACCTCTTAGAAAATGGTAAGCCAAACACTACAAAGACAAATATTCCAGTCTTTCTTTATAAGAAAAACTTTGACGGTCATCTGTCTGATAAATGCTCTGAATTTGATCCAACTTCAGTTGCAAAACATTTAATGCATATAAAGGGCCCCCATACTCAATAAAAAGTCAATGTCTTACCACTTTCATTTTTCCTCAAAGTGTGGGATCGATTCCGATCCCTCGGAACAAACTCAGCCGCATCTACAGCTTGTGGAAACCAAAAACTCTCTAGCTCAATCCTTACCCACAAGGCACTGTCACACTACCTCAGATATGAGTTTGCTGATGGAAACATTTTTAGGTAAACCATATCTGGAACTAAAAATAAACCAACAAACGGTAGAGTGTGTAAAAGCATATTCTTCCAGGAGCAAAACCTGTGTAGGGGGATGGAGGGAGGGGAGTTCAGGAAAAATGAAAACTGACAACACAGATGAAACGTTAGGATAAGATGCAACTTCTTTATCTGATGTTAATTTACAGTTTCTTCTCAATGTGTGAGACACAGTCCCCAGTTACCTATAATCCTGGGTGGACTCAAGGAAGGATATTCCTAAGCACCACTGAGCCAAATGATGCCCTACACCGAGAAACCAAATCCAATTTGTAATGAGTAATAAAGGTATAGGGAGATGCCCAAGAAAATGCTGCACAAATGTCATCCATGGATGTCCTGGACTGAAAAACAGATGTTGCTACAGCTCTAGTTGAATGAGCTTTTAACAATTTTGGTAAAGTGACACCCAATTTGTTATAAATTAAGGAAATACAATCAATCAGTGAGCCATTTGGCTGTCACCTTGTTCACTTGTCTCCCTAACTTGTTTTTTTAACAGGAAATAAATAATTGATCAGATTTTTCTGAAATTTTTTGTCCTATGTAGATAGAATCTTAATTGTCTGTGAACATCCAACATACACCAAGAATATTCACCCTTGCTGGAATACCTGGAAAAGAACACTAAGATTAATGTACTGGTTAAGGCTGGTCTCAAACTACCTTTGGTAGAAAGAATGGATTGGTACAAAGTGACACTGATGTCTTTATGAAAAAACAGGTATGGATGTTTAGACGATAAGGCTTGAATCTCAAATTCTTCTAGCAGAGGTAATAGCTACCAAGAAAATAGATTTCTGAGGCAAAAACTTTAAATCACAATCACTGGCTGGTTCAGGGGGGGTGATTGCTTGCAATATCAGATTAAGGCCCATGGAGTAGGATTCCTTGTAATGAGATTTTAAGAGAAAGGTACCCTTTAAAAAGGCTTTACAAAGTTTAAGAAAAGCCACTGAAGAGCCTTGAAAACCAAAGTGAAAATTGGACATAGCCGCTAACTGGACTAATTGTGGAGGCCGAAGCTCCATCATAGTACAGTGAGGCTAAAAATGGAAGAATCTCATGGATAGGTGCTGAAAAGGATCAACTTTATTTTGGAGTGCCCAAAGAACAAACAGTTTCCATTTACTACGGTAGAGCTTCTGTATAGATGGTTTATGAGGAGACCTATATCGGACTGTGGAAGAGAGTATTAGTAATCTGGCTACTAGTGGAACTGGAGAAGCCAAGCTGGTCAGCTTGAGATTTGGAATGTCTGTATGAACAATGCCTGTCAGGTGAGACAGGAGATCTGCAGTTGGATCCAGAATCCAAATTTGTTGCAATAGATTAGGCTAAATGAAGGGAAACCAAATCTGCTGAGGCCAAAATGGGCAATGAGGATGTCCCTGCTCTTCAATCTGATTGCTTTCTGTTAAGAATTTGGGGATTAATGAAGTTGGTGGAAAGGCATATAGGAGACCAGACAGCCAAGTGTGCAGAAGAGCATCCCTCGGTAACTCCCCTTCTCAGGGAATTAGGGCAAAGTAGCTGCTGCATTTGTTTAGGGGAGAAGGAAACAGGCAGCAGTAAGGCTGACCCCAAGTTTGGAAAATCTCGTCCAACACTTTTTGATTGAGGGACCCATTCGTGAGGTAAAAGTATGAACCTGCTCAATTTGTCCGTTATCACATCTGTCATCCCCGGAATGTGTGCTGCTACCAGAGAGCAGTTGGATGAAATCGCCCATTGCTATATTATGAGGGATTCTTGACACACAGGGTAGGATCAGGTTCTCCCTTGTTTGCGGATGTACTAAACTACTGACATGTCTGTTTGAATCATAACAGTTCCCAGAGGTAGAGCATCCTGAAATGCTTGGAACACCAAAAGCGCGGCTCTCATCTGCAGGACGTTTATGTGCAGACTGGCCTCTGTTGGGGACCAAGGGCCTTGGACTGTCTTTCTCTGACAATGTCCCCCCACCATAGCTGGGAAGCATTCGCGGTCACTGTAGCTTTGGGCTGGATGGGAACAAAAGGACAGCCTTGATAAACTTGGTCCGATTGAATCCACCAGGTGAGATCCCTTTTGCATGCAGTGGTGACAGAGACAGGCACTGGATGGTGAAAAATGGACCACTGTGTTGCAAGCAACTACTGTAGTATTCACATGGAACCTGGCCTGGGGAACAATAATTATAGATGCTGCCATGGACCCCAATTGTTGGAGAATTAAATGAGCTAGAACTTTGTAGTCGTTGATGACACCCAGTACTTGATTCCTGACTGTCTGCAGTCTTGATGGGGAAAGTGCAGCTATTGTGGCTCTTGTGTTTAAGGAAGCTCCTATAAAGTCTATGGTTTGACTTGGTTTGAGCAGAGATTTTTTGAAGTTTACAATCACCAGGTAACAGTATAGTTGTATAACTTTCTCTCTTGCCACCAACAGTCGATGCCTGGTGGTAGCAGTGATGATCCTGTCGTCCAGATATAGAAAAACATGGAATCCCTGCAATCTCGAGTGAGCTGCTACTACTGCCATGTATTTGGTGAACACCCGGGGGGCTATGGTGAGGCCAAAGGGCAGACCAGGAAATGGTAGTGACTGGCTCCTAACTGTAAGCAAAGGAACCTTCTTGCTTGTCTGTCCATGTGGTAGTACACATCTTGAAGGTCCATCGATCACATCCATACATCCTTTCCCAGAAAGGGAAGAATGGACTGAACCGTTTCCATCTGGAATTTGTTTTTTGAAACAGACTTGTTCAAACTGCTGAGATCCAGAAATGGTCTCCAGTCCCGTCTTTTTGGGCACTATAAATTTTGAGTAAAATCTGGACTCTGTGTGGTCTGGTGGTACCTCCTGGATGACTTTTCTAGCAACTTTCGTATCTGTATGGCAGCTTGTTCTCTCTGACTGGGTGGAATGTCCGGGAATTTCTTTGACGACGGAGGAGGAAGGGAAAATGGTATCTCAACTTCTGGAAATGGTCCACTGCACCCACGTATCCGAAGTGATTACTAGCAAGGCTCTCTGGTGCAGTGATAAGCAACCCCAGAGTGCCTGCAGATCGGTACAATTGGGCCCCATTTAACCCATTCACCTCCAGAACAACTCTCTTGAGTGTGTACCTTTAACTCACAGTGGGTGTGGCTTGAGCCTTTAAAAAATGAAGTTATCACCTTACACAGTTCTAACATACTCTGACAGAAGTCAAATACCAATACAATTGTGTTTGCCATCATGTATGCTTCTGGATAAAATATTCTGAAACCTTGTATGTAGCATGATTTTGAAATTATCAATGCAAATCTGAACAAGCAATATTTGACACCTAGAGGCGCAGCAGGAGTTAACTGCAGAAACACCTGGAAGCGCACTCAGCTGTAATAGGTTAAGAAGAGATTTAAGGGTTTGCCAGAGAAGGTATCTTCGAAACACTGATTCTATAGGCCTCCTCTGCCATAAGGGCAGCATCTTCGTTGAAGTTCCCTCCTCTGCCCCAGGGGAACTCTCACCACGTGTCCTGAGTAAACCCTTGAGATTTTCTGAATCACGTTTTGCCACTGCTTTGCGGATTCCTACAAAAAGGTCTATGTGGAGTGGAAAAATGTATGTCTATAGCAGAAACAGTTTTACCATTCTTCTCACACACTGTCAATGTGTCTGACTGTAGGGCCAAACAATGTGCCGTCAAAGGGAGCAATGACGAACACTTGACGGGCTCCACAGAGTCACATAAGTGCATCCAGGCACGCCTCCTTATGGAAACTCCTGAACAGCCGCTCTAGTAGTTCCTCAGGTTGCATGTGAAATGAGCCTCATGGAAGAATTAGATATGGCGGTTAGGGTGGACTGAGGGGTAACAGATTCTCGGACCTCTTCAGAAACCGCTCCTGAGACCGTATCTGAAAGTTCCTTAATCAGGTCCCTCTGCAATCTAGTAAAGTGTGCCAAGTAATTCAAGGACCATAGAGCAAAGATCAATGACAAACTCTCTTCCCAAACCTATCCACTGTCCGAGACTCTTTGTTGGGAGGATGGGCTAGAGGAACTCTCTCATCTACTAGTTCCCTTTTCGTGGTTGCCACTACCACCACAGCATCCACCGGCAATCCGTTCGTCCAAAATGGTTTATCCTCGGGGACTGACAACTTTGTCTGGTCTCTTGGGGACTGGCTCAATGGTGTCAGGTGCCTTCCACGCCTGCCGAGAGGTCAACTCACGGAGCTCATCAGTGGGTGGGGAAACCCAGGAGGTAAATGGGCTGGTATCGTAAGCCTGCGGGTACAGGGATTCCTCAGTCGAAGGGTTAATGGACTTCCAATCACCTATCTGCTTATGGATTTCTAGGATGTCTCCAAAGGAGACAGCAGGGGGTGATCTGGAGGACCAGTCTTCAAAATCAGTCTCTTCCATGAACTCTTCCAGGGAGTCCAATTGCTTCCTCTTACACAGCTTCTACCTGGGGACCTCCTCAGTGGGGTGATCTGGGGAGGTTTTAGAAGGAGTACCATTGCTGGGTAACCTTAGGCTTAGGTGCCTACCGTCCCTGCAGAGGGAATGTCTGAAGCTCTGGGCAAGGGAGTGTGACAGGGATAGAGGTTTTGAGGAGGAATGGCCCCACTTGCTGACTGATGTAGCCATGGCTTCTCCATAGCCTTAAAGGCAGAACCACCGACAAACAACAGGGAACCAGGAATCGCAGTCCCTTCCTGCACCGATAATTCCCCGGTGCTATTAAGTGCCGAAGCTCCAAGGTGTAGGGAAAGCTCCAAAAAACCTTGAGCTGACCCTAACCCCTCGGAACAGACAAGTAAGATATGGCTCTAAGAGCTCTCCAGCTCCAACTGAGCCAAAGAGCTCAGAGCAATTGCCTGATCTGAAGACGAAGTTATCTCCAGAACCAACAGTCGCTATCGGATGGCTCAGAACAGAGGACTCTAAAACCTCTGGAGAAAGTACAGGAGGAAGAAAAGGATAAGACAATGGAAGTGGTCCCTGGCCAAAAGGGGTAGGAACAGAGGATGTCCCTGTCATACCTTGAGCCCAAAGGATCTTCCTCACCTAATCTCTCCACATCATCCTCAGTGAGGCTCCTGAAGAACTTGTCGAGGCAACACATGGTGACCTAGACCTTTCTAAAAAGAAAGATGGCAACCTGCCAGAAAAGGGGTCAATAGGAGAATAACGAGCCCTTGGAACAGAGTAAGGCTCTTTACTGGGTGGTGCTGGTTTCAAGGAAGCCTGCACCGAAAAGGACTGGTTCCGACGAATAATTCGGGACAGAGGGAGATCCCGCCGTGGTGGTGCTGCGGTAGTGTTGTCGCCTCACAGTAAGACGCTGTCTGGTTCGATTCTCAGCTACAGCATCTTCTGCGTGGAAACGTGTGAATGGGCGTACCTTCGTTGAAGGTAGTGTCAGGGCTGGTAACTCGGCACGTAAAAATCAACTACCAATCATTAGCGGACCGGAGTTCCGCTGTGGCGACCCCTAACCGGGAAAAGCCAAAAGAGACAGACACAGTTGTCAGCTCCAGAGAAGTGGTTAGAATTCAAAATTTAGATATCTTTGCGAAGAGGGCCCAAATAATATACACAAAGTGAGAATCAGAGTACGGGATTTTATCCCCTCACTTATCGCAGCATTAAACAAAAACAGTAAGCTTAACCTTAACCATCAATCTTCAAAGCCAGCTGGTTTCTCACACACACACACACTCAACAAAACGGGAAGGTGACAGCCACACTCTCAAAGGACAAGGTTAGAGATTAGCAAGATAAGACAGAAATCGTTTTTTTTTTTCATTTTTAAAACACA
This sequence comes from Protopterus annectens, assembly GCF_019279795.1. Lineage (NCBI taxonomy): Eukaryota > Metazoa > Chordata > Ceratodontiformes > Protopteridae > Protopterus > Protopterus annectens. Next base: position 330,312,769 of record NC_056738.1, on the reverse strand, counting down.
AGGAGAAAGGTTAGGAAAGGAGTGACCATCAATGACGATAAAGAGCTACACCTGTAGATAAAAAGATCATAAAGAGAAAGAAAAAGAAATGCTAATGATAGTATCTAGATCATTTTCATATGAAGGGAAAGGGTAAGGATTCAGAAAAGAGAGGGAAAAAAACAATATTAGTGATAGTATCTAGAATACTTTTGTATGAAGGGAAATGGTAAGAATAGAAAAAATAGGCATATTGTGAAAAAAAATAAAAGATACATCACTTATCTGGCTTGAGAGATAACCACGTCTGAATTGCAAGGGGGCAAATGAGATCTGAGGTAATGTGACCACGTGCATTGTGGTTAAGGCTTGCGAGTTTTTCATTTCCATGAGTTACAGAAGCGGCACCAAAGCCTCACGTCCCTCGTAACCGAACTCACACATTAAGGAGAAAATGAAAACTGACATCAGATCAGGTCAGGTCTTACACACTTGTTAAATAGATCTTTAACACCACCAGACTATCTCTGGTTCAGGAACACTGAAGGACATTCCCCATAACATTTCCTAATAATGTTTGTCAAATTAACTTCAAAGCTAAAATTTGTATCTACCATGAAACCTAGATTTCTCATTACCTAAGGAGAAACACAAATCTGATTATCCACTATGGAAGGATACTGAATATGCACAAAATGTAAAATGGCCTGCTTACTGCTAATTTTCATACCTTTAACCATTCATGCAGATTATCAAAGAAAGATTGCAACATATATCAGTCACTATTAGTTATTGCCTACCCTCTTAATATCGTTGCCAAGCTTACTTAATCATACAGAGTTAGATTTTGGACATTCTTACATCAAGTGACCAAACAACAGTGGCCCCAAGACTGATCCCTGAGCTCCCCCAGCCATTAATCTACGCTTGGAGTAGAAATTTTAATTTGCACTCAGTAGAATCTACCCAGTAGCCATGTAGCTACACAGCCAGAGTTATTGTTTTTCACTAAAATCCTTATAACTGTTTCATAGGGGAGTCAAAAAGCATAGCCAGACCCAACATATCAATGGCCAGTGAGTTATCCAATGAGCTAACAATCTGCTCATAAAAACTTACCAAATTAGTGACATATGATATCCCTGAAAGGAATCCATGTTGATATGTCAGAGCTAAAGTCCAGAACTTGCTTATAGGAAAGCACTTACCCAATATGCAAATCAAACTAACAGGTCGATAGTTCTCAATCATACATCCTGGTTTACTTTTCAAAATGGGAACTATTACAGCTATCTTCTACAGTTTAGAAACAAAAGCTTCCTTGAATGATTTTTGGAACAAAGTTAAACATGGAATCAACTTTTTGAATATTATTTTAAGAAATATACATTAAGACTATCAGGTCCTAAAGATGAATTCTGCTTTATTTTAAATAAAGTTGGCTTTACCATTTCCTCATTTATATTGGGGACATCTTGGGGTCCGAATGGAGAGATGATAAATCTGCAAGCAAAGGAGTGTAGTATTGCTGGAACTGAATTCATCCTCAAGTCTTGGTGAGTAACTTCACAAGGTGGACCCTGTTTTTCAAAAAAAAAAAAATCTTACCAAGATGACATGGATATATAGACTGTATTTTATATACAGCATATATCACTGACAGATTAAGATAAAAAAAAATAGCTGGGTGCACAAGACCCAGGATAAAAAAAGTGCCCAATTCTGTTAGGCGCACTGGTACCACAGACTGGAAAAAAATGACTGTGTAGAATCCTGAAGACATGGAAACATTCCTACAATGGGGCTAGCCAGGCTCAGTGGGAGGATGGCCTCCTGTTGTAGAAGGCATTAGTAGTCTACAAAAATCACAAATACTGACAGGCCAAATAAGAGCGATCTAGAGTAGGCTATTGTGGATAAGAAAAAAAATATGTATTACTATGCAAGAAGCCCAGAATTTCCAGACAAAAAGATGTACAAAAAGATTAAGCTAGAAAGAAGAGGAAAGAAAAATACTTGCACAAGAAAAACTAAGCTTAAAATAAAAATTTGTGTTCATTAATACAACAGATTTATGAAAAACATTATACAGACCAAGAAACCTCGGACCATTTGGAAAAAGCAACTGAGGAAGTGTGAAAATATAAACAACAAAATCTAGAGATTTTTGAAAAGTATAAAAAAGAAATATGGACACAGGAAAGAGATCTGACATGGTGCAATACAGAAAGCCAAATTAATCCATAAAAAAAAAATACACCCCCAAAGATATTCAAAGAGAAATACAGGCAAAGGCACCAAGACATGGAAAATTTCACAATACAAAAAAATAAGATCACAAACAGGGAATATAAAATAGAAGATTAATAAAGTAAAAGTTAAAAAAATGAAGGTTGAAGTCATAGAACTGCTATGAAGTGAAGGATTTAGTGTAGGAAGTCTAACACTGGTTACATCAAAGCATGATGAGAGAAACAGGGGCAGCAGAGGACATATGAAGAAATATGGACATGGGAAAGAATTAGAGATTTAAAGTGGTGCAATATTTATGCAAAGGAGAAAGTAAAACTAAACAATAAAGATCAGCACCCCAAAGCTATTTGAAGAGAAATACAGGCAAAGGCATCTGGATATGGAAAACTTTAAAACACACAAGACAAGTAGAAAAGATTAGTAATGGAGAAGTTAAAGAAATATAAAGAGAGATTATGGACAACCTGAGAAGTGAACGAATTAGTGTAGAAAATCCAACTCCGATATCATGTCAGAACACAGCAATGGATCCACAAATTAAGGAGAAACTAGTGATGCAAGAAACATCTGTTCAGTTGTCATATGAACATACTTTGGAGCCTTCCACAGGAAACTTGTACAAAAGTTCAGTTGGAGTTGCATAGTAAGGGAAGGAACAGGAAACTGGCTGACAGTCAATGTCATGGAGTGATAGGCCAGTGAGTTCTCACATGAAAGAGCAAAGGACGAGACAGGAAGAAACTGAAGACAATATGGCACAGGAAGATGCTCTGGAATTTTCTGTAGAATGCCCACAGGAAATGGAAAAAGTACAGTTGTGTACACTTTCCATAAATGTAGATGTTAGAGTGTATTCACTGTTGCAGTCATCACATTTGGGGTATCTGCTTGTAGTAGCCCTCATTCGGCCTGATTAACAAAGTCTTGGGTCCTGCATCGCTTGCTCTCTTCTTCCATGACTTCAGGTCGTCAGGGGTATAAAACATACAGCCGATGCCATTACATCAGTTTTTCTTGGTCCAGATGTTAGCCACCCCCCCCCCCCAATGGGAAGCAATTAAATCTATAAATATACAAGGTTATACATCCAACAAAAAAGCAAATACACCAAAAAGCTTTTAAGCATAGTAAAGGAGAGTAGAGGTACAGCCAAAGAAGTAAAGGGGATGGACGGAGGGTAACCAGGACTGCAACAGTGAATACACTCGAACATCGACATTTATGGTAAGTGTACACAACTGTACTATGTTCTTCGTGTTTCACTGTTGCAGTCATCACATTTGGGTAGAATCCCAAAGCTAAGGATGGGAGGAGGAATTTAGATAGCATTAGGACCAGCAATAAGGCCCTGCAAAACTGCAGTGGCAAAGCCAGCTCTGGATTTAGAGAAAATTGGCAGATGGTAAAGCTTGGTGAAAGTATGTAAAGAACTACAGGTAGCAGCTTCTAGGATGTCCCTGGTAAGGATGCCTCTGAGAAAGGCTGCAGAGGTAGATGCAGTCCTGGTAGAGTGGGGTCTGATCTCCTGTGGAATAGGTTTTCCATTGTGCTTATAGCAGAAATTAATGCAATGGCCTATCCATTTAGAAATAGTTTGCTTTGAAATAGCCTTCCCTTCTTCCCCTGCAGCAAATGCCACCAGCAGTTGTTCAGATTTCCTTTGAGGTTTAGTCCTGTCCAAGTAGAATCTAAGTTGTCTGTGCACATCTAAGGAGTGCAGTATCTGTTCCCCTTTGTTCTGTGAATTCGGAAAGAAGGTTGGCAGATGAATGGATTGATTAAAAGCCACACTGGATACCATCTTGGGCATGAAAGAGAGATTGGTCCTGAGGGACACCCTGTCTGCATGAAAGATGATGAAAGGGTCCACTGCCATAAGGGCCTGTAATTCAGATATGCTTCTTGCTGAAGTGTTTGCTAAAAGGAAAGCTGTTTTCCAAGAATTAATTTTAACTCTGCAGTTGCAGCTGGCTCAAAAAGAGGAAGAGAGTTTTTCCAATACAAAATTAAGGTCCCAGGCTGGAGATGGGGCTCTCCTGGATGGTCTTAAGTTTTTGGCCACTCTGAGGAACTGCTTGAGTAGTGGGTGAGAAAAGAGGGGTGGTTCTGTGTTGCAATGAGCTGAAATGGCCGAGGAGTGAATTTTGGAGGAAAAGTAAAGGCCCTTGTAAAGCATCTCAGTTAAGTATTGAAATACCCGAGGTAAATTGGGCATTGCTGTGGCCATTCCTTGAGTTTGGTTCCAGGCACAGAATCTTTTTGATTTTTCAGCATCTGGTTTTCTAGTACTAGGCCTCCTTGCCTCCAAAATGACATCCAACACTTGTTTACTGAGGGATGGTAACGGAGAGATTAGGTAATTAGCCAGGCTGCCATGTTCAGGGTTTGAAGCTGGGGGTGCAGAATATGGCTCTCCTGCTGTGACAGCAGGGTAGGGGGTCTGAGGCAGGTGCCATGGGGCTAGCTGTGACACTGCACAAGGGGGGGTACCAATGTTGGCATGGCCAGTCTGGTACAATCAGTATCATCCTTGGTTTGTCCTGTTTGATCTTTAGTAGTACTTTGGAGAGGAGAGGCAGAGGAGGAAATGCATAAACTGATAGATTTTTCCAGCTGAAGGACATAGCATCCACTTTTCAAGCTTGTTTGTGGGGAGTTCTTGTGCATAATTTGTCCAATTCTTAGTGCTGGGGGAGGCAAACGGGTCTATATCTGGGCTCCCCATTTGTTGATCAACATGTTGAAAGTCTTTGGTTCCAGTTTCCACTCGTGTGGGTCCATGAGATTTCTGCTTAGTTAGTCTGCCAGTGTAATTAGCTTTCCTGGCAGGAAATGAGCCTGTAGATGCACTTGGTAGCTCAAGGCTGTGTTCCACAGGGCCATGGCTAGTTTGCAGAGGGGGTAAGAATGGGTACTCCCCTGCTTGTTTATGTACCACATAACAGTGGTGTTGTCCCGTCTTTACCATTAATTGTCCTGGAAGAATGTGGTCCTTGAAGGCTGTCAGAGCATTCTGTACAGCTAACATTTCTTTTTGATTGATACGCAGGTGCATTTGACTTGGGTTCCATTTGCCCTGAATGCACTTCCCTGCCAGATGCCCCCCACCCCCAAGCATAGTCTGATGCATCTGTGGTCAGGGTTTGGGTGGCAGGGGGTAGAATGAATGACAGTCCCTTGTTTTGGTGACATGCCTCTGCCCACCAAAGGAACTCCTGTTGCAGGCAGAGAATGAGAGGAATCATTGTTCCCAGGCTGTGACAATGTTGACTCCATAAGCTTTTTAGGTACCATTGAAGTTTCCTCATACACAGTCTTGCATATGGAATTAGTAGAACGCAGGATGCCATGAACCCCAAAGCCTGCAGAATTTGTCTTGCAGATTGCTGGGTTTGTTGCCACTTTGAAGTATGTTGTCAACTGAATTTGTTTGTCTGGTGTGAGGTAAGCCATCTGGGCAGTTGTATTCAAGCTTGCACCCAAGAATGTAATTATTTGAGAGGGCACCAGTTGTGATTTCTTTTTGTTTATGGTGTACCTTAGGCATGTTAGAAGCCTTTTTACAAATGCCAGATGTTGAAGAAGTGTATCCTTGTCCTCTGCCTGAATGAGACAATCGTCCAGATATGGATAAATTTGAATGTTTCTTTGTCAGCAAAATGCAATTACTGGTGCCAGGCACTTTGTGAAGACCCTGGGCGCAGTAGATAAGCCAAAGGGCAGTGCAGAAAACTGGTAATGCATATAGCCTGCTCTGAAGCGGAGGTATCTTCTGCAAGATTCCCTGATTGGGATATGCAGGTATGCCTCAAGTCTAGAGTTACCAACCAAGCATTCTTGCCTAGCATAGGCAGGAGCTGTTGTAGAGTCAGAATCTTGAATTTTTGGAATGCCCAGAAAAGTATTTAGAATGGATAAGTCCAGAATTGGACACCATGATTTGTCTTTTTCTGGCTACCAGGAAAAGTCTTGAATAAAACCAGTGTCCTTTTTCCTTTTCTGGCACTGACTGAATAGCCCCCATATCCATGAGGGACATGACTTGTTTCTGGGCCTCTGCCCACTGATTTGGGGGCATATATGGCCATCCGTTTGGAATTGGCAATGTGTGGAAATGAAATCTGTACCCCTGGGATACTATTTAACCCTGAGTACAGTCTCACAGCGCTTCTATGCTTACACCCGAAATCTTAATTTCTTTTGTTCTCCCTGAATAAATAGAGGGTCCAGCAGCAGGCATTTCCTTTCTTTTTTCTGACATTTGCAGATTCTACCTGCTGCTGGAGCCCTCTATTTATTGATCAGAATCGGAGACACCTGTTTGGCGGTTTTTGCTTCGAAGGTCTCTTGTTTTAATTTTACCGGCGCCAAGAACTGCTTCTTACTGCTGAATTAATTTAGCCTATGGTAAGGTAAGCTGACATTATGTAGGCTAGGGTAGTGGGTTTCATTCTTGTATTTTTTGGTGCACTGATTGCAAGTGCGTGCGGAGAGAATGAAGTGTGTATACAGAAGTGCCTGCTTGTGTGTATGAGAGCGCGATCGGTTTCTGAGTGAATGCAGAGTGTGTGTATGAATGTAGAAGTGCCTGCTTGTGTGTATGAGAGCGATCGGTTCCTGAGTGAATGCAGAGTGTGTGTGTATGAATGCAGAAGTGCCTGCTTGTGTGTATGAGAGAGCGATCTGTTCCTGAGTGAATGCAGTGTGTGTGTATGAGAGAGCGATCTGTTCCTGAGTGAATGCAGTGTGTGTGTATGAATGTAGAAGTGCCTGCTTGTGTGTATGAGAGAGCGATCGGTTCCGGAGTGAATGCAGAGTGTTTGTATGCATGTAGAAGTGCCTGCTTGTATGTATGAGAGAGCAATCGGTGAATGAATGAATGCATGATATGAGGAGAGATTAGATGTAAACCATAGCTGTCTGGGAACAGTAGGATGCCTATGAAAAACATAATGATGCCTTGGGTATACACCTCAGGGCATGGCTATACAGGGATAGTAATCCAGTAATGTCACAATACATGTTCTAGTATGGCTTCAAGCTCATGAATTACTACTGCTACCACTGTTCTGAGCTTTAGAATCAAACATGGCATCTTAGCAAGAAAAATTACATACAAGTACTCATTTCACCAACTATATGCTAATTTATTTACTAATCCTTTGATGACCAGGTTAGTCCCACTAAGTTGGTGGCCTCTTTTCAGAGGATTTTCCCCTATGGTAAACAAAAATTTAAAATATGGAAAAATATGCACAAGTCTGTTTAACTGATTGGATTTGGGCTCAGAGGATGCTGATTACTGAAATTGGGTTTGTTTTTCTCATGCGTCTTTAGACTGTTGCTCTAAAAAGATACAGACCTGCTGGTCATCAGATTTTTGATAAGTTTCAAATCTTCTCTTAGGTTTGACTCCATTCCAATAAACAATCTGTTGTTACTTTAACTGCTAGGTACCCTTGAATTACTAGTTTTTTTCCCATAAACGTGTGGAAACTTGTATCCCTATACTATTGTTTACATTTGTGGAACAGCTATGTTTCATTATATACTTCTTAAAAATGCAGTTTCTTTGGATATTTCTGCCCTTTTATTACTCTCTACAGGCAAACCTGCTGATTCATATGCAGTCCTTTTCTTGCTTTCAAATTGTGCACTGCCTTGGAATGTACCTGTTTTTTTTTTTTTTTTTTTTTTTTTTTTACAACCACGACACAGACTTGTTTAGGTGGTCCCTGCTTCATTCAGTCTTAATAGACTGGAGGCGTTTCATTTTGTTTCTTGTGCATACGTGGACATACAGCAAATGTTTTGTTTTGGTGCTTGTGCATACTTGACAGGGCTAGTTTTGTAAATTCCACTCAGTTTATTTAGTTGTGATAGCAGGAAGTATTTCTTACAGAGATAATTAAGGGGAAATGTGGTATATTTATGGTAAACAGCAGCTCGGATAGACTAATGAAGGGGTCCATTGGGGGGAATGTTTCATTTTGGTTCATGTGCATACTTGGAAGGGCTGTTGAAGGAGTTGTCGATGGAAATGTTGCATTCTGTTGCATGTACATCGTAGGACAGACTGCTGAAGGGGTCACTGGGGGAGATGTTTAATTTTTGTGCTTGTGCATACTCAGACATCAGATAAAGAAGTTACGTGCTCACCATAATGTTTCATCTGTGCTGTCCTTTTTTTTCATTCTTCAACTACCTACACTCCGAACTCCCTGATACATATATATATATATATATATATATATATATACACACATACATACATGCGTTAAAATGCCAGGTTTTTGTGTCCACACGAGCCTCAGACTAGCATTCATTATCCACGCTTAACCAATATATATATATATATATATATATATATATATATATATATATATATATATATATATACATATACATATATATATATATATATATATATATAGATATATTGCTAAACATATAGATATGTCCTTGGATTAAACTCAATAAAAAAAAAGAAGTTATGTACTCACCATAACGTTCCATCTGAGTAGATACTTCATTTGTCTGCAACCTGTGGGAGTCGGATCCGACCTCGGATCCGGCAGCTTTCCAAGCTTCAAGATCCGAGCTCCTAGCTCCTCCCCCTACCCATAATCCCTTACTACCAACCACATTACCTCAGATCGGTTATTTTGCCCTATAAGCTAAAGACGGAGAAGACATTCTCCAAAGGACAATACCTTACCGAGGTTCGGGGGATGGCAGGGGGGGTCGGTTGCAGACAAATGAAGTATCTACTCAGATGGAACGTTATGGTGAGTACATAACTTCTTTATCTGAAGTAGTTACTTCATTTGATCTGCAACCTGTGGGACAGAGTCCCCAGCTTACCTAAAGGCCCTGGGTGGTCCCTACGGAAGGATATTCCGAAGCACCGTGGAGCCAAAGGAAGCCCTACTTCTGGAGATCATGTCCAGCTTGCAATGAGAAATGAACATATGGGAAGAAGACCAGGTAGCTGCTGAACAGATATCGTCTACTGGAACTCTAGACCAAAAAGCTGTTGAGGTAGCCACAGATCTAGTAGAATGTACCCGAACTACAACCGGAGCTGGCTTGCCAGCTGAAATTGTATGCTTGTCTGATACATTGAGAGATCCAATTTGCTACTGTCACCTTAGAAATTGGTTTGCCCATGGCTGATTTAGCATAAGAAACAAACAACTGGTCTGACTTGCGGAAATCTTTAGTCCTATGCAAGTAAAAATGTAGTTGTCTGTGCACATCCAATTTGTGCAATATGTATTTACCTTTGTTTTGGAAACTAGGAAAGAAAACAGGGAGGTTAATAGATTGATTAATGTTAGTCTCTGTGGCTACCTTAGGCAGAAAGGAAGGATTAGTCCTGAGGGCCACCCTATCTTTGTGAAAAGTAAGGTATGGCTAACTTAATGCACAAAGCTTGCAACTCTGATACCCGCTTGGCCGAGGTAATAGCAACCAAGAAGGCCGTTTTCCAAGATAAGAATTTTAAAGGCACTGAGGCCGCCGGTTCGAAAGGTGGTCCTGTCAAAGCTTGTAAGACCAAGATAAGATCCCATGGAGGCATAGCTGGCTTAATGGGAGGCTTTAAGAGAAACGCGCCTTTTAGGAAGGCTTTGCATATCTTAGCTGACGCCAAAGAATTTACGCCATCCCCCACATGATAATGAGAGATGGCTGCAAGTTGGACTTTAATGGTGGACGCACTAGCTCCCTGCCTAAAAAGGAGGGATAGGAAGTCCAGGATAGTGGGAATAGGAACTGTGAAGGATCTAATTCCTTATCCTTTGCCCAGATGGAAAAACGTTTCCATTTACTGTTGTAGAGCTTTCTGGTGGACGGCTTATGAGCTGCCATCAGAATAGCCTTAACCGGGGACGAGATACCGGGAGTCCTAGCCATTAATGGAACTGGATCAACCAGGCTGCGAGCTTGAGGTTGACCAGGTTCAGAGTGTGGCATCTCGTCGGATGTGAGATTAGGTCTGGTCTGGGATCCAGAATCCATGGGGGTGCCACACTGTGAGACTGCAGAAAAGGGAACCAGACTTGTCGAGGCCAGAATGGGGCAATTAGAATCACTCTGCTCCCCAACAGACAGGCTTTCTGGATGAACTTCGTCATCAGAGGAAGAGGAGGATACGCATAAAGGAGACCGGGCGGCCAAGCATGAACCAGAGCGTCCCTGGGGGCTTCCCCTCTGGGGGGGAACTATCGCAAAGTAATTGCTGCATTTTGAGTTTAGGGGCGAGGCGAAAAGGTCGCAGCGAGGTTGACCCCATTTGAGGAATATCTGCTTCGCAACAGAGGGATTCAGAGACCACTCATAAGGGCTGAGAAATACCCGACTTAAGTTGTCCGCTAATATGTTGGCCCGCCCCGGAATGTGCGTTGCTATCAGAAAGCGGTTGGTGGAAATAGCCCATTCCCACACTCTCATGGCTTCTCGACACAGGGGGTAAGACCTGGTCCCTCCCTGTTTATGTATCAGACAACGGACATGTTGTCTGTCTGGATTGCAATAGTCCCCAGAGGTAGAAGGTGATGGAGAGCTTGCAACGCCAACAGCACTGCCCTCATCTCTAGGACGTTGATATGCAATGCAGTCTCTAGAGAAGTCCACGTGCCTTGGACGGACTTGCCTGCGTAATGCCCGCCCCACCAAAGGCAGGAAGCGTCCGTGGTCATCGTGGCTTTGACTGGGGGAATCACAAAGGGCCTCCCTTCTTTGAGTTCCTGAGTCTGCAACCACCAAAGTAGGGAGTCCTTGCATGCCCTGCTCAGGGGAATCGGCATGTCCAAGGGATGGACCGATACAGACCACTGGACCTGTAGAGTCCATTGTAACACTAGCATTTTCGCAGACGGGCATGGAGAGAAAGGCCGATCGCTGCCGACATAGATCCTAACGCCCTCAGGACTAATTCTACTGGAGGAGCGGAGCTCTGAAAAATGTCCAAGACTTGGCGAGACAAACTGTTTAGCTTGACCGATGTCAGAACCACTCTGGAGATTCGAGTATCCAACCTGGCCCCTATGAATTCTAGGGCTTGAGTGGGGCCCAGGCAGGATTTCTTTAGATTCACTGAAATGCCCAAATGACCAAACAGAGATAGGGCGTAATCTCTCGCCGTAACCAGTAGATGCTTGTTGGGGGCGGTGAGGAGCCAGTCGTCCAGGTAAGGGAACACCTGAATGCCCTGGAGTCTCAGGTGGGCTGCAACCACTGCCATGACTTTGGTAAACACACTGGGGGCTGAGGTTAGGCCAAATGGAAGAACCCTGAACTGATAATGACTGGCTCCTAGCCAGAAGCGGAGGAACCTCCTGGATCATCTGTCCATTAGTATGTGGTAGTATGCATCCTTGAGGTCCAACGAGCACATCCAGTCGTTCTCCTGCAGAAGGGGGAGAATAGATTGGAGAGTGACCATCCGGAACTTTTCCTTGGGTATGAATAGGTTCAGGGACGAAAGGTCTAGAATGGGTCTGAGGTCCCCCGTTTTCTTTGGCACCAAGAAGAACCTTGAGTAATAACCCGATCCGGACTGATCTGGGGGGACGGGCTGGATGGCTCTTTCCTAGCAACTCTGAAATTTCTTGAGCTGCGGACTCCCTTTGATGGGGTGGAACATCTGGGAGATGTTTGGGGGGGGGTTGCAAGAACGGTATTGTGTAACCTCTGGATATTATCCGGAGCACCCATCGATCGTTTGAAATGGCCTCCCAGTTTGATAGGTGCTCCGATAATCGCCCCCGACTGCCTCCAGAGAGGGACAGTCGGGCAAGCCCTCAGGGCTGTTGCACGGGTCCCTCCGAGAAAGGTTCTCTAGACCCGAAGTTACACGGCCCCCCCTTTGCCTCTGGGCCGGCGTCCACCTTGTCCTCAGCAGGACGGGATTGCTGAGATTTACGGAACCAAAGCTTCTTTTGCCCCCTCTGATTCCTGGAGAAGGATCTTTGGGGGTTAGAGAAGCGGACTCAGACGGCCGACAGCGTCTTCCCATCCTTCTCGCTTTGGACTAACGTGCCGCGAACCGATGAGCCAAATAAGGCCGAACCATCGTAAGGGACGTTCGCGAAGGACGCCTTGAAGGGATCCGTGAAGTCGCAAAGGCGGAGCCAGGAGTGCCGTCGCAAGACTACTCCCACTCCGCTAGCTCTAGCGGCTCCTTCCGTGGCATGGGAAAGAAGTCGCATAGATGTATTTGATATGGACTTTAGAGTGGCCATTCTTTAAGTCACGCTGTAGCCTGATAGTGTGTGCCATGTAGTTCAGCGACCTTATGGCAAAGGTTGCTGAAGCAAACATCCGCTTCCCAATACGGTCCAAAGCCCGGGACTCCTTGTCCGGCGGATGGACAGAGGAACTTTCCTGGGCCAGTTCCTTCTTAGTGGCAGCCGCCACCAACATAGCATCAACCGGTGCACCTTTGGACCAAGAAGGTCTATCCGAAGGAGGGCTGAGGACCTTATCCGGGCGTCTGGGGATAGGCTCCATGGTGTCGGGCTCCTTCCAAGCCCTGGTGGTAATTAGGTCCACCAAGGGGGTCGGCTGGGGGACACACCCAGGAGGTAGATGAGCCTGCCTCAAAGGCCTCCAGAAATACGGACTCGTCCAGGGAGGGCTTTTGGGCGGACCACCCCCCTCTTATACGCAGCATTTCCATGATGTCTCCAAATGAGACATCTTCAGGGGGTGACCTTGGGGAACCCTCCGTATTTTCCAAGTCCGTATCCGTGGTAATGGACTCGGGGGAGTCCAAGTGCCTCCTTTTGCACTGGTGCTTCCGAGGCACCTCTTCGGCGGGGCTGTCCGAAGAGGGCTCGTCCACCGGTTGGTGTTCCTCCCTAGGAACTAACTGGAGGCTTTGGGCAGGCTGTTCAGATGGACGGATGATCGAAGACAGACCCTGATACAGTGGGGACACGGGTGGATCCGAAGGCCCGGTCGATGACCTGGTTGACCGCGACATTACCCTCTCCACCACCTCAAAAGCCATGGGAGATTCACTATCACCAGCCTGAGAAAGCAACCTCCTCGGCTCAGAGGAAAGGATCGGGGTCGGAGCCGAAGCAATCGGATCAGAGGTAGTGATATGCTCCGGCCCCATCGGCGCCGAAAACACAACCACTCCCTTGGATCCGATCCTCAACCCTCGGCCCCGAGAGCTTGGATCCGACAAGCTCGAAGGTATAGTCGGGCTAAGACACTATCCCTGTCGGCGCCAACGTATCCCCGGATCCGAAAGGGCCTGGATCCGAAAACTCCGAGACCCGATAACGGGTCGGAGAAGGAGCGATCGGGGCAAAAATGGGGGCTGCACTCCCTCCCAAAGGGGGGGGGGGAGGCAAGAGCATCCCCATCTGCATCTGGGTCTGGGTCTGTAAAAATCGTCGCATCATCCGATCCATGTCTGCTTCGGAGATGCTTCTAGTGGACCGCGAAGAGGTAGTCTAAGCAGGCCGGGAAGGCCGCCTCGAAGACCTCGAGGGAGACCTATCCTCCTCCTCCGGCTCCGGAGAAAAGGAAGGAGAACGGAGCCGAGAGGACAAGGATCCGGAGACAGTCTCAGGGGACTTCAATATCTTTTCAGGTGGAGCCGAGGGATGAGACTCGGGCCGCCTTTTAGAAACATGGCCCCCTCTCTCCCTATGTTTCTTCTTCTCCCTGTGGGAAGAAGACCCAGACTCCACAGAGCTAGTACCCGATAAGGGAGGTTGAGACCCGGGTACAGCTGAGGGAGTAACCGGAGCCGAAGCTACCGGGGTAGCCTGGACCCGGCTAGGAGAGGAAGAAGAAGCTGATTCCTGAGGGAGTTTTCCCGCCAGGATCAGCTTGTTCTTCCTGTCCTTAAGTGCCAGAGGGTTGAAGGCCGCACAAATCTGGCAGGCCTCCGACAAATGTGCTGCCCCCAGACATAAAACACACTGAGTGTGGCCATCAGCTGGGGAAAGCTTGTGGCCACACTCAGTACACTTCGAAAATATAGCTTTAGACTCAGCCATAATTCTCTCACACACACACCCAAACACTAAGGGGGGGGGGAGGGGGGAAGACAAAAATTAAACTAAGGGAAAAAAGTTTTTTTTTTTTTTTTTTTAAGTGGGTTTGACACTAAAACAACACACACACAATTTAAACTACCTTAGTATTAGAAAAAAAGGAACAATCTCACCAGGCCAGGAGCTCTTCACTAAGAAGCAACTGTCTTTAGCCGTGGCAAAAAACGATCTGAGGTAATGTGGTTGGTAGTAAGGGATTATGGGTAGGGGGAGGAGCTAGGAGCTCGGATCTTGAAGCTTGGAAAGCTGCCGGCTCGGATCCGTGGCCGGATCAGACTCCCACAGGTTGCAGATCAAATGAAGTAACTACTTCAGATCTATATGATTTTCAGACTTCATACCCTTCAGAACATGCTTAATGTGACATTACCTGCTTAGTATACACGACCAATATATAAAATCTGTTCCTATTTTGGGTTTGTGTCTCTGATTGTTAAACTAAAAGATTGAGAGTCAGGAGAGATGCAAAAAGTTTGCAATATATTTTGGGCATTTTTCCAGGCTTTGTCAGTCGTGTGCGGAATTTAGATGGGAAGAAGGGCTCAGTAATAAATAAGTGTTATACTATTTGGAAATTATGACTTTTTCATATTTTGGTAAATAACTTTGCATGACAGCATCTGAATGGGATACATAATACCTCATTTTGAAAACAGTATTGATAGCTCTAACATGGGAAAAGAATGGTGCCTGCATGTTGTACTCGTGTGCAGATATCAGTTTGTTTCGGACTTAGGTTATCGAAATTATTAATACCTCATTTTGAAGACAGTATTGCTGGTTCCAACATGGTACATGAATTGTGCCTGTATGTTGGACACATGTGCAGATATCTAAGTTTGTTTTGGACTTGGGTTATGGAAATTATGATTTTTTTTCATATTTTGGTAAATAACTTTGCAAGGGAGCATCTGAATGTGCTAAGTAATATCGCATTTTGAAAACAGTATTTATAGTTCCAACATGGTAAAAGAATGGCACCTGTATGTTGTACTCATGTGCAGATATCAACGTTTGTTTTGGACTTAGGTTTTGGAAATTATGATTTTTTTTTCATATTTGGTAGATAACTTTGCAAGGGAGAAATCTGAACGTGCCAAGTAATACCTTGTTTTGAAGACAGTATTACCGGTTCCAACATGGTAAAAGAATTGTGCCTGTATGTTGGACAAATGTGCAGATATCAAAGTTTGTTTGGAATTAGGTTATGGAAATTATGATTTTTTTCATAATTTGGTAAATAACTTTGCAAGGGAGCATGTCAGTGTGCCAAGTAACTCATTTTGAAGACAGTGTTACTCCTTATAACATGGTAAAAGAACTGTGTCTGTGCACTGTACACATGTACAGATATCACAGTTTGTTTAGTCTTGTACGATTATGAAAATGATACATTTCCAATACTTCTCATTATTATACCCACATCTTTACAAGGGAGCATGGTGATCGCACAAATGATGCATCATTTTGAAGCTGACATTTAGATGTACAACTTTCTACAATGATATGTAGGCTCTGTCTGTTACATGTGATGAGATATTACTCAATTATGAGAAATATATTAATCCTATTTCTGTGAATATCTCAAGAAAGCATCACACTAATGGTTAAGATATCATTTTAAAGCTGACATTCATACTAACAAATTAAATTCAAATTGTATGGGTCTGCATGGTACAATGACCAAGATATTGTGCTTTGCTTTTCCAAAAAGGTAAAAAATATGCAAAATATCAATTTTCCTTGCCAAATATGTAATAATGACGGATATGCACTATCAACATTTACACTGTTGGAAAGGTCAGTGTCTGCTGAACAACTTTCACGTTTACGTTTTTTGTCTAGCTCTTAGAGTTATGAACATTTGTTTTCTGTATGGTATTACCAATGGATTTTCTGAAAATGTGCTCAGGCAGCACTGTTGCTCCTATGGTGGAATTAAGCAGGCAGCTTTTTCTGAGCTGCTCCGGAGTGAATGAGTTAAGACCCACTTGTCCTGGGTAATTAGATGTCAATTTTGAGCATGAAGTGCTAGTTTCCCCCCCCAAAGGGGCTGCCAAAAGATAAGTGCTTGGAGATGGCAGAGGAAAGTCATTGAGACTGTTTACCGTAGGGTGGTGCTTTGCTACCTCTTGATTTGGAGGTGGAGGCACCCCATTGCTTTGTCCTGTAAGATCCTTGTGACTGAAATCTGGAGCCTTTGGAGCATCTGGGTTTGACCCGAGTGGCCCTGTTGGACACTGGAAAGGACCAATTCTTAGTAGGCCGGTGCCTACTGAACCTGGGTGGCTGCACTTGCAAGAAATCTTTTATAGTTTGCATAGATTTAGCTTTGTCTTCCATCTTTTTTTAAAACCTCTTCTGCCTTACTACCAGACTGTCCTGCTGTAAGGAGCATCCAACAATTTAGCTTTAACATGATCAGGCAGATTTTGCTCCTTAAGCCAAGCATGCCTTCTTGTCACAGATCCAGTTACGGCGGCCCTGCAAGAGGCCTCCAAGGAATCAAAACCGCATTGCAAAGTATGCTTTCCAACTTGTTCGGCTGAATGCAATAAATCCTGTAACTCTATTTTCCACACAATCAGAAATCAACGTAATTTTCTGTTTCTCTAAGCCCATAACATGCTGTTGATATTTAAGCATATGAAATTGGCAGTTTAAAGCCCTGATTGCCAAGGTTGCAGATGTATAAACCTTCTCACCCCATCTATCAAGCTCCCTAGAGTGTCTATCTGAAGGGGTAAGATTTTTGGCTGTAGAAGCCTTAACACCCTTGGGACCCTGAGAAATAGTTTCAGGGTCAGCAGCAGGATTTTTGAAAAGAAATTTGTGGGAGTCAGGAACCCTGTAATATCTGTCTGGCTTACTAGGAGCCAGAGGCAGGGAATCAGGAGCCATGCTGGATTCTGAGAAAACAATCAACAATGTCTAAAATAAGAAGTTATGTACTCACCATAACGTTCCATCTGAGTAGGTGACTTCATTTGGATGCAACCTGTGGGATTCGGATCCGACATCGGATCCGAGCCGGCAATTCATAAGCTTTAGGATCCGAGCTCCTAGCTCCTCCTTTTACCCATAATCCCCTGCTAAGCCCTGACTGACCTCAGATTGAGTTTGCCCTGTGAATACCAGTATAACAGAATCCTGGGTAAACCAGGACTAATAGCGCCTTGAAAGGTCAGGGGGATGGCTGCATCCAAATGAAGTCACCTACTCAGATGGAACGTTATGGTGAGTACATAACCTCTTAATCTGAAGTAGGAAGACTTCACTTGTCTGCAACCTGTGGGACAGAGTCCCCAGCTACCTGGATCTTGGGCGGCCATCATGGAAGGATGTTCCGGAGCACCGCAGAGCCAAAGGATGCTCTCCCTCTGGAAACAACGTCCACTTTGTAATGTGAAATGAAAGTATGAGATGAGGTCAAAGTGGCTGCTGCACAAATATCATCTAATGGTACTCTAGATTTAAATGCAGCAGAAGTAGATACTGCTCTTGTAGAATGTGCTGTAATTCTCTGAGGAGCTGGCCTTCCTGAGGTGTCATAAGCCTGCAAGATACAATTAGAAATCCACTTTGACAAGGTGACCTTGGAGACTGCCTTACCCAGTGCGAATTTTGCAAAGGAGATAAACAGTTGATCGGATTGTCTATGACCAGCTGTTCTGTGAATGTAGAAACGCAGTTGTCTATGAACATCTAAGGAATGCAGTTTATATTCTCCTTTGTTTTTACATTTGGGAAAGAAAACTGGCAAATTAATAGATTGGTTAATATTGGATTCGGAACAATCTTTGGAAGAAAGGAAGGATTGGTCCTGAGGGAGACCCTATCAGGAAAAAAGGAGAGATAAGGTGGTTTGACGCACAGAGCTTGGAGTTCTGAAACTCTTCTAGCTGACGTAATGGCCACTAAGAAAGCAGTTTTCCAGGAAAGATACTTCAAGTCCACAGAGGCTGCAGGTTCAAAAGGAGGAGCGGTTAGGGACTGCAGCACTAAAGATAAGTCCCAAGGTGGTATGGCTTCCATAACAGGAGGTCTTAAGAGGAAAGCACCCTTAAGAAAGGCTTTACAAATTTTTGCAGCCATGAGAGGTGTAGAGTCATTACCCACATGGTAATGAGAAATGGCTGCCATCTGTACCTTTACCGTCAAAGAGCTTGCTCCTTGCTGGAAAAGGTCTGTCAAGAAGTCTAGTACCGCAGAGAGCGGTGCGGAAAAGGGATCAAGATTTTTATGTTCTGCCCAAATAGAGAACCGCTTCCATTTGCTTCGATAAACCTTCCTAGTAGAAGGTTTATGGGCAGCCACTATGATGGCTTTCACTGGTGAAGAGATACCGGGAGTCCTGATTAGGGATGGAACTGGAGCAGCCAAGCTGTCAATTTCAGAGTGTGAAGGTTCGGGATTGGAAGCCCCTGAGGATGGGAAATGAGATCCGGAATTGGATCTAGAATCCAGGGCGGATTCACTCGGTGAGACCATACATAAGGGAACCATGGTTGACGAGGCCAGAATGGGACAATGAGAATCATTCTGCTCCCCAAACTGCTGGCTTTCTGTAATAGTTTTGGCATTAGAGGAAGAGGAGGATAAGCGTATAGGAGACCGGGAGGCCAAGCATGCACCAGGGCGTCTCTCGGGGATTCCCAGAATGGAGGAAGTAGAGCAAAGAAACTGTCGCATTTGGCGTTTGAGGGAGAAGCAAAAAGATTGTAACAGGGTTGCCCCCAGGTGGCAAAAATCTGCTTCGCTACTAGAGAATTGAGAGACCATTCGTGAGGGGAAAGAATGGCGCGACTGAGCTCGTCTGCTAGAATGTTGGACCTTCCCGGAATGTGTGTTGCCACAAGAAAGCGGTTGGTGGAGATTGCCCATTCCCATACTCTCATGGCCTCTCGACAAAGGGAGTAGGACCTCGTTCCCCCCCGTTTGTTGATGTACCAGACTACCGACATGTTGTCTGTCTGGATAGCAATAGTTCCTACAGGAAGAAGGCTGTGTAGTGCTTGCAACGCTAATAGCACTGCCCTCATTTCCAGAACATTTATATGCAAGGGAGGTCTCTGAACTGTTCCACGTGCCTTGGACAATCCTGCCTGCTGAATGCCCCCCCCACCCGAGGCGAGAAGCGTCCGTGGTCACTGTGGCTAGGGGGAATGCAGTACAGAAGGGTCTCCCTGTCAGGAGGTCCGTCGACTGGAGCCACCAGAACAGGGAGCTCTTGCATGCTCTGCTGATGGCTATCGGGCTGTTGAGAGGAAGGTAAAGCAGGGACCATTGGACCTGGAGGGTCCATTGATTGATCCTCATGTGTAGTCGAGCGTGGAGGAGGAGTGGGATGGCTGCCGCCATTGAACCTAGGGCACTCAGGACCACAGCTGCAGTCGGAGAAGGTTCTAAGATGGCCGTGATATGACACCTCTGGTTGGACAGTCGATCTAGAGTGAGGAATGCCCGCATGTTTCTTGTGTCCAATCTTCCTCCTATAAAATCTATAAGTTGTGTGGGGGCCAGGGAAGATTTTTCTCGGTTTATGGTGATGCCCAGCCGAGGGGCTATATGAAGGAAATAGTCCCTGGCTGAGCACAGTAGATGCGCCTTGATGACGCTGTAAGGCGCCAGTCGTCCAGGTATGGAAACACCTGCATTCCCTGGAGTCTCAGGTGGGCTGCTATCACTGCAAGTACCTTAGTAAACACCCTGGGGGCAGAGGTGAGACCAAAGGGAAGGACCCTGAACTGGTAGTGACTGGCTCCCAGCCGGAAGCGAAGGAACCTCCTGGACCGTCTGTCCATTAGAATGTGATAGTACGCGTCCTTGAGGTCTATAGAGCACATCCAATCGTTCTCCCGCAAAAGGGGGAGGATAGATTGTAAGGTGACCATCCGGAATTTTTGTTTGGTTACAGACAGGTTCAGTTGTGACAGGTCTAGGATCGGTCTTAAGTTCCCCGTCTTTTTTGGCACCAAGAAGAACCTGGAGTAAAACACTGATCCGGTCTGATCTCGGGGGACGTGTTGGATGGCTCTTTTTGTTAGCAGCTGTACGATTTCCACAGCTACCACCTCCCGTTGATCGGGTGGTACATCGGGGAGGTTTTTGGATCTGGGAATCCTGTGAAGGGGGATTGAATAGCCTCTGGATATCACCCGAAGCACCAAACGGTCTGACATGATCGACTCCCATGATGTCAGGTGCCTCGAAAAACGCCCCCCCCCCCGACTGCCTCCAGAGAGGAGCAGCCGGGTAACCCCTCAGGGGTGCTGCGTGGGTCTGACAGAGAAAGGTTCTCTGGACCCAAAGTTCCTAGGAGCCCCTCTGCCTCTAGGACGGCGACCTCCCTGTCCTCCTCTGCCACGGAAGGACTGGTTGTCCGGAGCAGGTTGGGATTGCTGCGATTTCCGGAACCACATCTTCTTCTGTCCCTTTTGGTTCTTCGAGAAGGACCTCTGGGGAGTTGAGAAGCGGATTCCGATGGCAGACAGCGTCTTCCCGTCCTTTTCGCTCTGGACAAGCGTTTCGCGAACCGTTTTGCCAAAAAGGGCAGAACCATCGAAGGGGGCATTCGCGAAGGTCGCTTTGAAGGGCTCCGCGAAGTCACAGTGCCGGAGCCAGGCCTGGCGTCTCATAAGGCCCGATCCGCTAGCTCTAGCGGCTCCCTCTGTTGGTTGAGATAAGAGCCGCATAGAAATATTAGACAACGCTCTGAGAGTGGCCATACGGGTGGAGTACACTTGCTTGTCCTCCGCCGATATTGACTCCGGGGGAGATGCAGCGTATTCCTTAATCAGGTCTCGCTGCATCCTGATCACGTGTGCCATATAGTTCAGCGCCCTCAGGGAGAAGGTTGCTGAACTAAAGATTCGCTTCCAAATGCGATCCATCGAGCGGGATTCCTTGCTCAGGGGATGCATAGAGGGACTCTCCTGAGCCAATTCCCTTTTTGAGGCTGCAGCCATCAGCATGGCATCTACTGGGGGTCCCTTACTCCAATGTGTACGGTCCGATGGGGGACTAAGAATCCGGTCCGGACGTTTGGGAACAGGCTCTACGGTGTCCGGGTCCTTGCACGCTCTGGTGGCAATAAGGTCCACCAGAGGATCGGCAGGAGGGGACACCCAAGAGGTAGACGGGCCCGCCTCAAATGCCTCCAAGAACACAGACTCGTCCGAGGAGGCCTTGGGGCCAGACCACCCCCCCTGATCCTTAACATTTCCATAATGTCTCCAAAGGAGACATCTTCTGGGGGTGATCTTGGGGAGCCCTCCCCTTCCTCCAAGTCCGCGTCTTCAGTAATAGACTCGGGGGAGTCCATGTGCCTCCTCTTACACTTATGCTTATGAGGCACTTCCTCGGGGGGGCTGTCCGAGGAGTCCTCGCCAGCAACCAGTTGTTCCAAAGGAACCACTTGGGACATTGAGGCGGGCTGTCCCTGAGACCGGCTGATGGGGGAGCCTGGCCCAGCTGCGAGGGAGTGCGGGATGGAGCCGAGACAGGGACCGAGGGTCCGGATGTCCTCGACAGAACCCTCTCCACAACGTCGAAGGCCGAGGGGGAGCCGACTTCTCTAAGACCCGAGAGCCGACCCCCACTCGGATCCGACGAAGGGATCAGAACCGGAGCAGAGACCGTCGGATCCGAGAGACCGGTGTGCTCCGACCTAGACGGAGTCGGAGAGACACCGGCTCCCTCGGATCCGAGGCTAGGCCCACGGCTCCAGGAGGTCGGGTCCGAAGTACCCGAAGCACTCAAGGGAGGGATTGGATCCGACCCACCCCCGGGTCCAATGCTGCCCGGCTCCAAAAGCTCCGAACCCGGGAGTCGGGTCGGAGAAGGAGCTATGGGGGAGAAAAAAGGGGTCGAGGCCCCTCCCGGATTGGGGGGGGGGGCAGGAGCACTCCCATCTGCATCTGGGCCTGGATGAATCGCCTCATCATCCGGTCCATATCAGCGTCCGACATACAAAAAGTTGACCTTGACGAGGCCACCGAGGCGGATCTAGAGTGTCGCCTCGATGACCTCGACGAAGGTCTAGTCTCCACCTCCTCGGGTCCGGGAGAGAACCAAGGGGATCGGAGCCGAGGAGGAGGAGATTTAGAAGCCAGAGGGGAAGCACGCTTAGGCGGCGGGGCCGAGACAGAGGCCTCTGCCCGCCGCTTATGGTGCCCCTCTCTGTGCCTCTCCTTTTCCCTCCTGGTCTCCCTATCCTCCGGTTTCTTAGCGGGAGATTGAGTCCCTGCCGGAGGAGTAGCCACTGGCTGAGTAGGGAGGATAGCAGGGGCAGAGGCCGATTCCGGAGGGAGAAGTCCCACCAGAACCAACTTCGACCTCCGCTCCCTTAAAGCCCGGGGGTTGAACCCTGCACAAATGGTACAACCAGATGACAGGTGTTCAACCCCCAGGCATCCAACGCACCGAGTGTGGCCATCAGCCGGGGAAAGCTTATGGCCACACTCGGTACATTTAGAAAATATAGCCTTGGGGGCTTCAGACATAGCTACGCCCTAACAGGCCCTAAAAAAAAAACACACACACACAACAAACACACACTAAACAAACACCCGAGAAGGTTAACTAAGGAAGGGAGGAAAGCCTAAACAAACACACTAACTATATAAGAAAAAAATATAAGCAAAAAAGATGTCACCAATTTCCTTTCGCTATGGAGCTCGAAATTCCTGTCAGCTATTGAACGCGGCAAACGAAATCTAAGGTCAGTCAGGGCTTAGCAGGGGAATTATGGGTAAAGGGAGGAGCTAGGAGCTCGGATCCTAAAGCTTATGAATTGCCGGCTCGGATCCGATGTCTGATCCGAATTCCACAGGTTGCAGACAAATGAAGTCTTCCTACTTCAGATCAGGAGATATAGCCAAAGGCCTATGCTGAGGAAGAAGAAAATCCCTAAGCCTCTTTTTGGATTCTGAAAAGTCCTGACTGTCCCAATGAAAATGTTCCCTTAAAGTATGCAAAGTCTCTTCAACAGAGAAATCCTCAGGAGGAGCAGCAGAAGGGATGGATTCCTCTGTATCAGAGTCCTCATAAGGTGGAATAGAAAATTTCTGATCAGAAGAGGAATCAGAAGAAATGGAAACCTGATCTGAAGATTCATAATCAGTGCCTTGCCTAGGCCTCTTAGCTGTGGGGGGGGGGGGGGGGGGGGCGCTTGGGAACCCCTGATCAAGGTAATTAAATCCTCAGCCATTTTGATCATTTGTTTTTTGTAGGCATAGGGGCCTGAGCACGTGGCTCATGCGTCAGTTTTTTAGACATAGAAGTAGGTTTTGGCCTTGTTTTTGATGATGACACTGGTTTAATATACAAATGTTGAGGCCTGAAAACACCCTCAGAAGCCGGTGCCTGCTCAGCGGCTCCGGACCCATCCAAGGGAGACATCCGCGGGTTCAATACTTGCAGAATCTTGCGGCATAACGGACTCCGAATGGGTCTCGATAGAGGCCTGTGACTCAAAAGTAGCAGGCATCAGGGGCTGCGAAAGTGCCTCACTGAGTACCGGCAAACCGGCGACTGGCTTAGGAGAAGCTTCGTCGTCGGTTTTGGACCTCGACGGTCTCTCTCTGTCTTTTGCCTTGTGTTTTTTGTGAATTCCGGTAGTCGGATTGTTAACCACCGATATTTCAGGTTAGTTAAAGCTTGAACCAAAGTATTTAGAAGCAAAAATACACAGACGCTTAATACCGCTCTGGTTAAATTTAGCACAAAATCGACAGCAAAGCACGTTGTGATCAGGGCCTAGGCAAGGAATACAGTACAAATGAAAATCCTTAGGAGGTATTTGCTTCCCATAAGTAATACAATTATTAACCTTTACTGACATCGGTAAGGAATAAGAAAAAGTTTCCCCAATGGGGTACTTGGCTTTACTTTGAAGACTTCGGTTCTGAAACTCGAAAATGAAAATTTCAAGAGTCGGCCGACCGGCACTTGCGAATTGCTTCCGCTTCGGGCACCGCGAGACAAGAAAAACTGATTAAAATGGTGTTGACTGCATGTTTTATACCCCTGACGTCATGGAAAAAGAGACAGTAACTGATGCAGGACCCAACACTTTGTTATTCAGGCTGACTGAGGGCACAACCTGCCAGCAGATTACCCAAATGTAATGACTGCAACAGTGAAACACGAAGAACATCCATAAGCTGAACATCTAAAACAAGTCATCCTAGATTCCTGATTAAGGAAGCTAAAAGAGGAGGAGGACAGTATTGTATATAAACTACTTCAGTTTTAGCTACATTTACTTTTTCATCCAAAAAGGTACTGCTGAAGAATTCGAGTAAAAGATTGATCCTTTTCAGGCTTGGTCAAGTACAGAAAGTGGTCATCTGCATATAAAAAAGTTATGTTCTTACCATAATGTTCTATCTGTGTTGTCTATTTTAATTCTTCCTTGAACTGTGGGTTTCAGATCCGACCTCGGATCCGATTTGGCCGCTTTCTAAGCTCAAGATTCGATGCTCAAGCTCCTCCTCTCCATTCCATAATGCCTCCTTCCCACAGAATACCTCAGATCAAGTTTGTTAAAAATTATACAAACAAAGCAAAGGATTCAGGAGCTCAACCCAAGGACCACAGAAAAGTACAGTTGTGTACACTTACCATAAATGTAGATGTTCGCGTGTACTCACTGTTGCAATTGGGTTATCCCTGCCAGGGTAGCCCTCGACCGGCCCGAATACCAGAGGCTTAGTATTTCTGCATCGGTTGCTGTCGCTTCAGGATGGACGTCAGGTTGTCAGTAGTACAAAGTAAGGCAGCCGACGCCATTACATCAGTTTTTCTTGCCCTAACCTGTCAGGAGCCCCCAAGTAGGTTCTGGTGGAAGAACCCCACCAGCAGCAAGTAAATACCAATATGTCCCTTGTAAGGAAAGAGAAGAAAGGGGGATGGAGGGAGGAAAACCAGGACTGCAACAGTGAATACACCCGAACATCTACATTTACAGTAAGTGTACACAACTGTACTATGTTCTTCGCATTTCACTGCTGTAGCCATCACATTTGGGTTGATTCCCAAAGCTGAGGAAATGGGTGGAGGCAGTCAAGAAAACTAGGGGCTGGCTAGGATGCCCTGCAGGACTGCAGAGGCAAACCCGGCCCTGGATTTGAAGAGAGGCAGGTGGTAATGTTTGGTAAAAGTGTGAACAGATGTCCAGGTGGCAGCCTCCAGGATGTCCCTGGTGGGGACTCCTCTGAGGAAAGCTGCAGAGGTGGAGGCTGCTCTGGTGGAGAGTCTCCTGACCCCCTTGGGGAGGCTTTCCATGTTGTTTGTAGCAGAAATGGATACAGTGTGCTATCCATTTGGAAATGGTTTCTTTGGGGCCTTCTGCCCCTGTAGCAAAGATAACCAGCAAATGATCTGACTTTCTGAAGGATTTAGTCCTGTCTAGATAGAATCTGAGCTGTCTGTGCACATCTAGAGAGTGCAGGATCCTTTCCCCCTTGTTCTAGGGATTAGGAAAAAAAGGTGGGCAAATGAATGGACTGGTTGAGAGCCACATTGGACACCACCTTGGGCATGAAGGCTAGGTTAGTTCTGAGGGATACCCTGTCAGCATGGAAGATGATGAAGGGTTCTACAACCATGAGCGCTTGCAGCTCGAAGAATCTTCTGGTGGAAGTGATAGCCAAGAAGGAAAGCTGTCTTCCAGGAAAGAAACTTAAGCTCTGCAGAAGAAGCTCTTTTGGGTGGCTTCAAGTTGCTAACCCTTCTTAGGAACTGTTTGATCAAAGGGTGTGAGAAAAAGGGGATGCTCAGTGGGGAAATGAGCAGAGATAGCAGAGGCATGAATTTTTACAGAGGAGAAAGAGAGGCCACTGTGCAATAGGTCAGCTAATTAATCCAGGATGACAGGGAGGGCGGGCTGTGCTGTATTGGCTCCCTTAGCCTGTATCCAGGTACAGAAACATTTCCATTTGTCAGCAAAAGACTTTATAGTGCTAGGGCATTTGGCATCACGTAGAACATCTAGAACCTGCTTACTGAGGTTGGCAGATTGATCTGGGGTTAGGGAATATGCCAAGCTGCCAAACTGAGTGTCTCAGTCAAGAGGTTTCGAATCTGAGGAAGATGCCATGGTGGCAGTGGGGACAGGCTGTGCCAGCAAGGGGTACCAGTGCTGACGAGGCCAGTCTGGAGCTATAAGAATTGTCCTTGGTTTTTCCTCCTTTATTTTGAGCAGTACCCTGGGGATGAGATGTAGTGAAGGAAAGGCATAGACTGATAGATTGACCCAGGGGAAGGACAGGGAATCCACTTTCCAAGCCATGCAGAGATGCTCCCTGGTGCAGAATTTGCTGAACTGATGGTGGGTGTGGGAGGCAAAGAGGTCGACATTCGGGGGGGCCCCACTTCTGAGATTTCTGCTTAATTGGTCTGTCAGAGTTGAGAGAACCTAGTAGGAATTGTGCTAACAGGTGCAGTTGCATGGCAGAGGCTGTGTGTCAAAGGGTTATGGCCAGTCTGCACAGAGGGTAGGAGCGTGTCCCTCCCTGATTTTTGATACACCGCATCACAGTGGTGGTGTCTGTTTTGATCAGGAGAGCCCCTGGGGAGAGAGACGGTACATGAAACTATCAAGGCATGCTGGACAGTCATCTCTCTTTGGTTGATGCGCAGTGGGATTTGCTGCGGGCTCCATTGGACCTGTATGCACCTGCTGTCCAGGTGTGCACCCCAAGCATAGTCTGATGCATCTGTGGTGAGGGTCTGGGCAGTAGGGGGTGGTGAGAAAGATAGTCCCTTGTTGTGGGAGCATACTGTTGCCCACCAAAGAAAATCTTTTCTGAGGCAAGGAATTATAGGTATAAGTCTCCAGGTCTTGACAGTGTTGACACCAAAGGCTTTTTTGGTACCACTGAAGTTTCCTCATATGCAGTCTGGCATATGGAATGAGTAGTATGCAAGATGCCATGAACCCAGAGCTTGCAGGATCTTCCTTGCAGATAACTGGGCTAGTTATTGGTGGCTAGTTGAGAGAAGCAGGCTGTCAGGAAAATGTGTTTTTCTGGTGTAAGGAATGCCATCTGGGATGCGGTGTCCAGGCTTGCTCCCAAGAAGATAATCCTTTGGGTGGGCACCTGTTTGGATTTATTTTCATTAATTGTGTATCCTAGGGAGGTTAGTATGGTCTTTACAAAGGCCAGGTGCTTGAGCAGCTTTTCCTAGCTGTCTGCCTGAATAAGGCAGTCCTCTAAGTATGGGTAAATCTGGATATTCTTTTGTCTGCAATGGCCGGAGCCAGACATTTTGTGAAAACTCTGGGAGCAGCAGATAAGTCAAACGGAAGCGCAGAGAACTGAACATGTTGAGATCCTGCCCTGAAACTGAGATATTTCCTGCATGATTCCCTGACAGGAATGTGGAAGTAGGCCTCTTTTAGATCTAGGGTGGCTAGCCAAGCGTCCTTGGAGAGCACAGGTAGCAGCTGCTGGAGAGTGAGCATTTTGAATTTTGGGATCACCAGGAAGGCGTTTAGAATGGATAGATCGAGGACAGGGTGCCAGGTGCCCTCTCTTCTGGGCACCAGAAAAAGTCTGGAGTAGAAACCTTGGCCTATCTGTTCTGCAGGAATGTGCTCTACTGCCTTCATAACATGCAGGGAAAGGATTTGCTTTTGAGCCTCTGCCCACTTGTTTGGAGGTAGATCTGGGAACCCTTTTGGGGTTGGAAGGGTGTGAAGGAAAATCTGTATCCCTGAGACACTATGTTGAGAACCTAGTGCTCGTTGGTAATGGTGGTCCAGGTGCTTGCGTGAAAGGAGTTTTTTCCTCCTAGGGGTAAGAGAAGGTGGGCAGAGGGAGGGGGGGTGGGGGAGGTGAGTCACTGTGAGTTCTTACTATAAGGGGGTGGCTTAGAACTCCCTGGTTTTGAAGTGGAGGTAGTCCACTACTTAGATCTCTACATTCCTTGTGGCTGCTGTCTGGGGGGGGGGGGTCTGGGCAGGACTGGCTTAGTGGGAGCAGGAAAGGACCAGTGCTTGGTGGGACAATGCCTGCTGAACCTGGTTGGATGGACCTGTAAGAAATCCTTAACTGCCTGCATAGATTTTGCTTTGTCTTCCATCTTTTTTAAGACCTCTTCTTAGTGCCAAGCAAGTTGCCTTTGTGCAAGGGGGCAGCCAACAATTTAGATTTGACATGGTCTGGCAGGGGCTGTTACTTAAGCCATGCATGCCTTTTAATGACAGATCCAGTGACTGCTGCCCTGCAAGAAGCTTCTAGGGTGTCAAAACCACAGTGCAAGGTGTGTTTAGTTACTTGACTTGCAGAATGCATTAACTCTCTAAATTCTGCACAAGCAGGAAAGGAAGACATTTTTGTTTGAGGAGTTCCAGGGTATGTTGAAATTTTAGCACATGGAACTGACAAATTTAGTGCCCTGATAGCAAGAGTAGCTGAGGTGTATACTTTTTTACCACATCTGACTAGTGCTCGAGAATCCTATCTCAAGGGGTGGGATTCTTAGCAGAGGTTGCTTTAATCCCTTTACGCTCTTGAGAAATTACTGCAGGGTCAGCAGTAGGATTTTTAAAAAGAAATTTGTGAGTCAGGGACTCTACAGTACCTGTCTGGTTTTCTGGTTGCAGGAGGGAAGATGTCAGGAGTCAAGCTGGATTCCAGGAAAACATCCTCCACAACATCTAGGACTGGGAGGATGGCCAAGGTTCTGTGCTGTGGAAGATCTAAGAATTCCCCAAGTCTCTTTTTAGACTGAGGATAGTCTTGACTCTCCCACTGGAAATGCTCCCTTAAGGTATGAAGGTTTCCCCCAAAGGAAAAATCCTCTGGGGGAGAGGCTGAAGGGATGGAATCCTCTGCATCAGAATCCTCATAAGTAAAGAGAGGTTGCATGTCTTCATATTCAGATGCATCAGACTCTTGTTCAGACAAAACTACAGGGGCAGATCTCTTTTCCTTTTGGAGGGGGTAGCTTGGCTTCTCCTGATTAGCATGATTAAAGTCTTCTGCCATTTTAAGCATTTGAGACTGATGCAAGGAAGCAGGTGCCTGAGATTGGTTCGTTAGATTCTTGGGTGTGGTTTGTACCCTGGGCCTAAGAAACTCGGTCGTTTTCGAAAGAACGGTAGTTGTGAAAGAAGACGTCGGTTTGTGTCGAGAATTGGTAGTCCGAAGGACTTCCTCTGAAGCCGGTGCCTGCTCAGCAGCTCCGGACCCATCCAAGGTAGAGACGACCGCAGAATCCTTAGTCGAAGAGTTTTGTGGCATACCGAACACAAAAAGGGTCTCCGTAGCAGCCTGCGAATCCACAGAAGCGGGCATCAGGGGCTGCAAAAGCACCTCACTGAGGAATGGAGAACTGATGACTAGCTTAATGGAAGCGTTGTCAGTAGGTTTGGACCTGTGCGGTGTCTTTATGTTTTTTCATCAGACCTGCTGCCGGATGGCTTACCCAAGCCATATTGTAATTCGAGGACTGTAAGCAAAAATATCTAGCTACAATAAGGGCCCGAAAAATAGAAGTTATGTACTCACCATAATGTTCCATCTGAGTAGATACTTCATTTGTCTGCAACCTGTGGGTGTCGGATCCGACCTCGGATCCGATCCGGCAGCTTTCCAAGCTCCAAGCTCCTAGCTCCTCACCCCTACCCATAATCCCCTAGTACCAACCACATTACCTCAGATCGTTTTTTTTTGCCTCACCAACTCGAGACAGAAACCAACTCCAAAGATCAGAGAATTTTCCCGAGGTTTGGGGGATGGCAGGGGGGGGGGGGGTCGGTTGCAGACAAATGAAGTATCTACTCAGATGGAACGTTATGGTGAGTACATAACTTCTATATCTGAAGTAGTTACTTCATTTGATCTGCAACCTGTGGGACAGAGTCCCCAGCTAACCTATAGAACCTGGGTGGTCCTTACGGAAGGATATTCCGAAGCACCGCAGAGCCAAAAGAAGCCCTACTTCTGGAAATGATATCCAATTTGTAATGAGAAATGAAGGTATGAGATGAGGACCAGGTAGCTGCTGAACAAATATCGTCTACTGGAACCCTAGACCAAAAAGCTGTTGAGGTAGCTACAGATCTTGTGGAATGAGCACGGACGCCAACCGGAGCTGACTTCCCAGATGAGGTGTACCCCATGATAATGCACTGACAGATCCAATTTGCTACAGTCACCTTAGTAATTGCCTTGCCCATGGCTGATTTTGCATAAGAAACAAACAAACTGGTCCGACTTGCAAAACTCTTTAGTCCTGTGCAAGTAAAAACGCAGTTGTCTGTGTACATCCAATTTGTGCAACGTATATTCTCCTTTGTTGTGAAAATTTGGGAAAAATACAGGAAGATTTATTGATTGATTAATGTTCGATTCTGTAGCCACCTTAGGCAAGAAAGACGGGTTAGTCCTGAGGGACACTATCTTTGTGAAAAGTAAGGTACGGAGGTTTAATACACAGAGCTTGTAGTTCTGAAACTCTCTTGGCCGAAGTAATAGCCACTAAGAAAGCAGTTTTCCAAGACAAGAACTTTAACAGAACCGAGGCCGCCGGCTCAAAAGGTGGTCTCGT
Organism: Protopterus annectens; assembly: GCF_019279795.1. Classification (NCBI taxonomy): domain Eukaryota; kingdom Metazoa; phylum Chordata; order Ceratodontiformes; family Protopteridae; genus Protopterus; species Protopterus annectens. The sequence continues at coordinate 330,281,894 of NC_056738.1, read as the reverse complement.
TAAGGCTTGCAAGACCAGAGTGAGATCCTACGGGGGCACCACAGTCTTGACAGGTGGTTTCAAAAGAAAAACACCTCTTAAGAAGGTTTTGCACAACTTAGTAGATACTAAGGAACCTATGCCGTCACCCACATGAAAATGGGAGATGGCCGCCAACTGCACTTTGACTGTGGAGGCACTTGCTCCCTGTCTAAAAAGCAGAGCAAGGAAGTCCAGAATAGTTGGAATAGGGACAGTAAAAGGGTCCAATTCTTTATCTTTGGCCCAGATGGAAAAACGTTTCCATTTACTGTTGTAAAGTTTCCTGGTAGATGGTTTATGAGCCGCCACCAGAATGGCCTTAACGGGGGATGAGATACCGGGAGTCCTAGCCATTAATGGAACTGGATCAACCAAGCAGCAAGTTTGAGATTGACCAGGTTTGGGGTATGGCATCTCGCTGGGTGCGAGATTAGGTCTGGACTGGGATCCAGAATCCATGGGGGAGCCACACAGTGGGACTGCAGAAAGGGGAACCAGATCTGTCGAGGCCAGAATGGGGCTATGAGGATAACTCTGCTCCCCAACCGACAGGCTTTCTGGATGAATTTCATCATAAGTGGAAGGGGGGGATAAGCATAAAGAAGTCCGGGAGGCCAAGCATGGACTAGAGCGTCTCTGGGGGTCTCCCCTCTGGGGGGAACTATCGCAAAGTACTTGCTGCATTTTGTGTTTAAAGGAGAAGCGAAAAGGTCGCAGCGAGGCTGACCCCATTTGTGGAAGATCTGCTTCGCAACAGATGGATTCAGAGACCACTCGTATGGAGTGAGGAACACTCTACTTAGCTTGTCCGCTAATATGTTGGACCGCCCCGGAATGTGCGTTGCTATCAGAAAGCGGTTGGTGGAAATCGCCCATTCCCACACTCTCATGGCTTCTCGACACAGGGGATAAGATCTGGTCCCTCCTTGTTTGTTTATATACCAGACTACTGACATGTTGTCCATCTGGATTGCAATAGTCCCTATGGGAAGAAGGTCGTGGAGAGCTTGCAACACTAAAAGCACCGCCCTCATCTCTAGGACGTTGATATGTAATGCAGTCTCTAGGGGAGTCCACGTGCCTTGAACGGATCTGCCTGAACAATGCTCCCCCCACCCGATGCAAGAAGCGTCCGTGGTCAACATGGCTTTGGCCGGAGGAATTACAAAAGGTCTCCCTTCTCTGAGTTCCTGCGCCTGTAACCACCACAGAAGGGAGTCCCTGCACACCCTGCTCAGGGGAATTGGCATGCATAATGGGTGGATCGACAGGGACCATTGGACTTGAAGGGTCCATTGTAAAATGCACATTCGCAGACGAGCATGAAGTGAGAGACCGATCGCTGCTGACACAGACCCCAGTGCCCTCAGGACTAATTCCGCTGGAGGAGCAGGGCTCCGAAGAAGAGTTAACACTTGGAATGACAAGTTGTTCAGCCTGACTGATGTTAGAACAACTTTGGAGATTTGTGTATCTAACCTGGCCCCTATGAATTCTAGGGCTTGAGTGGGGCACAGTCAGGATTTCTGCACGTTTACTGAGATGCCTAGGTTGTGGGCCAGAGACGGAGCATAATCTCTCGCCACACAGAGCTGATGCTTGTTGGTCGCGGTGAGGAGCCTGTCGTCTAGGTAAGGGAAGACCTGAATGCCCTGGAGTCTCAGGTGGGCTGCAACCACTGCCATGACCTTGGTGAACACTCTGGGGGCTGAGGTGAGGCCGAATGGAAGAACCCTGAATTGATAATGACTGGCTCAGAGCCGGAAGCGGAGAAACCTCCTGGATCGTTTGTCCATTAATATGTAATACGCATCCTTGAGGTCTAGCGAGCACATCCAGTCGTTCTCCCGCAGCAGGGGGAGAATAGATTGGAGAGTGACCATCCGGAACTTTTCTTTGGGTATGAACAGGTTCAGGGCGGAAAGGTCTAAGATGGGTCTGAGGTCCCCCATTTTCTTTGGCACCAAAAAGAACCTGGAGTAATAACCCAATCCGGACTGGTCTGGGGGAACGGGCTGGATGGCTCTTTTTCTTAGCAGCTTTGAAATTTCCAAAGCCGCTGCCTCCCTCTGATCGGGTGGGACATCGGGGAGGTGTTTGGATTTGGGGGGAATGTTTATGAATGGAATCGAGTAACCTCTGGATATGATCCGGAGCACCCATCGATCTGTTGTAAGGGACTCCCAGTTTGACAGGTGCTCCGACAATCGCCCCCTGACTGCCTCCAGAGAGGGACAGTCGGGCAAGCCCTCAGGGCTGTTGCGCAGATCTGTCTGAGAAAGGTTCTCTAGACACGAAATTACGCGGCCCCCCCCTCTGCCTCTGGGCCGGCGTCCACCTTGTCCTCCTCTGCCCCTGGAGGACGAGTGGTCCGCAGCAGGATGGGATTGCTGAGACTTACAGAACCACAGTTTCTTTTGTCCCCTCTAATTCCTGGAGAAGGATCTTTGGGGATTAGAGAAGCGGACTCAGACGGCAGACAGCGTCTTCCCGTCCTTTTCGCTTTGGACCAGCGTATCGCGAACAGTTTTGCCAAACAAGGCAGAACCGTCAAAAGGGGCGTTTGCAAAGGACGCCTTGAAGGGGTCCGTGAAGTCGCACAGACGGAGCCAGGAGAGACGTCGCAAGACGACCCCGGCTTCGCTAGCTCTAGCGGCTCCCTCCGTTGCATGGGAGAGAAGCCACATAGAAGTATTTGAGATGGATTTTAGAGTGGCCATGCGAGTCTCAAAAACCTTTTGGTCTGGGACAGACATGGACTCTGGGGGGGCTGCAGCGTATTCCTTAATCAAGTCTCGCTGTAGCCTAATAGTATGTGCCATATAGTTCAGCGCCCTTATGGAAAAGGTCGCTGAAGCAAACATCCGCTTCCCAATCCGGTCAAGCGCTTGAGATTCCTTATCCGGTGGGTGAACCGAAGAACTCTCCTGTGCAAGTTCTTTTTTGGTGGCCGCCGCCACCAACATAGCATCAACGGGGGTTCCTTTGGCCCAAGACTGTCTATCTGTGGGTGGGCTGAGGACCTTATCGGGACGCCTTGGAATTGGCTCCACGGTGTCGGGCTCCTTCCAAGCCCTGGTGGTAAAGTCCACCAGGGGGTCGGCCGGAAGGGACACCCAGGAGGTAGATGGGCCTGCCTCAAAGGCCTCCAGGAACACGGACTCATCAAGGGAGGGCTTTTGGGCTGACCACCCCCCTCTAATATGCAACATTTCCATGATGTCTCCAAAGGAGACATTTTCAGGGGGTGACCTTGGGGAGCCCTCCGTATCATCTAAGTCCGTGTCTGTGGTAATGGACTCGAGGGAGTCCAGGTGCCTCCTTTTGCACCGATGTTTTCAAGGGACCTCCTTGGTGGGACTGTCCGAAGAGGGCTCATCCACGGGTTGTTGTTCAACGGGAACCAGCTGGAGGGCTTGGGCAGGCTGTCCAGATGGACGGATGATGGAAGACAGACCCTCATACAGTGGGGGTACGGGTGGATCCGAAGCCCAGGTCGGGGATCTGGAGGACCTCGACAGTACCCTCTCCACTACCTCAAAAGCCGAAGGAGAACCACTCTCACCAGCCTCTGAGAGCAATCTCCTCGGATCCGAGGAAGGGATCGGGGTCGGAGCCGATGCAGTCGGCGCCGAGGCAGAGGTATGCTCCGACGCCAACAGCGCCAAAGACACAGCAACTCCCTCAGATCAGACGCTCAGCCCTCGGCCCAGAGAGCTCGGGTCCGACAAGCTCGAAGGTATAGTTGGCGAAGAGACAACCGCTATCGGCGCCGACAGTTCCCCGGGTCCGAAAGGGCCTGGATCCACGACTCGAGACCAAAACGAGTCGGAGAAGGAGTGATCGGGCAAATATGGGTTTGCACTCCCCACAGGGGAGGCAAGAGCATCCCCATCTGCATTTGGGTCTGTAAGAACAGATGCATCATCCTATCCATATCCGCTTCGGGTCAACCTAGATGAAGTAGTAGAGGCAGGCCAGGAGAGCTGCCTCGAAGATCTCGAGGGAGACCTATCCTCCTCCGGCGAAAAACAGGGCGAACGGCGCCGAGAGGAGGGGGATCCGGAGACCCTCGAGGGAGATTTTAATAGTTTTGTTGAGGGAGCTGAAGGATGAGATTCGGCCCGCCTTTTATGGGACTTATGTCCCTCCTTATCCTTGTGCCTCTTCTCTCTGAGGGAAGAGACACTAGTTTCCCCAGAGCTCAAACCCGATGAGGGAGGTTGAGTCCCGGGTAGAGCTAAGGGGATAGATGGCGCCAAAGCTGCTGAAGCAGCTGGAGCCCGAACGGGAGAGGAAGAAGAAGCAGACTCCTGGGGAAGTTTTCCCGCCAGGATCAGCTTGTTCTTCCTATCCTGGAGTGCCCAGGGGTTAAAGGCCGTACAGATTTGGCAGGCCTCTGACAAATGGGCTGCCCCCAGGCACAAAACGCACTGAGTGTGGCCATCAGCTGGAGAAAGCTTGTGGCCACACTCAGTGCATTTAGAGAAAATGGCCTTAGGCCCTTCTGACATTTTTCACACACACACCCAAACACTAGGAGGGGGAGGGGAGTGAAGGTAATTTAGTTTTAAATTAAATAAAAGTGACCCAAAAAACTAGCAGGAGAAGCAGAAAATGGAAACTAACACACACACACGAAAACTTTGAGAGAAAAATTGGTTTAAAAACCAGCAATGATCTCACCCAGCCAGGAGCTCTTCACAAGGAAGTTTCTTTAGCCGCGGCAAAAAACGATTTGAGGTAATGTGGTTGGTACTAGGGAATTATGGGTAGGGGGGAGGAGCTCGGATCTTGGAGCTTGGAAAGCTGCCGGATCGGATCCGAGGTCGGATCAGACACCCACAGGTTGCAGATCAAATGAAGTAACTACTTCAGATCGGATAGTTCTGGCGTTGAACAAAGCACAGAAGTGAAAACAGGGGATGTCATGGTCTGGGCCTACACAAGTGACGCGGTAAGAAGGAATGTCTCAGTGTGGTATTTCCTTTCCACAGACGAGACAATTAACTTTTTCTGACATTGGTTATCGCAAGAAAAAAGGATCCGCAACCGAGTACTTCGCTTTAGAAGACTTCAACTTCAATTCGGTAGACGAAACTGAAGTAGCAGCCAAGGGGCACTCGAGCGAACTGCTTCTGGCTCTATGGCAAGAAAGACTGTTGTAATGGCATCGGCTGCCTCACTTTATACTACTGACAACCTGATGTCAGTCCTGAAGCGACAGTAACTGACGCAGAAATACTAAGCCTCTGGTATTCAGACCGGCCGAGGGCTACCCGGGCAGGGATAACCCAAATATGACGACTGCAACAGTGAAACACGAAGAACATCTACAGTTCCTGAAAGAAACCAACTCAGTCAGGTCTACATGGAAAAGAGGTCAAGGGAAGGAGGGTGGGGAGATTAAGAAGAATAAAAATAAACACTGAGGGAACGCTATAGTAAAAAAGTACAGTTGCGTACATACCATAAATGTAGATGTTCGATTGTATCCACTGTTGCAGTCATTACAATTCGGTTATCCTGCTGGCAGGCTACCCGCAGTCGGCCTGAATTCCAAAGTCTTGGTCCGGCAGTGGCTGCTGTCGCCTCCTCCCTGACGTCAGTGCGCCAGGGGTATAAAAGATGCAGCAGACGCCATTTTCTTCAGTTTTTCTTTCCCCAGATGTCAGGTGCCCCCAAAAGGGTAGGCTAAAATTATGCCAATAAGCATGAATGCACTAACTGCAACAGTGAATACACTATAACATCTACATTTATGGTAGGTACACAACTGTACTATGTTCATCATGTTTCACTGTTGCAGTCATTACAATTGGGTTGAATCCCAAAGCTAAGGTTGGGAGGCTGGGGCTAAACAGAATTAGGAGAGGCTATGAGGCACTGCAGAACTGCAGTGGCAAAGCCTGCCCTGGATTTAGAATAGAGAGGTAAGTGGTAGTGATTTGTAAAAGTATGCATTGAACTCCAAATTGCAGCCTGTAAGATGTCTTTGGTTGGTACTCCTCTGAGGAAGGTTGCTGAAGTGGCTGCTGCTCTGGTTGAATGTGGTCTAATGCCCTTAGGCACTGATTTGCCATGTGAATAGCAGAAACGAATGCAGTGACCTATCCATTTTGAAATAGTCTGCTCTGAGATCGCTTTTCCCTGTGATCCTGCAGCATATGCCACTAGAAGTTGCTCGGTCTTTCTGAAAGCTTTGGTTCTATCCAAGTAGAAGCGCAGCTGTCTGTGTATGTCCAAAGAATGCAGAAGTCTCTCACCCTTATTCTGTGGATTTGGATAAAAGGTAGGCAAATGAATTGTTTGGTTAAGGGCCACACTGGACACTACCTTAGGCATAAATGTCGGGTTTGTCCTCAGAGAAACCCTGTCAGGATGGAAAATGATAAAAGGTTCCACAGCCATGAGTGCCTGTAACTCTGAGACTAGTCTTGCAGACGTTACTGCTAGGAGCAGAGCTGTTTTCCAGGATAAGAACTTTATATCAACTGTAGAGGCTGGCTCAAAAGGAGGCAGTGTGAGTTTTTCCAAGACATAATTGAGGTCCCATGCAGGTATTGGTGCTCTCCTTGGAGGTCTTATGTTTTTGGCCCTCTGAGGTATTGCCTTAGTAATGGATGAGAAAAAATAGGTGGTTCTATATTGTAATGAGCTGAAATGGCAGAGGTATGAATCTTAATTGATGAAAAGGATAGGCCTTTGTCCAGCATCTCAGTTAAGTATTGCAAAATCTGAGGAATATTTGGAACAACCATGTCAATTCCTTGTGCCTGGTTCCAAGCACAGAATCTCTTCCATTTTTCTGCATAAGATTTTCTGGTACTAGGCTTTCTGGCCTCCAAAACAACATCCATCACTGCCTTAGAGAGAGAGAATATGAGTCTTCAGATCAGGTTTCCATTTCCTCCGACTCCTCTTCTGAACAGGAATACTCTTCTTCCCTATGAGGTTTCTGATGCTGAAGAATCTATCTCTTCAACCTCTCCTCCTGAGGATTAATCTTTTGGGGAGATCCTGCATACCATGAGGGAGCACTTCCACTGGGAGAGCCAAGATTACTCAGAATCTTGTGTTTTGAATGGCTACATTATCCGCCATGCTGCCAGATTTAAGGTCCTGAGTTGGCTGTGCAGGATCCGATTGTTTTGTTGGGTCAGTAAGTGAGGAACTGGAGGGAATGTCCAGGCTGGACAGAGACAAGTTCTTTAGGATTGGGTACCAGTGCTGGCGGGGCCAGTCTGGGGCAATCAGTATCATTTTTGGCTTCCCTTGTCTGACCTTTAGGAGCATCTTGGGGAGGAGAGGCAGTGGAGGAAAGGCATATACTGTTAAGTTTTTCCAGCTGAAAGATAGAGCATCCACTTTCCATGCTTGCTTGTGATAAATCCTTGCGCAGAATCTCTGTAGTTGGCAGTTATGAGGGGAGGCAAATAGATCAATGTCCGGGCATCCCCATTTCCTTGCTATCATGTTGAAGACTTGTGGATCCAGTTTCCACTCGTGGGGATCCATGAGGTTTCTGCTTAGTTAATCTGCCAGAGTATTTACCTTTCCTGGCAGGAATTGCGCTTGCAGATGTACTTGGTAAGTCAATGCCGTGTCCCACAAAGTCATGGCTAGTCTGCAGAGGGGGTAGGAATGTGTGCCTCCCTGCTTGTTTATGTACCACATGACTGTAGTATTGTCCGTCTTTATCAGCAGTTGTCCTGGATGAAGTAGATCCTTGAAGGCGGTCAGGGTATTCTGAACAGCTAGCATCTCTTTTTGATTGATATGTAGATGCATTTGGCTTGCGGACCATGTTCCCTGAATACATCTTCCTGCCATTTGGGCCCCCCAGGCATAATCTGATGCATCTGTTCTTATTGTCTGCCTGGCTGTGGGTAAAGTGTATGGCTGTCCCTTGTTGTGGTGACAGGCCTTCACCCACCATCAAAACTCCTTTTGCAGGCAGGGAATGAAGGTAATTATTGTTTCCAGGCTGTGGCAATGTTGAGTCCAAACACTTTTTAGATACCATTGTAGTTTCCTCATATGCAGTCTTGCATATGGAATTAGCAGAATGCAGGATGCCATGAAGCCCAAAGCCTGCAGAATTTTTCTTGCAGATAACTGGGACTTTGTTGCCAACATTTTGAAATAAGTAGTCAGTTGCCTTTGTCTGGCGTGAGATAAGCCATCTGGGCAGTTCTATTTAAGCTTGCACCCAGGAATATTATATCTTGAGAGGGTACTAGTTTTGATTTCTTTTAGATTACTGTGTACCTAGACAAATTAGTAATCTTTTTACAAACGCCAGATGCTGTAGTAGAATGTCCTTGTTCTCTGCTTGAATAAGGCAGTCGTCCAAGTAAGGATATATTTGTATTCCTCTGTCTGCAAAATGCTATTACTGGTGCCAGGCATTTTGTGAAGACCCTGGGTGCAGTAGATAAGCCAAAGGGCAGTGCAGAGAATTGGTAGTGCATTGAGCCAGCTATGAATCTGAGGTATCTTCTACATGACTGACTGATTGGGACATGCAGGTATGCCTCTTTTAGGTCCAAAGTCACAAGCCAAGCCTTCTTGCCCAGCATGGGCAGAAGCTGCTGCAGAGTCAACATTTTGAATTTTGGAATATCCAGAAATGTGTTTAGAATGGACAGGTCCAGTATTGGTCTCCAGGCTTTATCCTTTCTGGGCACCAAGAAAAGTCTTGAGTAAAATCCTTGTCCCTGCTCTTGCTGTGGTACTCGCTGAATAGCCCTCATGTCCATGAGGGATGAAACTTGCTTTTGTGCCTCTGCCCATTGATTGTGTGGCAGGTCTGGCATACCATTTGCCCTTGGCAGGGCGTGAAAGTGGAACCTGTAGCCTTGTGACACTATATCCAAGACCCATTTGTCCTGGGTGATCATGTGCCAGTTTTGAGAAAAAAGTGCTAGTTTTCCCCCTAAAGGAGCTGCCAGAAGATAAGTGCTTGGTGCTGGCAGGGGAAAGTCATTGAGACCGTTTCCTGTATGGCTGTGATTTATCTTCTCCGCTTTTGGAGGTAGAAGCACCCCACGGTTTAGACCTGTATGAGCCTTGGGGCTGGGATCTGCCTCTGCAGTGTCTGTATCTGCCTCTTTGTGGCCTGACACAGGAAAGGACCAATTCTTTGTAGGCCAGTTCCTGCTAAATCTGGGTGGCTGTACCTGTAAGAAATCCTTGACTGTTTGCATAGATTTAGCTTTGTCCTCCATTTTCTTCAACACCAAACAAGGTATTGTGCTGTAATGAAGCATCTAATAATTTTGCCTTAACATGATCAGGCAGATTCTGTTCCTTTAACCAAGCATGCCTCCTAATGACAGAACCCGTAACAGCGGCCCTGCAGGAGGCCTCCAGAGAATCAAAATCACACTGCAAAGTATGCTTTCTCACTTGTTCAGCTGCATGCAATAAATCCTGCATTTCTTTGTTTTCTGCACATTCAGAATATCAAAATTTTTTGTTTAAGCAGTGACATTAAATATTGCGGATATTTTAAGCATATGAAACTGACAATTTAAAGCCCTTACAGCCAAGGTAGCAGAAGTGTAAATCTTTTTCCCCCATCTGTCCAGTGCCGTAGAATCCCTATCAGAGGGGATAGGGTTTTTTGCAGTGGAAGCCTTGACCCCTTTGGGACCCTGAGAGATAGTTTCTGGGTCAGCAGCAGGGTTTTTATAAAGAAATTTATGTGAATCAGGAATCCTGTGATATCGGTCTGGCTTAACAGGAGCTGGAGGTACAGAGTCAGGAGACAGGCCGGACTCTGAAAATACATCTACAATGTCTAAAACAGGAGGAATAGCAAGGGGCCTGTGCAGAGGTAGTAAAAGGAAATCTAAGCCTTTTCTTAGATTCTGAGTAATCTTGGCTCTCCCAGTGGAAGTGCTCCCTCATGGTATGCAGGGTCTCCCCAAAAGAATAATCCTCAGGAGGAGAGGTTGAAGGGATAGATTCTTCAGCATCAGAATCCTCATAGGGAAGAAGAGAGTATTCCTGTTCAGAAGAGGAATCAGAGGAAATGGAAACCTGATCTGAAGACTCATATTCTGTCTCTTGCCTAGGCCTCTTATCAGGAAAACCCCGATCAAAGTAATTGGGTCTTCGGCCAATTTAAACATCTGTTTTTTAGGCACGGAGGCCTGTCCATGGGATTGCTGTACCCGTTTCTTTGTCTTTAGAGGTGCTTTAGTCTTTGCCTTTGAAGCTGAAATAGTTTTCACATAACTGTGTAGGTCTGAAAACACCCTCAGAAGCCGCTGCCTGCTCAGCGGCTCTGGACCATCTGAAGGAATAGTTTTTGAGGGTCCAATACTTTGAGTTTCCAGCGGCCTAGTCAGCTCCACGTGGGAGTCGGAAGCGGCCTGTGGCTCTGAGGTAACGGGCGTCACTGACTGCGAAAGCGCCTCACTGAGAACTGGTAAACCGGCGACTGGCTTAGAAGAAGCCTTGTCGTCAGTTTTGGACCTCGGATGCTTGTCGTCCTCTTTTTCCTTGCGTTTCTTGTGAATTGCGGTAGTCGGATGGCTATCAGACGACATTGTGTAATTAAATCTTCGGTCAAAGTAGTGAAATGCAAAATCGTACCGACGCTTAGTGTGTTGGTTAAATCTAGCACAAAACCGACAATTAGCAATGTCGTGATCAGGGCCTAGGCAAGGAATGCAATAAGAATGCAAGTCCTTATGAGGTATTTGCTTCCCACAAGAAATACAATTAACTTTCTGACATCGGTCTGGAGCAAGAAAAAAAGTTTCCCCGACAGGGTACTTTATTTATTTTATTTATTTATTTGCAGTTGGTTTACCAGGATAGTCCATTGGGCCAAAAGAACCCGTTTTCAATGGAGTCCTGGGGAGAAAAGCTCCAAAAAATAAACATACAGACTAGGTACATACAATAGAGAAAAGCTCTATAAGCAAACAAACATACTAGGTACATACAATAGATTACTAAAGATACTTATACAATTTTAAACAGAATACAGTCATTGAATTCGCGTTTGAGGTACTTTCCACTAAGCAATCTTATAGAAGTAAGTAGAATAAATGTGGGGAGTGTTAGGGCTAAAGAGGTAGTAATTTGTAGAAAGTAATTGTTTATGTAGGCATAGTTGAGTAATATAGGAATGAATGGGAGATGAAGAGTACCTTGTTTTTAAGATGGGTGGGAACAAGAGCATTCCCATAGGGATTTAAGATGTGTGTGAAGGGATTTTTTGAACATATAATGATTACGACTGGTGCGAATGGATGGTGGGAGTGATTTCCAGAGTCGTGCTAGGTTAAAGGATAGAAGGTTTTTACCTGGGGGACGAGTTGGTTTATGAACTTCTAATAGGCTTTGATTGTTTGACCTTAGGACTCTGTCAGGTAGGTGCAATGTAAAAGCAGAAGACAGGGAGGGACAAAGAGATGGGTTATTGATGAGCTTATGGGCTAGGGTTAGCTGAGTGAAGTTGAGCTGATGTGGAAGTTCAAGCCAATTAAGTTTTTGGAGAGAGGAGCAGTGGTGGGTGGAGGACCTGTGACCGTTAGCAAACTTGGCGATTTTGTTGTAGCAAGAAGAAAGTTGTTTCTTTAGAGAGGACTGGAGATTAGTTAGGAGAGGTGATCCATAGAGAAGGGAGGGGATAAGGAAGGAAGAAGAGAGGGAAATTTTGGTGGTCTTTGTGAGGTATTGATTTTGACGATATAGCATGCCAAGTTTTTGGTGGGTTTTTTTAATATTTAGTTGTAGATGGGAGTTGAAATTAAGCAGATTATCAATTTGGACACCTAGCAGCTTGGTTTCAGACACCAGTTCTAGGATTGAGTTGTTTTGGCTAGTAATGAAGAATGTGTTTGTATTGAAGGGAGTATTTCTGGAGGGGGTAAATACCATGAGTTTAGTTTTGGAGGCGTTAAGAGCTAGATGGTTTGTTTTCATCCAGTGCTCAGTGATAGAGAAAGCTTCTTGTGTGAGGTTTTGAAGCTTAGAGGTAGATGTGGCAGAGCAGATAATGGTAGAATCGTCAGCGTATTGGATGATGTTAGAGAATGGGATAGATTTGTGAAAATCATTTATAAATATGTTGAAGAGAAGAGGACCAAGTATAGAGCCTTGGGGAACTCCGGTGGGGGTGCTGAGAAAAGAAGAAGTGGCCTTTTTCCATTTTACAGCTTGGTATCTGTTAGATAACTGGAGAACCAGTTCACAGAGGAGGGAGAAAGGTTAAGTTTTGAAAGTTTTGTTAAGAGCAGACTGTGTGAGATAGTATCAAAAGCCTTAGAGAGGTCGAGTAGTAGTGTGGAGACAATTTGGCCAGAGTCGCGTGCTTTGTTTACGGTTTCGAGATAGGAGAGGAGGGCTGTCATGGTGCTATGATTTGGCCTAAAGCCGTGTTGTGTAGGTGTGAGAAGGTTGTTCTCTAGAAGATGTGGTAGTAGTTGAAGTTGGATACACTTTTCTAGAAGCTTGGAGATGGGGGACAGGATAGCGATGGGACGGAAATTGTTGACATTGTAGTTGCTACCGCCTTTATGTAGAGGGATGATAAAGGCTTGTTTCCAGAGTTGGGGCACAGTACATTCCACGATTGAGCGGTTGATGAGAATGCTTATGGGATAGGCAATAGCTTCAGCAGCTATGCTTAGGAAGTATGAGGGGATGTTATCTGGTGCATTAGTACCAGGCTTCAATTTTTGAAGGAGTTTCTTTATTGTAGATGTGGGTGTAGGTTTTAAAGAGAATAGAGCAGAGTGGAGAGGGAGAGTATTTGATGCTGGTAAGGAAGATGAGGAAGTTGGGGTAGGAGAAGAGTTGGGGGATATAGAGTGAGTAGATGGGAAAGTGGAAGGAGGAAAAGTGCAGGGTGGATTTTTGGCAGGAGAGGGTGGGGGGGTATTGGATTGTAAGGTAGAAGTAGTAAAAGAGGAAGTTAATTTACTAATGGATTCAATAAAGGAGGAGTTAAACTGAGTGGCTAAATCTAAATCTGGGGCATTTGGGTCAGGGGTAGGGGTGTGTGGTTTGCTGGGGTTTAGGAGGGTGGAGATTCCTTTCCAGAATTTCTGTGGATTTGTTTTATTATTGTTTTGGAGGGTGAAGAAGTAATTTTGTTTGTCAGAGATACTGAGCTTTTTTGCTTTGTTTCGAAGGGTTCTATATTCAGTGTAGGATTCAGGGGTCTTTCTTTTCTGATAGAGTGCCCAGGCTTTATCTCTAAGGCGCATGGTTGCTAATGTGTTTTTGGTAAGCCAGGGGGCAGAATTATTTTTTATTCTTTATGTCCTTAAGGGAGCAAGGGAATCTAATACTTTTAGAAATGTAGAATTAAAGTGGGAGACTGCGTCTTCTAAGGGTAGTGTCCTTAGATTGTTCCAAATAATTGCATTTAGAGAATCTAAAAAGGTTGTTGGGTTAAAATTTTTGTGGTTGCGGGTAGTAATATAATTGTGGGGGTGGTGAGATATACAGGGGAGTCGATGGGTGAAAGTGGGCATATGATCACTTAGAGCGTCGGGAAGAGTACCACTATCAGAGTAATAGTGGGGATGTGAAACTAGGATCCAGTCTAGTATACTGCCACAGGAGAGGTTTTTTGATGGACGTGTTACTTTGTTGATTAGCTGGGAAAAGTTACTTAGCTTTAAATGAAGACTTCGGATCTGAAATTCGAACACGAAAATCTCAGGAGTCGGCCGACTGGCACTTGGAAAAATTACTTAGCTTTAAATGAAGACTTCGGATCTGAAATTCGAACACGAAAATCTCAGGAGTCGGCCGACCGGCACTTGCGAACTGCTTTTGCTTCGGGCACTGCGCAGCAAGTAAGACTGAAGAAAATGGCGTCGGCTGCATCTTTTATACCCCCGGCGCACTGACGTCAGGGGAGGAGGCGACAGCAGCCGACGCCGGACCAGGACTTTGGAATTCAGGCAGACTGCGGGTAGCCTGCCAGCAGGATAACCCAATTGTAATGACTGCAACAGTGAAACACGATGAACATCACAACTTCAAAGAAGACACCAAGTCACTGCTTTTGGATTAAGTTGCAAAACGAGGTATCGCTAGTAAATCTAAAAATAAATTAACCAAGAAACGACAACACAGCAGATAACTTATAAGAATGTAAGCACTTTCATGAAGAACCACTATGCTTCTTCAGACATAATACACCAATAGATTTATAATCTAAAACATCAAATGACAAGTTGAAATTAACACTCCAGAGATTAGACCACTAGCCAGCCGCTAGTTTCTGTTTTATGGTTTATTTTTAAGAGATTTATGAATGAGTTTTATTTCATTTTAGTTTCTCTTGTCCAGTTCTCCATAACCAGGCAATGATGTGCTGCCACGCTGAATTTCTTTACGACGTGACTGTGTGTGATTGCCTTACGGTTTTTATGGTGAATGAGGCATTAAGTAACAAGTAGGTTGCTATATTAAAACATTGATTAAAGTGATTTATAAGTTTATGTTTATATTGATCCTGAGTTAAGATGATTTTGGAAATGGTGACAGCTTTTACCTTTATGTAGTGTTTTTATTGACTTCACAGAGGTTAGAGAGGAGCTGCATTACAGCAATGCTTCAAGAGTTGTTGATGGTTCTCATGGCAGCTAATGGTCTAATCTACGGAGTATTAATTTCAACCTGTAATTTGTTATTTTAGATTATAAATGTATTTATGTAATACTATTGTATCTGAAGCAGCGTAGCTTACATTATACCAACAGAATACATTGTTTTATAAGCGTTTTGTGGATGATTTATTCTTTCTTTGGAAAGGTAGTTATGATAGTTTGGTCTCTTTTAGAGAACAAGTGGACACTTTATGTCCATTCTTAAAATTTGTTATGAATAGTTCTAACATTGAGATATCCTTTTTGGATATCAATATATGGAGTATGGATGATGGGAATTTTAATACAGGTGTTCACCGTAAAATATGTCATAGGAACACACTGCTCCATACAGAGAGCATGCATCCGTCACACGTATTTAGGAACGTTTTAAAGGGCCAATGCATTAGGACATCTAGGTTGAATTCTAATAGTGAACTATATAACAAAGAAATATTAGCCCTCAGTACCAGATTCTCTAACAGGAAATATAGGGCTTCTGAAATTAATCAGACAATACAAGAGGTTATTGAGTTACGGAGTAATACTGCCTGTCCAATATTTTCTGATTTAGGTCTGGCCAGATACAGAAATTGCACTAGTGGTGTTTTGAATAATGAGCAAACTAAACTAAGGTTCCCTATACACTATACACAGGACATACATTCTATTATTGGCACAATTACAAAATATTGGGATTTGTTGAAAATTGATCCAGAAGTTTCAAAGTATGTGGAAAGTAAACCACAATTTGCTTTTCGGAATAGCAATAATTTATATAAAATGTTATGTCATCCTTCCTTTAACAAAGATGAATCTGAGATGTTTATAGGAACCTATCCATGTAACAGTTGCAATTATTGTGAATATGTTGAGAAAAAGAATGTTTTTATACATCCCATTACCCATCAAAACTTTTATTTAAAAGCTAATGGATCATGTAATTCTAAGAATGTGGTATATATTGCCTGTTGTACCAAGTGTTCCTCATATTATATAGGCAAAACAAATAGAATGTTAAAAGAACGTATTAGAGAACACTTATATCAAATACGCATTCAATCAACTGTTAATGCACTTTCAAAACACATATTATGCACAGATAATACACATAACTTCAGGTTCACTATACTACAAGTTATTGGTACTAATGTCAGAGGTGGTGACATTAACAATTATACAGAATCAACTGAAACATCATGGATTATTAGAACTATGTCTCATTTGCCCCCTGGTTTAAATGATAAAGTTCCTCTAAAACCTATATTAAAGAATAGGAGACAGAGACATAATTTACCGAAATGTCTCTTTAATTGTTATTATCTTGTGTAACACTATACATTTAATGTCCTTTATATACACATTCTGCACTTTTAAATTCTGTGTTTTTAACTAAGTTTTCATATATAAAATGTACATATACGTATATACACACTTATATTTATGTGTAGTAGTTATACAGTATTTAATGCTTTTATAATGTTTTTCAATGCACTTTGATAGATTGGTATACGTCATGTGGTTTTGTAGCGTTCCTATTCAACATTTACTCTGTCAAGATATATACCTTTAAGCTATATTTGTTAATTGATTGATAAGCAGCTGATTAATTAATGAATCAAGAATTTGTGTGTGTATATATATGACCTTTAGCCTGGAAGATATATTGGTTTGAAAAAGCTGAATAGCGAAAGCGCTTACCAGTTAAGTCTTGTGAATAAAGACGTCATTTTTAGCAATAATTTTTGCTTATTTTGGACTTATTCGATGTTTCTCAACTGATTTTCCATTGAAGGAAGCTACTATTGTGTTCCGAAAGGATTTAATGGTCTGAATAGACGTTCTACAGTAACTGTTTAGGACACGTACAGCATTGGTTTGACCCTTACCCAGCTTTCTCGTTTTATTTTACTGCATAACTTCTTTATCTGTTTTTTCATGCGTTCCTCAACCTGAGAGATGACATCCCGAACTACACAGAACCTAGGGGAGGCCCTTATGGGAGGATATTCCGAAACACCGTAGAGCCAAAGGCAGCTCTATTCCTATCTAGTCTGTAATGAGAAATAAAGGTATGAGACATTGACCAAGAAGCAGCTGCACAGATATCAGTTGACATCCTACAGGAAAAGGCTTGAGAAGTTGCCACAGATCTCATTGAAAGAGCTTTGACATGTTCTGGCAAGGGCATATCTTTTGTTAAAAACAAAGGAGATGCAACTTCGCAATCATCTGACCAGAGCAGATTTAGTAACTGCTGTGCCTTTCCTCACGTCTGAAAAAAATATAAACAGCTGGTCATATTTTCTGAAAGATTTTGTCCTGTCCAGATAAAAATGTAACTGCCTATGAACATCCAAAAGATGCAGTGTGTATTCTCTCATCTGGAAGTTGGGGAAGGAAATCGGGAGATGAATGGCCTGATTTATGTTTTCTGCAGCCACTTTAGGTAAAAAAAAAAAAAAAAAAAAAAGATGGATCGGTCCGTAAGGAAACTATCCTTATCCTTAAACCAACAACCGTAACCAGCACAGGTAACCAAAAACTAAGGGCAATGCTACTCAACGCCAGAAGTCTCAACCTCAAAATGCGCACACTCAAAGCTTTCCTCAGCATGGAGAAAATCAATATTTGTGCAGTGACGGAAATCTGGTTCAAGGCTCAAGAGAGCACCCCAGCACTGCCAGGTTACAATTCATATCATACCTTCCGGCCTCA
Source organism: Protopterus annectens (assembly GCF_019279795.1). NCBI lineage: Eukaryota > Metazoa > Chordata > Ceratodontiformes > Protopteridae > Protopterus > Protopterus annectens. The sequence goes on along the minus strand of NC_056738.1, from coordinate 330,264,528 downwards.
GTTACCGGATCTCAGTACAAAGGGCGGAGGTGTATCCATATTCATCAAGGACGCCCATATCTCCAGGTTAGTAGCGCAGCATGATGCCCCAGAGATCATCCATGCACAACTACCAGCAGGCAAAACAACATTTCAAGTCGTAGCCGGTTATAGATCGCCCACCATGTCCCAAGATGCTCATGCTGCATTCCTTGAGACACTGAAAAATATAAAGGTCCTACCCAACACCATAATCTTGGGTGATTTCAACTACCCTGGTATAGACTGGGCGAACTACCAATGTTCCAACTCCTATGCTCAGCGATTCATAGAATTTATAAATTCAAATGCCCTTGAACAACTAGTATGTTCCCGCACTAGAGGGGACAACATATTGGATTTAATCACAAATATGGGCGCCCACTGTACCACACCTGTTATCACTCCCTCCTTGGTCAGATCCGACCACAAACTGATAACCCTGGACATCCTAACTTTTCCACCTCCCCCAGTTAAAAAAAACTGTCAAAAACCTTTCCAAAGCAAACTTCAAACTACTTGCATCCGAAGTGGAAAGCTTCACTATTCCCTTGCAGAAGGATAATGATATCCAGGATGCGGAATCCTACACCAAGGCACTCTATATGCATCTTCAGGATTGCATGGACCGTGCTATCCTAAATAAAACCAAGACTCCTTCCTCAAGCAAGAAGAAACCAGTCTGGTGGACCCCGGCCATAAACAAACTTTACAATGAAAGGAGGAGACTTATACAAAAAAAGGCCAAATCTCAAGTAGAAAAATCATCCCTGATCAGCATTAGTAAGAAATTGAGGGCCCTCATCAAGTCAACTAAAGCTAATTTTAAAAAGAAAGTTGCCAAGGATGCCAAGGATAACCATAAGGCCTTCTATGGCTACGTCAAAAACCTAAATGGCAACGCTCAGGTCTGTTCTGAGCTAGCACAAAATGGAACAAAATACACTGACCCTTCTGACATTGCCAACATCTTGGCTGACAGGTTCAGTGCAAATTTCTCCCCCCTCACCACCTACAGGGCCCGTTACCATTCCAGGGGATTGTGCAAGTCCAATTATTACTGATATGTTGGTTAACAAGGCTCTATCTAAAGCTAAAAACACTGCCTCCATGGGACCAGATGGTGTCCCAGGCTGTGTCATACGCGAGTTCCAAAAGGAATTAACCCCGCATCTTAATACCCTGTGCCTACAAAGAATTGGTCCCGCTACACAAGGGTGGGGCCACAACTGACCCTGGGAACTACAGACCAATAAGCTTGACCAGTCTGATCTGTAAGGCTATGGAGCGAATCATTATGGAACTCATAAATGGAGAGATTGGGAACCTCCAGTCGCTGGACCCCACACAGTTCGGCTTCAAGGGCAGATCTTGCCTCCTGAACCTGGTGGATTTCTTTGAGACAGTTACTCAGGCTATAGATAAGGGAAAGGAGGTACACACGGCTTACCTTGACCTTGCTAAAGCATTTGACACCATTCCCCATTTGGGTATTATTGATAAGCTCACAAGCCTGGGCATAAACCCTTACGTCACAAGATGCATCGCAAACTGGCTCTGACGGATCCCATAAAGTAAGAGTAGCGGGATCTATGTCCGAATCCAGATCAGTAACGAGTGGTGTGCCTCAGGGCTCTGTCCTGGGGCCCCTCCTGTTTGGCATATACTTCTCAGAAGTACAGGCAAGCACGGAAGGGCTGTGGCTGACAGTTTGCTGATGACTGCAAACTGGGTGCTATAATAGAGTCTCTGGCTGACATGGAGATCTTCCAGAAGGGCCTAAATGAGACTGATGCATGGTGTCAAAAAGTACAGTTTTGTACCTACCATAAATGTAGATGTTCGAGGATTCCATTGCTGCAGTCCTGACTATTGGGTATAGTCCGCGTCCAGTCGGCCCGAATACCAGAGTATAAGGCTGACGTCGGTCAGGGCGCATTAGACTGACGTCAGTACGTCAGGGTACTAATGCGCATGACCGACGTCATATCCTCAGTCTTTTCTTGCCCCAGATGTCAGAAGACCCTAAAAAGACAAGTCCCAAAAAACCTGCACCAAAAACATGTACAATATATACAACAATATATACAAAAATATAGCATGTAAACTCACCTACACAACCACCCCTAAATACAGAGGGGAAGGAGGGAGGGTAAATTGGACAGCAGCAATGAAATCCTCGAACATCTACATTTATGGTAGGTACAAAACTGTACTATGCTCTTCGCCTTCCATTGCTGCAGCCCTGACTATTGGGTAGAATCCCAAAGCAGAGGTAAGGGAGGCTGGCAAATCATAAGGAAGTAGGAGCTGACAACATGCCTTGCAAAGCAGCTGTGGCAAACCAGCCCTAGACTTAGAGTAGATAGGAAGGTGATAATGCTTAGAGAAAGTATGTACTGAACTCCAAGTAGCTGCTTCCAAAATATCCTTAGTTGCCACCCCTTAGAAATGCTGTTGAAGTGGCAGTAGCCCTAGTGGAATGAGGCCTAATCCCAGCTGGAATCTCCTTGCCATGATGGGAATAACAAAATGCAATGCAAAAGCCAATCCACCTAGAAATAGTTTGTTTTGACACAGGCTTGCCCTGTGAACTCAAAGCAAAAGAAACAAACAATTGCTGAGACTGCCTAAAATCCTTAGTCCTGCTTAAATAATAACGCAATTGCCTGTGTACATCTAAAGTGTGCAAAATCTTTTCCCCTTTATTTTGAGGGTCTGCAAAAACGTAGGCAAATGAATAGTTTGGTTTAAAGCCACACTAGAAACCACCTTAGGCATAAAAGAAGGATTAGTACGTAATGATACCCTATCCTTATGGAAAATCAAAAGGGCTCTACTGCCATAAGGGCCTGCAACTCAGATACCCTTCTTGCAGAAGTAATAGCCAACAGAAAAGCAGTCTTCCATGACAAGTATTTCAATTCAGCAGTAGCTGCAGGCTCAAAAGGTTGTAGAGTAAGTTTTTCCAACACAAAATTGAGATCCCAAGCAGGAGTAGGAGCTCTATGGGGGTCTTATATTCTTTGCCCCTCTAAGAAACTGCTTGAACAAAGGATGCGAAAACAAAGGTGGGTCACAATCATAGTGAGCTGAAATTGCTGCAGCATGAATCTTAATGGAAGAGAAGGACAAACCTTTGTCCAATAATTCAGTAAGATATTGAAGAGCCACACTCAAATTAGGCTCAGAAATCTCCAAATTCTTTGCTGTACTCCAAAATAAAAATCTCTTCCATTTTTCACAGACACTCTCCTTGTACTAGGTCTTCTAGCTTCCATAATCACATTTAAAACTTGTTGAGGAAGTTGAGACCTGCTGCGTTTCAACACAGAATATGCCAGGCTGTTAGATGAAGAGAGTGAAGCTTGACATTGAGCAGATGACCGTCCTTCTGAGATAACAGATGAGGAATCAGAGGTAAAGGCCATGGAGGCTTCTTTACCAGACTCCGTAGTAGTGGATACCAGTGTTGCCGAGGCCAATCTGGAGCTATCAAAATCATCCTTGGCCTGTCTTGTCTGACCTTTAATAGTACCTTTGGAAGAAGAGGCAGAGGTGGAAAGGCATATACATGAAGGTTTTTCCAACTGAAAGACAGAGCATCCACTTTCCAAGCTGTGTGATGAAACCCCTTTGTGCAATACTTTGGCAGCTGGTGGTTTAGTGGAGAAGCGAACAGATCTATGTCTGGAGTTCCCCATGACACTGTCAGTTTCTGAAATACATGAAGATCCAGTTTCCACTCGTGGGGATCCATGATTTGTCTGCTTAACACATCTGCTAAGGAGTTCTGTGCTCCTGGCAGAAACCTTGCCTGAAGAGTTAATTGCAGGCTGAGCGCAATCTCCCATAAAATCATTGCTTGCCTGCATAGAGGATAAGAATGTGTTCCCCCTTGTTTGTTGATGTACCACATGACAGTTGTGTTGTCTGTTAGAATCAACACCTGCCCTGGAAGAAGTAACTCCTTGAAAGCCATTAATGCAAACTGGACTGCTAACATCTCTTTCATGTTGACATGTAGATGCTGTAGTCTGGCAAGCCACTTGTCTTGTATCCACTTTCCATTTAGATGAGCTCCCCAAGCAATGTCCGAGGCATCTGTCGTTAAGATCTGACTTGCCTCTGGCCGGGTCACAGAGAGTCCCTTGTTTAGGTGACATTCCTGAGCCCACCACAAGAATTCTTTTTGAAGGCAAGGTATTATTTGAATGACAGTGTCCAAATCCTGGCAGTGCTGTGTCCATACATTTTTGAGATACCATTGTAGCTTCCTCATATGCAGTTTGGCATTGGGAAGTACCAGAATACAAGATGCCATGAACCCTAATGCTTGAAGGACTGTCCTTGCAGTCAGCACGGACTGATGAGATAGTTGATGGAAGTAAAGTGACAGACTCTTTTGTTTGTCCGGGGTTAAAAAGGCCATCTGGGCTGCTGTATTCAGTCTCACACCCAGAAAGCACATGTCTTGAGAGGGTACTAGACTGGACTTTATTTCGTTCACAGAATACCCTAGGCATCTTAGCACTGCTATAACATATTCCAGATGCTGTAGAAGGTCTTCCTTTTCTTGAGCCAGAATCAGGCAGTCGTCCAAGTAAGGATAGATTTGAATTCCTTGAAGCCTGAAGTAAGCTATCACTGGAGCCAGAACCTTTGTGAATACTCTGGGCGCAGTAGATAAGCCAAAGGGCAATGCAGAGAACTGATAATGAGAATTTCCAGCTCGAAACGCAGATACTTCCTGCAACTTAGCCTTATAGGCACATGAAGGTAAGCTTCCTTGAGATCTAAAGTTACCATCCAGTGATCTTTGCCCAGCAGAGGTAAAAGCTGTTGTAACGTCAACATCTTGAACTTGGGAATGTCCAAAACGTGTTGAGGAGAGATAAATCCAAAATTGGTCTCCACGTGTTCCCCTTCTTTGGTACAAGGAACAGGCGAGAATAAAATCCTAGGCCCCTTTCTGATACAGGGACTGGCTGAATGGCCCCTATGTGAAGTAACTGAGAAACTTGCTTGTGAGCCTCTTTTCTTTGTGGAGGAGGAACGCCTGGCATGCCTTTGAAAGGGCATTGTATGGAAATAAAATCTGTAACCGTGGTGAATGATATCCAACACCCATTTGTCTTGAGTAATTAAATCCCAATTTTCTTTGAAAAGAGACAGTCTTCCTCCCAAAGGAGCTGCCAAACGTGAATCTGCTGGCAGCTGAAAAGACAGGTCATTGGGTTTGTTTACGAAAGGACTGACCCCTGCCCTCACCAGAAGTCTGAGCAGGTGAACTCCCTGTTCTAGGCCTAAAAGAACCTTGAGCCCTGCCCCTACCACGTCTAGACCTACCCCTAGACTGGGAATCATAAGCAGGATATGTCCACCCCTTAGCAGGCCAATTTCTACTAAACTTTGGTGGCTGCACCTGCAAAAAATCTTTAACAGTCTGCATAGACCTAGCTTTGTCCTCCATTTTCTTTAAAACTGCTTCCACAGGCGATCCAAACAACACATCAGACTGTAAAGGAGCATCCAAAATCCTTGTCTTAACATGCTCAGCTAAATTCTGATCCTTCAACCAAGCATGCCTGCGAAGAACAGAACTGGTAGCAGCCACCCTCGAGGAGGCCTGTACAGCATCAAAACCACATTGCAAAGAATGCTTACCCACTTGTTCAGACACATGAACCAAATCCAGCAACTCTTTACACTCAATACCTTCCGCCAAAGCATCCACCTTAGATTTCAATTGTGAAAGGAGATAATTCTGATATTTAAGCATGTGAAACTGACAATTCAATGCTCTCATGGCTAGAGTGGAAGAAGTATACACTTTCTTTCCCCACCTATCCAAAGCCCTTGCCTCTATCAGTGGGAACAGGATTTTTAACCACAGAAGCCTTTACACCCTTAGGCCCTTGAGAAATAGTTTCTGGGTCCGCCCTAGGACTCTTAAACAAATATTTATGAGCTTCGGGCACCCTATAATACCTATCAGGCTTAACAGGAGCAGGAGGCAAAGAGTCAGGGTTCAGGGAAGCCTCTGCAAAAACATCTTCCACCACATTCAACACAGGAGGAATAGCTATAGGCCTATGCTGGGGTAAAAACAAGAATTCCCTAAGCCTTTTCCTGGAATCAGAGTAATCCTGGCCTTCCCATTTAAAATGCTCCCTCATGGAATGCAGAGTCTCTGAAAATGAGAAATCCTCAGGCGGAGAAGCTGTAGGAGTGGAATCATCCACATCAGAATCAGAATAAGTAGGATACTCCTGCATATCTTCCACAGAAGATTCTGAAGCCTCTGAACACTGTTCAAAACTATCAAACTCCGGTTCCACCCTAGGCCTCTTATCAGGCGGGGGCATAGAACCTCTAATCATAGTAATCAAATCTTCTGCCATTTTAAGCATATGTTTCTTAGGTACAGAACCCGAAATGCTAGGAGAAGCCCCCACTGAAGCTGAACTAGGCCTACCTCTCAAAGAAGTTTTGGCAAAAGAAGGAGAGGCTCTAACTACCTTAGGAAGAGAGGGAAGAACAGTCACCTGAGAAGCCCCCTCAGCCTGGCCTACCTCCTGAGAAGGCACATCCTGTAACAGTATAGGTTCTGCCTGGGACTCCATGGAAACTCCTGGCAAAACCTCCGGCTCCACTGAGCCTTCTAAAGAACCGACGTCCGGGACTGCCGGTTCATCAACCCTAGGCTTCACTGTTTTATCCTTGCGCTTCTTGGAGGAAGCGGGCGTCGGAGCATCCGACGGCATTTTATAATTACAACGCTTCCCAAACACTAACCTGGCACAGTCTAACCTCCTCTTAATAGTGCGTTTGTTAAACCTAGCACAAGAGCGGCAACCAACAACGTCGTGCTCAGGCCCTAAACAAGGTATACACAAGGTATGATAATCCCTATGAGGTATCTGTTTCCCACAAGAAATACAGTTATTCACTTTTTCTGACATCCGGTAAAATACTGAGGCAAGAAAAAACCAAAATGTTCCCCAACGGGGTACTTAGCCAACTCTGTTTCGGTCTGAAACTCCGGTTTCGGAAATATTTCAGAACGCCAACCTGCACTCGCAAAACTGCTTCTGCATCGGACCATGCGGCAAAAAAGACTGAGGATATGACGTCGGTCATGCGCATTAGTACCCTGACGTACTGACGTCAGTCTAATGCGCCCTGACCGACGTCAGCCTTATACTCTGGTATTCGGGCCGACTGGACGCGGACTATACCCAATAGTCAGGACTGCAGCAATGGAAGACGAAGAACATCCATGGTCTCAAGCTAAATGCAAAAAAATGCGTAGTAATCCCCTTTGGAAAAAAACAGAGTACCCGCAAACTACAACATCGGAGGTAATCCTTTGAAATCTCAAGAAATAAGGGATCTAGGGACCCAAGTAGATAGCCAGCTTTCCTTTGATAACCATGTTGCCAAAGTGGTTAGAAAATCCTTCTATGTGACCCATCTGACCATGAAAGGGTTCGCATCAAGATCTAAGGATGTAATGGTGCTCCTCTACTCTTCCCTCATACTCATTATTGAGTACAATGCACCAATTGGAATGTACCTGGCTAGACATCCCCAGCAGCTGGAGAGACCAAAGAGGTACCTAACCAAGAGAATTACTGGCCTCAAACAGTTGCCCTATGCAGCACAACTGAAAAACTAAGACTGTTCTCTGTTGCATACCACTTTCTCAAAGGCGATCTATGTCTAACGTACAGATCCATGTCCAGCCCAGAATTGTTGAACATGCTCCATCTTGGCAAAACCAAATCTATTCGAGCTACAAGCTCTAGGGATATAAACCTCAACACAACAATGAATAGAACATGCTGGAGGGATAGATTCCCTTCGCAGAGACTTCCCTTACTATGGAACAGGGTCCCGATCTACATAAGACAGGGCCCCTCACCATCACTCCTTCAAGAGGAACCTTGATGAGTGGATGGGTAACAAAGTTCACACCGGGGATCACACCAACAGCACTACTAGATAGGGGCCAAGGGTACTAGCTGCTAGTACAAGGGTCTAGGGAACTACTAAAGGGGCGGTGAATACCGCACAACGTGGCTGGGCTAATATATGCCTTCGGGCAGATAGCTCAGTACCTACCTATGAAAGACAGAAAAGGGAAGTTTAAGCAGAGGGGGCTTGGAGCTCAGAAACTTTTGTTGGCGTAATCCCAACCAAAAAGGCAGTCTTCCAGAAGAGAAATATCAGATCCACTTTAGCTGCTGGTTCAAAGGGAGGAAGAACTAAAGGCTTGTAAAACCAAAGTAAGATCCCAAAGAGGGGATGGATCTTTGATTGGAGGACGGAGTAAAATAAAGTGCCCCTGAGAAAAACCTTACACAGTTTGGAAGATGCTAGGGTAGCACGGTTTTCCCCAATGTGGAAGCGCAAAATAGCTGCCAAATGAATCTTCACCGTGGAAGAGGTGGCTCTGTTCCGGAACAAAGGACAGGAAATCTAAAATCACAGGAACAGAGGAGATGTAAAAAGGCTCTATAAACTTCTGTTGAGCACAAATAAAGAACTTTTTCCATTTGTTCATATATCTTCCTAGTAGAAGCTTTGTGAACTGATATCAGGATTTGTCGGACTGGGACTGAAAGCCTGGAATGTCTAGCCATCACTGGGAACTGGAGAAACCATGCGGTCGATTTTACCCTCTGAAAGTTCGGATGAAGCTGTCCAAAGGGGTGGGTCAACAGATATGGAAGAGGTTCCAGAGTCCATGATAGACAAAGGAGATGAGACCACAGAATGAGGAACCAAACCTGGCAAGAAGAGAAAGGGGCAATGAGGATGACTTTGCTCTTCACCCGATGAGCTTTATGAAGGAATTTGGGAAAAAGGAGTAAAGGCAGAAATGCATATAGTGGACCAGGGGGCCAAGTATGGACTAGAGGACCTCTCGGGGGCCGTCCCTGTGGAGGGATCAGGGCAAAGAACTAGCTGCATTTGTTGTTGAGGGGAGAGTAAAAAAAAAAGGTCACAGCAAGGTTGACCCCACTTGTAGAACATCATATTTGCCTTTGACTGGTTCAGAGACCACTCAAAGCATCAGTTATGTTATGCTGAGCCTGTCCGCTAGAATGTTGGACTCCCTCAGAATGTGCATTGCGACTAAAGTGGTTGGTAGAGATTGTTCATTGCCACACTCTTGCTGCATCTCGACAGTGGTAAGATTTGGTTTCCCCTTGCTTGTTGATGTAGCAAACCAAAGACATTGTCCGTTTGAACTGTAATGATCCCTTGAGGAAGGAAGCCTGTAGTGTTTGCAATGCTAGAAGAACCACTCATCTCCAGGACTTTGACATGCAATCTGGTCTCCAGAGATGACTACATTCCTTGGACCATGCATCCCAGAAAATGCCCCCCACCCAACTGGGAGGATTCCATGGTCAGTGTGGTATTTGGTGGGGGGAAGAATGAATGGGCGACCATGGTAGACCTCCAGGCAATAGAGACAGCAGAGAAGAGAGTCTTTGCAAACCCTCAACAGTTTTATGGGATGAAACAGAGGACAGTGGGGTAACTACTATTGAACTGATAAAATGTCCACTTCTGGAGCCAATATACTAATACCCAGAGAACTTTTATTGTTAAAAACACAATAGTTGTTAAATCCACAATAGTCAGTCAAGCGCTTTCCTCAAATAACTTCATCAAAACTAAAAAAATCCTAACTACTACTCATTTTATACAAGTTGATTAAAAATCAAATCAATTAAAAAGCAATTAGAAAACAATTTGTTAAAATTTAGTATTTAAAGTAAAAGTGTGGAGTGAACACTGATATACAACAGAAAAATACAATCTATGAAAAACTATCTGTAAAAAGCACACAAAAGCATTGTTTAAAAAATATAAAAACTACATTACAGTTTTGTAGCTCTAAACCTTAATTCAGGTTTGATACTAATGGCATCATTGATGCCTGGAAATTCTATAGCATTCAACTTAAGTTATCACCTAATTTCAGCCCTTAATTTATTCGTCCAACCCCCCCCTCTGAAATCCATGTTAACTACCTCTAGGATACCAAATCTAAAACAATGGGAAGGGTTAACACTAACATGTTTAAACAGGGCGTTTTTTTCATCTTTTTTGGAATTGCTATAAGTGTTCATAAATCTACGATTTAACCTCCTTTCCATCTTCCCAATGTAGAAACATTGGCAGAACTTACACAGGGCCAAATAGACAACACCTGTCGTGGTGCAAGAACCCGAGGCCAAAGCCACTTCAATATCGTATGGACCCAACTTTACCTTGGGTGTTTCAAGTATATAACTACAATAGTCACAAGCCCCACATTTGACGGTACCATTCTTTTTGTTGTCCTTTTCAGGAAGTTTATTTTCCAAAATATTTTTCAAGTTACAGTTGACTCTATAGGTAAATAGGGGTTCGGGACCAAGAACTGTCCATACATCCCTATTTCCCTTTAACATAGCCCAGTTGTTCTTAATAATCTTTTTCACTTCGCTAGAAGTTTCACCATAGGTTAAAATCATAGCTTGAGAAAAATCCTTGGGCTCGTTATGATCTGTAACTAACACTTCTTCATTTGCTCCTAATAAAGGTTTACATCTAGCATTCCATTCACCCATAACTTGATCTATAATTTTTGTTAAAAAATCTAAGGGGTAACCCCTACCAAGGAATTCCATAACTAGCCTAATTTCTTCTTCCACAAAGGTGAAGTTAGAACACATCCTAACTACTCTAACCATCTGCCCCTTAACTATATTTCTTTTAGTATGGGGGGGGGGGGTTGCTAGAAAATTCCAGATAATCATTAGAAAAGGTGGGTTTCCTGAATACCCTATATTGAAACTTAACACCAAAATCTTTAATCAGTTTGACATCCAGGAAATTAATCTGCCTGTTATTACCATTACCAGTAAATTTAAAATATTCACAACTTTTGTTAATATACTCAAGGAATGGCTGGAAAGTCCTACCATCTTTCCACAAAATAAATAAATCATCTAAAAACCTTAGGTATAAACACCAGTCACTCTTAAAACAGGAGTTAAAAATATATTGGTTTTCCCATTGATACATAACAAGATCTGCAAAGATAGGGGCACAACTATTGCCCATTGCTACGCCTTTTACCTGTCTATAAAATTCCCCCCCCAAAAGTGAAAAAATTATTTTTCAACACAATATCCATTAGTTCTAGAATAAAGTTGATCATGTTTCCGCTTAAATTGGTTTTACTCACTAATACATTAAAAAATTCCAAACCAATATCATGGGGGATAGAGGTAAAAAAAGCGACAAAATCGACAGTAGAAAAATAAACCTCATCACTGAATAAATCATCTTTCACTTTTCTTAAAAAATGTCCCATGAATCAATGAGAATATGTTCAATAGAAACCAAAGCCCGAACCATTCGATCAATGAAAATACCTAAAGAATAGGTAAATACTACTATGACCAGAAATTATAAGTCGGTATGGTGGGTCTTTTACATCCTTGCGTGTTTTAGGGATTCCAAAAGCAATGGGAATAACAGGTTGTTCTACATGAAGAAAATTGTAAACTTCATTAATAACCCCTTGATAAAGGGAATCTTCCAATAAAGATTTTATTTTTGTATAACAGAGGTGAATTTCATTCCTAGATGCCACCTCATATTTAGTGGTATCATTTATCATACAGGTTATTTTATTATTATAATCTTCTGTATTTATAATAACCATACCTCCACCCTTGTCTGGTTTCATAAAAGTACAGTTTTGTACCTACCATAAATGTAGATGTTCGAAGATCCACATTGCTGCAGTCCTTACTTATGGGTAGTCCGCTGTCCTCGGTCGGCCCGAATACCAAAGTATTAGGCTGACGTCGGTCATGGCGCCTAGAACTGACATCAGAGCGTCAGGGTATAAAAGCGCATGACCGACGTCATATCCTCAGTCTTTTCTTGCCCCAGATGTCAGAAGGCCCTAAACATAGAGGCCACAGCCAAAAACAGAATACCTCCCAAAAGCATGTCCAACAACAACCAACACCCAAACTATAGAACCATAACAAACAGTAGTGGGGAAGGAGGGAGGGTAAATTGGACTGCAGCAATGTGGATCTTCGAACATCTACATTTATGGTAGGTACAAAACTGTACTATGTTCTTCATCTCACATTGCTGCAGTTCTTACTTATGGGTAGAATCCCAAAGCAACGGGAATGGGGGGATGGAAATATCATAAAGCATTAGGGGCTGCTAAAATGCCCTGTAATATTGCAGTGGCAAACCCAGCCCTAGATTTAGAATAAAGAGGAAGGTGGTAATGTTTAGAAAAAGTATGTACTGAACTCCAAGTAGCTGCCTCCAAAATATCTTTTGTAGCTACCCCTCTTAGAAAGGCAGTAGAAGTGGCAGTAGCCCTAGTGGAATGAGGTCTAACTCCAGCCGGAACCTCCTTACCATGATGGGAATAACAGAAAGAAATACAACTCCCAATCCATTTAGAAATAGTTTGTTTTGACACAGGTTTACCCTGAAAACCCAAAGCAAAAGAAACAAACAACTGTTGAGACTGTCTGAACTCCTTGGTTCTGCTCAAGTAATAACGTAACTGCCTGTGAATATCCAAAGTATGCAAAATCTTCTCCCCTTTATTTTGGGGATTTGCATAAAAAGTAGGCAAATGAATAGTTTGATTTAAAGCCACACTAGAAACCACTTTAGGCATAAAGGAAGGATTAGTACGCAAATATACCCTGTCCTTATGAAAAATTAGGAAAGGCTCCACTGCCATAAGGGCCTGTAATTCAGAAACCCTTCTTGCAGAAGTAATGGCCAACAAAAAAGCGGTCTTCCATGACAAATACTTTAACTCGGCAGTAGCTGCAGGCTCAAAAGGTTGTAGAGTAAGTTTTTCCAACACAAAATTGAGATCCCAAGCAGGAGTAGGAGCTCTACGTGGGGGTCTTATGTTCTTTGCCCCTCGAAGAAAATGCTTAAACACAGGATGAGAGAATAAAGGAGGATCACAATCATAGTGAGCAGAAATGGCTGCAGCATGAATCTTTATAGAGGAGAAAGACAAACCTTTGTCCAACAACTCAGTAAGGTATTGAGGAGAAGCACTTAAATTAGGCTTGGAAACATCAAATGCCTTTGCTTTGCTCCAAATAAAAAATCTCCTCCATTTATCCGCGTAAATTTTCCTGGTACTAGGCCTTCTGGCCTCCAAAATAACATTCAAAACTTGTTGTGGAAGCTGAGACCCTCCAGGGTCTAGAACAGAATATGCCAGGCTGTTAGATGCAGAGACTGAATCCTGACATTGAGGAAGTGACTGCCCTCCTGAGACAAAAGATGTGGAATTAAAGGTAGAGGCCATGGAGGCTCCCTCACTAAACTCCTCAGAAGTGGGTACCAGTGCTGTCGAGGCCAATCCGGTGCTATCAGAATCATGGCTGGCTTGTCTCGTCTGGCTTTCAAGAGTACCTTGGGAAGGAGAGGCAGAGGTGGAAAGGCATAAACATGAAGATTGCTCCAACTGAATGACAGAGCATCCACCTTCCAAGCTGTGTGATGAAACTTTTTTGTGCAAAACTTTGGCAACTGGTAATTTAGTGGAGAAGCGAACAGATCTATGTCTGGAGTCCCCCATAACACTGTCAACTGCTGGAATACATGAGGATCCAATTTCCACTCGTGAGGATCCACTATTTGTCTGCTCAACACATCTGCTAAGGAGTTCTGTGCTCCTGGCAGAAACCTTGCCTGAAGATTGAGTTGTAAACTGAGAGCAGTCTCCCACAAAATCATCGCTTGCCTGCAAAGAGGGTAGGAATGGGTTCCCCCTTGCTTGTTGATGTACCACATGACAGTTGTGTTGTCTGTTTGAATCAACACCTGCCCTGGATGAAGTAAATCCTTGAAAGCTATTAATGCAAACTGGACTGCTAACATCTCTTTCAAGTTGATATGCAAATGTTGAAGTCTGACAGGCCACGTGTCTTGCACCCATTTTCCATTGAGGTGTGCTCCCCAAGCCTTGTCCGAGGCATCTGTCGTTAGAATCTGACTCGCCTCTGGTCGGGTCACAGAGAGTCCCTTGTTTAGGTGACATTCCTGAGCCCACCACAAAAATTCCTTCTGAATGCAAGGTATTATCTGAATGACAGTGTCTAGATCTTGGCAGTGTTGTGTCCATACATTTTGAGATACCATTGAAGCTTCCTCATATGCAGTTTGGCATTGGGAAGCACCAGAATACAAGATGCCATGAACCCCAAGGCTTGAAGGACTGTCCTTGCAGTCAGCCTTGACTGTAGAGACATTTGATGGAAATAAAGAGAAAGGCTTCTTTGTTTGTCCGGGGTCAAAAAGGCCATCTGGGAAGCTGTATTCAGTCTCACACCCAGAAAGCACATGTCTTGAGAGGGTACTAGACTGGACTTTGTTTCGTTCACAGAATACCCTAGGCATCTTAACACTGCCATCACATACTGTAGATGAAGAAGTTCGTCCTTCTCTTGAGCAATAATCAGGCAATCGTCCAAATAAGGATAAATCTGAATTCCTCTTAACCTGAAAAAGGCCATCACTGGAGCCAGAACCTTTGTGAACACTCTGGGCGCAGTAGGTAAGCCAAAGGGCAATGCAGAGAACTGATAATGTAAATTTCCAGCTCGAAAACGCAGGTACCTCCTGCAACTTGGCCTGATAGGAACATGAAGATAAGCCTCTTTGAGATCCAGAGTTACCATCCAGTGATCTTTTCCCAACAGAGGTAAAAGCTGTTGTAACGTCAGCATCTTGAACTTTGGAATGTCCAGGTAAGTGTTGAGGATAGATAAATCCAAAATTGGTCTCCATGTGTTCCCTTTCTTTGGAACTAGAAACAGGCGAGAATAAAATCCTAGGCCCACTTCTGACAGAGGAACTGGCTGTATAGCTCCTATTTGAAGAAGTAAAGAAATCTGTTTGTGAGCCTCT
Source organism: Protopterus annectens (assembly GCF_019279795.1). Taxonomy (NCBI): domain Eukaryota; kingdom Metazoa; phylum Chordata; order Ceratodontiformes; family Protopteridae; genus Protopterus; species Protopterus annectens. The sequence goes on along the minus strand of NC_056738.1, from coordinate 330,249,522 downwards.
ATCCTTTGTCGAGGAGGAACGTCTGGCATACCTTTGAAAGGAGGTAATGTATGGAAATAAAACTTGTAGCCTCGGTTTATAAAGTCCAACACCCATTTGTCCTGGGTGACCAAAGCCAATTTTGCTTGAAAAGTGCTAACTTTCCTCCCAAAGGAGCTGCCAGGCAAGAGGAATCTGGCAGCTGAAAATGCAGGTCATTGGGTCTGTTTACGAAAGGACTGACCCCTGCCCTCACCTGCAGACTGTGCAGGCGAACTCCATGTTCTAGGTCTGAAGGAACTCTGAGCTCTGCCCCTACCACGTCTAGATCTGCCCCTAGACTGAGAATCAGAAGAAGGGTACGTCCATCCTTTAGCAGGCCAATTTCTACTAAACTTTGGAGGTTGCACCTGCAAAAAATCTTTAACAGTCTGCATAGACTTAGCCTTGTCCTCCATTTTCTTTAATACAGACTCCACAGGAGGACCAAACAAAACTTCAGACTGTAAAGGAGCATCCAGAATTCTAGTCTTAACATGCTCTGACAAATTCTGATCCTTAAGCCAGGTGTGCCTTCGAATAACTGAACCAGTGGCCGCCACCCTAGAAGAAGCCTGTACAGCATCAAAGCCACACTGCAAAGAATGCTTGCCCACCTGTTCAGAGACATGTACCAAATCTTGCAATTCTTTACACTCTATACTCTCTGCTAAAGCATCCACTTTAGATTTTAGCTGAGAAAGGAGGAAATTCTGATATTTCAACATATGAAACTGGCAATTTAAAGCCCTCATTGCCAACGTAGAAGAGGTATACACCTTCTTACCCCATCTATCCAAAGCTCTAGCCTCTTTATCTAGAGGGACCGGATTTTTCACAACAGAAGCTCTAACACCCTTAGGCCCCTGACTAATGGTTTCTGGGTCTGCTCTAGGACTTTTATACAGATACTTATGAGCCTCAGGCACCCTGTAATACCTGTCCGGTTTGACTGGCGCAGGAGGCACAGAATCTGGATTAAGGGAAGCCTCCGAGAAAACATCTTGAACAACATCCAAAACTGGAGGAATAGCTAAGGGCCTATGCTGTGGAAGAAACAAGAATTCCCTAAGCCTTTTCCGGGAATCAGAGAAATCCTGTCCTTCCCAATTAAAATGTTCCCTCATGGAATGTAAAGTTTCTGAAAATGAAAAATCCTCAGGGGGAGAAGCAGAAGGAGTGGAATCCTCTGCATCAGAATCCGAATAAGTAGGAAAATCTTGCATGTCTTCCACAGAAGACTCTGAATCATCTGAGGCCTGTTCCAAACTTTCCAACTCTGTCTCTACCCTGGGCCTCTTATCAGGAGGGGGCATAGAACCCCTAATTAAAGTAATCAAATCTTCTGCCATTTTAAGCATGTGCTTTTTAGGCACAGACCCTGAGGAACCAGGACTTACACCAGAGGAAGACAAAACAGACCTGCCCTTAGAAGGAGCCTTAGAGATAGTAGCAGAAGGCCTAACCACCCTAGCTACAGTAGGGAGAATAGTAACCTGAGAGGCCCCTTCAGCCTGACCTGACTCCTGAGAGGCCACCTCTTGCAAAATCAAAGTTTCCCCCTGAGTTTCAGCAGGAACTTCAGCCGGGTCCACCTGCTCCCCTGTAGCCTCTAAAGGACCGGCGTCCGAAACTGACGAAACACCCTGCCTAAGCTTTACAGATTTGTCTTTGCGCTTCTTAGTGGAAGCGGGCGTCGGAGGATCCGACGGCATATTATAATTACACCTTTTGCCAAAGACTAACCTAGCGCATTCTAATCTCCGTTTTATAGTGCGCTTATTGAACCTAGCACAAAACCGACACCCTACTACGTCGTGCTCCGGTCCCAAACAAGGTATACAAAGCGAGTGGTAATCCCTATGCGGTATCTGTTTCCCACAAGAAATACAATTATTCACTTTTTCTGACATCCGGTAAATAACTGAGGCAAGAAAAAACAAAAAATACTCCCCAACGGGGTACTTAGCCCAACTTAGTATCGGTCTGAAACTTCGAATTCGAAAAATCTCAGAACGCCGAACGGCACTTGCAACGCTGCTTCTGCATCGGACCATGCGACAAAAAAGACTGAGGATATGACGTCGGTCATGCGCTTTTATACCCTGACGCTCTGATGTCAGTTCTAGGCGCCATGACCGACGTCAGCCTAATACTTTGGTATTCGGGCCGACCGAGGACAGCGGACTACCCATAAGTAAGGACTGCAGCAATGTGAGATGAACATCCTAATATTCTGGTTGTCCCTGAAATCAAAAAGTAACTTCTCAGCCAAGGAAAGATTATGTTTCTTGTATTTATGGGTATGCAAAGTTTTAAAAATCCCCTGGCAGCTGACATTTTCAAAAGAATTTAAAATAGGAATGAGAGGGGGGTTATAGCTACTTTTCTTCCTAATTTCAAAATTCCTATTACTATTAGCAACTTTGTTTTTATTTAAACATTTTAAATTCAATTTCCTTACAAAATTCTTAAAATCTGTTAACATTTTACTACAATCTTCCCTTTTTGAGGTAACAAACTTCATTCCCTTGACTAATGAAATAAATCTTTACAAATAGGAAATTCTGCATAATTATAAATTTTGAAACCTTTGAATAAATAAACAATACCATTGTTACATATAATGTTATCGTCATGTTCATTAACACCCACAACAGTCGAATTTAATCGTAACTGTTCTTCCTCCTGTCCTCAACTAAAGACTGATTTGCATCGAGCCATAGGCAATATTAAAGGGGTTCCCTGAAGGGTATGGTGGGCTGACTAGCTATCAGACTAATCCTGAAGAGGACAAGGTCTGTCCCCAGAATAAGCTGTCCTTGTGTTGATGCTCTAAGGATGACTCTTTGAACCTAGTCTGCATATGAGCTCTCAATGACTCATCTCTGTAAATGGCAGCTTCCACCTTCACTGCTGAGCAGTTGGAATGAGCTAGCATTTGTGAAACTTTACAATCTTCCCACCAATACTGTAGTATCTGTGGGAAGATTGTGAAGTTGTGTCACAAATGCCAGGTAAGAGGAGGGTCTTAGCCAGCAAGTGGACATTTAAGAGGAGGATGACAATGCTTAGGTACGCAGATGACTTCAGTGATAACAGCAAAGATCAATACTTGAAGTGAAGAAATGACTAGTCAAAAAAAGATTTTTTTTTAGGGCTTTCATGTTATGCAGTCACTGCATTAAGATGCAAAATGTATTACAAGTAAAGGCGCACACACATTCCTGAATGCAGAATTTTACATAAAGTGTGCAGAACTCAGAGTGGTGGTGGTGGTGACATTCCCAACAAAGACTAAATGGATTCCATAAACATTATCAGGTGGAATTTGGTATGAGCTGTGGCCCACTTGTGTGTCACTACCAAGGTAGGCAAATATTTTACCTCCATGGGCACTCTTCAGGGAGACGAGTGGGATCAGCACATATCTAGCATAACGAGGGTAAAGAAAGTCAGCAAACGTGCAGAGAGGACATTTTTTCAAGTTGTCTGACAATTCGAAAAAATACCCCATCTTCTCTGGAATTAAGAGGAACAAGAAAATACTGACAACCTTCTCCAAGAAAAACAGAAGTTGTACTGTCCCTTTAGGAAGACCACGGCATCAGCTTCAAAACTGGCTGCTCATGCACAGAAAGACTTGAAAGAGACTACAGACAAAGCAACAAGGAAAAAGACATTTTTGGGTTACTGCAAATATGCCACGGTGGTGCAGCGGTAGCATTGTCACCTCACAGCAAGAGGTTCTCCTATTCGATTCTCGGCTGGATCGCCTTCTGTGTGTGGAGTCTGCATGGCCTCCCCACGGTCAAGGGGCGTTCGAATGACGTGCGTGGATGGGCATGCCTTCGTTGAAGGTTGGGTGTCAGGCTGGCACCTCAGCACCGTAAAAATCGACTGCCAATCATTAGCGGACCGGAGTTCCCTGTGGCGACCCCTAACTGGGAAAAGCCAAAAGAAAAACAACTCTAAACTGGGCAAATAGGGAGAAATGGACTCCTAAGGGCAGTCTTGACCAGCCACCAGAAATTATTTCAAACAATCTGCAGAACCAACTACACTGGCATCTCTGCAGGGAGACCTTGGGGAAGGGAATATCACTAAAGGTCACTTCTGTTGAATACTTCTACCTATACTAAGGCCTCCTCCTAGGTGCCTGGGAATGTCTACCACTGGAGGGAAGGCCCAAGGAAGGGTCTGATATACCTTCAAAATAGACATCTTAAATTTCTTCTGAATGCCTTCAGCAATCTTCAGAAAAGATTCCCCAAGGTGAACAACCCTGAAAGGGCATACCCAGCATGACACACCACAGCTCATTAAGAGTGAGCCACTATGAAGCAATTACTTTGCAAAGATACTAGAGATAGTGTTTCCACTATGAATTCCATAACATCAGGTGATCAGAAAACCTACAGAAAGCCTGATACACTAACAATGGCAAGCCAAAAATCCAAAAGCCAGCATATGGCAGAAGACTAATCTTTCTGCCAAACCAACCAAGGGTTTTGGACTATCACAGAAGTGTGGTCATAGGCTGGGACATCAGTCTTACGGTGGACTGATACAGGAATAAAGGACAAGAATATAGATGCTTAGAGTGATGGCAGGATCAGTACAAGCATTACATTACAAGGGCTGCAACAGCAGTCAGAGCAGGATGACCAGAATGTAGATGTTCAGAAAATGCAAAAGAAGCGCACCTGGAAAAAACAGCCAGTGCAAAGAACACAAAGAGGAGTGGGTGTCCCTTTTGGGAATAAACAGCAGCAGGAACTCTCCATGGAATGCACGGTCTACAAAAAAAGGCAGCACACTTGGTGGTAGAACTCCAAAAGAGTTAAGAACTATCATCCCTATCCAAGTGAAAGAGGGACCTCTGCCCCTTACAAGAAAAAAAAAAAAAAAAAAAAAAAAAAAAACATGTGCGTGTGTGGGGGGTTCTCTAACCAGCTAGCGACAAAAAGGAGAAATGCACCACTGTCAGTGGAAGCCGCAATGTACCAAGATGTATACAGAGACTGAGCATTGGAATACAAAAGTCTGCAACACTCCTACCAATGGCATTCAAACTGTACTGCTAAACAGTGCTCCCCTTCCACCCACACCAATACCTCTTGTCAGATGTTAAACTTTCATGGTCTACCACAAAGGAGGTGAAAGAAAGGCCCAGTGGGTACTAGAGAGCTTGATGAGGTCAGTCCATCCTTTGCTGATCAGCTAATCTCAGCTAGGTGGGAAGAGGAGTGAATGTAGTCCCCTCCCTTGAACTCAACCTCGCACATGTGATTCAAACACCCTGCTCCACATAAAAAAGCATAATGTTAAGTTAAAGTAGGGGGGGGGGTGCTGGCTCCCTAGGTCTCTAACAGCAGCTAATGTCAGGTGAGGTTACTTCAACTCATATATGTGGTGGTTTATAGGTTCATAGGTAGGTACTAAGCTATTGGCCCTAGGGCCTATATAAGCCTAGCCAAACATTACCCTGGCTTTCACCACAAGACAATTTTCCTGTGCCCCTGTTGAGCAGAGCCACAGAAGTGATCCCCGGGGTGAATTTCCTATTACCCATCCAATCATCAATATTTTTCTTGAAGAGTGCTAATGAGGAGCTTTGTTTGATATAGATAGGTAGTTTGTTCCAGAGTATGGGAAGCCTCTGGGACAGGAATCTATCCCTCCAGCATGTTCTGTTTATTGTGGTGACAAGGTTTAGGTCCCTAGAGCATGTAGCTCGGAGGGATTGTAATTTCTTTAAGTGGAGCATGTCCAGCAGCTCTGGGTTTGACATAGCTTTGCATGTTAGGCAGAGATTGCCTCTGAGTAGGTGATATGCGACGGAGTAAAGCTGGAGTTTTTTTGAGAACGTCTGCATAGGGCATTCTGAGGCCAGTACTCCTCTGTGAGGTATTTCTGCGGCCTTTCCAGTTGTTGTAGATGTCTTGTGAGGTACATACCAAAAGGGGCATTGTACTCTACAATGGGTCTAATGAGTGAAAAGTAGAGGGGAACAATAACCTCTTTCTTCCTGGATGAGAAACCTTTTGTGATGAGGTGTGCGAAGTAGAAGGATTTCCAGACTACTGTGGTGATGTGATTATCAAAGGAGAGACTACTGTCAATCTGTGTCCCAAGGTCTCATCACATTTTCGGCGTTAAGTAGACTACAGCCTATGTGGTAGTTCATGGGTACAGAGTTTTTACCAAAAAAGATGACAATGCACTTTTTACACCAAGCTTGAGGCCATGGCTTTGACACCAGGCATCTGTCTCAGTGAGGCCCTTTTGTAAGATGTCCACATAGTTAAGAGTTTTGATTATGGCTCCTAGTTTGCAGTCATCTGTGAACTTCGTCAGCCAAAGACGTCCTGTGTTAGCCTGTACTTCAGAGAAGTAGATAAACAAGAGAGGACCCAGGACTGAACCCTGTAGTACTCCACTTCTCACTGGTCTGAAGTTGGACTTGAAGTCTGCTACTTTCACAGTGTGGGCTCTGTCAGTGAGCCAGTTGGCAACCCACTTTGTGACATAGGGATTTATACCTAGTTTAGTGAGTTTTATCTATAATTCCAGAGTGGGGGGTGGTGTTGAAAGCCTTGGCGAGATCTAGATAGGCTGTTTGAACCATCTTACCCTCATCTATGGCTTTGGTGACCACTTCAAAGTAGTCTATCAGGTTTAGGAGACATTATCTGCCTTTTACAAACCCGAACTGGGTAGGGTCCAGACTTTTGTAGATTTCCAATGTCACTGTTTATAAGTTCCATGATATGTTCTACAGCCTTGTCAGGCTAATGGGGCGGTAGTTCCCGGGGTCCATGGTGGCTCCCCCTTTGTGGAGTGGGACAACTGCTGCTGTGCGCCATTCAGTGGGCACAAAGCCTGAGGTGAGGCTATGACTGAACATGGTACTTAGGTGGGGTGCCAGTTTGTTCTGTAGTTTATGTAGAACACAGCCTGGGATGTTGACAGGTCTCAGGGATGCTGTACTCTTGGCTTTGGATAGTGTTTTTTACCTGTGCAGCCGTGATTACAGGAACTTTGCATTCTTCTGGTATACAGATGGGCCCTTTAGGGGATGAGAGGGGAGTAAAGGTAACACTGAACCTATCTGCCAGGATGATGACAATATCAGTTGGTTCTGTATATTTAGTGCCATTGTGCTGTAACTCAGAGCAGATCTGAGCATTGCCATTGAGATTCTTGACATAGCTATAGAATGCTTTGCGGTTGTCTTTAGAATTGGTGCCAATTTTGTTTTCATAACTAGCTTTGGAGGATTTCATGAGGTATCTCAGCTTCTTACCGAGGCTGACTAGGGAGTTCCTGTAATCATGAGATTTTACTCTTTTGCAACAGTTTTTTCTTCTGTTGTAGAGTTTGTTTACGGCACAGGACCACCAGATTGGATTCCTTTTTTTGGAGGATAGTATCTTGGTTCTGTTACGGATTGCACAATCCATGCACTTGTGTAAGTGCTTATAAAGTGCATTTGTGTAGTATTCAGCAGCCGTACCTCTATTCTCCGCATGGGTGTCGTGAAGTTTGCCACTTCTGTCTTAAGAAGCGTGAAGTTGACTGTGGAGAAATTTTTACGGTGTTTTCCCTAATGGTGGGTGGGGGTGGGACGTGGATATCTAGGGTGATTAGTTTGGGGTCGAATCTGACCAACGAGGAATTGACCATTGGTGTGGAACACCAGTTGCCCATGTTGGTAACGACCAGGTCTAGGATACTGCTGCCCCTGGTGGGGGTGTGGATAAGTTGATCCAAGGCAAAGGAATTTATTATAAATTCCAGAAAACGTTGAGCACAAGAGTTGCTACATGTGTTTTCCCAGTTAATGGTGGGGTAGTTGACATAGCCCATTATTAGGGTGTTAGGTTATACCCTAATATTTTCCAGTGTATCAAGAAATGAGGAGTGGGAATCCTGGGGCATGGTGGGGGATCTGTAGCAAGCTACAGTTTGGATTGCAGTCTTGCCAAGAGTTAGTTGCACTTGGATAATCTCGGATTCATTATGCTGAGCAACTAGCCTGGAGGTGTGGATATCCTTAATGAATATGGTCACGCCTCCACCTTTAGTGTTTTGGTCCAGGTTAGGTGGCCGAAAGGTATGGTATGAATTATAGCCTGGTAATGCAGGGGTGCTCTCTGAAGCCTTGAACCAGGTCTCTGTCAAGGCACAGATGTCTATGTTCTCCATTTTAAGGAGTGCCTCGAGTGAGTGCATTTTGAGGTTTAGACTTGGAGCACTGAGTAGCATTACCCTCAGATTTTGCTTGCTTGTACCCATTACGGTGGTGAATTTGTCATTTGAACCTTGCCTAAAAAAGGCACAACAGGGGTGGCAAGAGCCTTAGCCAGTATCCGGAATCCCAAGGGCGACAGGTGCAGGCCACCTCTGGCAAAACATCGATCAAGTCATCCCAGGCAGACATACTGGATCCCCTTAGAATTACACCAGAAGCTTAGCAAACAGATTAAGTCAATCATTTTGTCCTTGTACTGCGGTATCATTCTGGGTGATGGCAGGATGCTACTCAGAGCTAGGGTCATACCTGCCTGGGCTACAAGATCGGACACAGCTCCTCCATGTCTCTCTTCATGTAGTCCAGGGAGGCACGTCTCAGGCCATTCACAAAAACAAGGACAATGACAGTCATATTTGTACTTGTTGTGGAGTGACCTGCGTGCATGAGTTATGTGGCAGATCCTGGCACCAGACAGGCAGCTGACAGTAACTTTCCTTGTTTAGTCTGGTGAGAGGATCAGTGTGCCTGACTAGAGTCTCTCCTATGACTAGAGTATTGGGTACGTTGTTATGCCTTATGGGCTGTGGTTGAGTGGCATGCTGATTTTGTGGGCTGTGTCTCATTTGGGTTGTGTTGGGGGGGTTGCTTACATTTCTGCTCTAGAGGTCCCTGTTGTTTGGGTAGATTTTTATTGAGAGCCTCCGTGAATGTAGGTGCGTGTTTGGTGTTTGTGTGTGTGTTTTGGTGGTGCAGGTTTTGAGGGACTATGTGATGAGTGTGGTGCAAGTGTTTATCTTCTCCTCTTGACTGTCTAGTCCAGTCTTGGGTGAAGAGAGTTTTGTTTCCAGTTTGGCTATATAAGTGCATCTCTGACAGGTTGTAGTGTTCGGTGGTAGGAGGAGAGTTGTCTGTGTACATGAGGCAATTGCTGCATTGCCCCCAAGATACCAGATTCATCAGGTAGACAATGATCAGGGCCCATCAACCCCTTGATTACCCCCAGGACAGATAACTACATAGGATTCAAATGCTGCTGATGTGATATGGCAGAAAATTGCGGACTGGTCCATTTCTGTTGCTCCTCTAGGGATCCTGCATCAACTAATTCAACTGCTCTCAGCTTGAAAGTATTTAATACTAAGTTTCAGGCTTCTGAGGGTAATGCCTTAAGGATCTTGAGTTGAATCCCTATCATCCTGTGCACACCTCAGTGTCATACCCCATGCATCTCTGTGGTGGTCCTGGTTAGTGAACTGATAAGTCAATGTTCTCCATTAACCACAGAATCTGCTTATTGTGGGATGCATGGGGTTTACTGGTCTGGAGGGAGTATAAGGGTTGGCATCACCTATTCATGAAGAATCAATGTAGCTTTTGTATGAGCAACCTGGTCAGAGGTACAATTATGAAAGATGCTATGCACCCAGCATTCTGAGTAATGCCTTGGCTAAGATGCTGGAACAGATGGTCACTATGCTAAAATATCTGACTAACAGGATCTTATATTGGTTTAGGAATACTTTTTGGTTGTCGACGTCTGGAACAGCTCCTAGAAATGTAACATGCCTTGTGGGAATAAGCTGGAATTTTTGGATGCACAGAGATGGCCCTACTCTCAGAGAGTAAAACAGTGACTTCTACATCCTTTTGAATCTCTGACAGAGAAGGGAATTGAATGAGACAATTATCCAAGCAAGCAGTGATGTGAACTCCTTCTGTCCTGCAAAAGGCAATTACTGGAGCCAGGCACTTTGTGAAGACCTTGGGTGCAGTACACAAGCCAAAGGGTGAACATTTGAATTTAAAATGGGAACTCCTCAGTTTGAACCTCAGGAACTGCCTGCCTTTCTGAACTATGGGGATGTGTTAAAAGGCATCCTTCAGATCTAGGGGCATCACTAGCAAATAAGGCAAAAATGTTTTATAAGGTCTACATTTTGAATCACTAAATAACTTTTCAGCCTTGATATGTCTAGTATGGGGCATCAAGACCCTTCTGTTCTTGTAATAAGGAAAAGTCTTTAGTAAAATCCTGTTTTTTCTGACACCTGCTACATGGCACCCTTTGCCAGAGGACTGTTCACGTGTTGTGACTTGAGATGCAACTGGCCTTTAGGTGCGAGTGGAATGCCTAGGAATTTTGGTGCCTTTAAGAACCTAAGTTGCAGCTTATCGTCATGATCTGCAAGATGCACATAACTTGGACAGCGATTTCCTACTTGTTTGCCAAAAAGGCCAGCCTGTCTCGTGTGTGTGGTACAGGAGGGATGAAAATGGGCAGGGTTTTTGGTGGGGGTAGGAAGGTGCAGTGAAGAGTCAATATCTACTACCTGTGGATGTGATGGTCCTGAAACCCCCAGGTCTGCCTTCAGGTAAAAATTGTCAATTTGAATATTTTCCCTTCTTTCCTTTCAGCAGTTTACTTTTGCCCTGTCTGGGACAAAAGGGAAAGCTTTTGTGGAGGATTTCATGACATGTCAAACAGAGGGAAGTGAAAGTTGCCCTTGATGGGACTGCATGACTTTCTACTTTTACTCCAATCTTTTGAAAGCCTTCTATATTGGCAGCCCGAAGAGAAGCTTCTGATCCAGCATGTCATCCAGCAGCTCCGCCTTTACATGCACTAGAAGGGGATGATTCCTCAACCAGGTATGCACGTTTCCTCATCAAAGACTCCATGGCAGCTGTCAAGCATCATACATCTACTGCACCATAGCCACATTTTATGCAGTGCCAGTCTACCTGGCACCAAGGCTGCACAATCCCAGCATCTCTCTTCTAGGTTCTAGTCTGATTTTTTTTTCCGCCTTCTATCTTAATTGCTCATGGAGGGACTCCTGAAATGTGAGCATATGAGACTAGTAGTTGGGGAGACTAATGGTTAAGGCAGCTGAGGTGCAAGTCTTTCTTGCGAACAAGCACAAATCTTACTCTCCCTGTAATTTGGAAATGAAAACCTGTCTGCAGGCTTACTGACCTGGCAACCCTCATTTTTTGCACCAGTGAGAAGCAATACAGGAACATCAATGCTGGATGTACTACAGGACTTTTGTGAAGGTGCTTGGGAGAATGTTGGGCTCCTAAAGAAGCGGCCTGTTTTTTGTGGGCAAGGGATGCAAAACAATATGCACATATGCTGCCTTAAAAGAATCATCCAGGACCTCAAACACTAGAAGTACAGTCAGGGATATATGTTCTGGCAGACTCAGACTATACCCTAATATGGGTCTGCAAAAATCCTAGACTCTCAAATGAATCTTTATCCTTATAAAGGTAATCTCCAAAGGATAAATCCCCAGGTGAAGAGGCTGATGAAAAGTTAACAATCCATTAAGGCGGCTGATGAAAAGGGGTCTGCATAAATCAGCTCCACCCACCTCTGAAAAAAAGAGGACTGTGGCTCCCCCCTCCCTAGGGAGAAGACTTTTAAAAAAAAAAAACTTAGCACCAGAGGCAAAATATTTTTTTAGAATCCGGCTGCCTGAATATCAAACTCCATGAAGTCCTCAGGCAACCGGAAAATGTCATGGGAAGAAACTTGGGGAATCTGGAATTGAAACCAAGTCTACAATGCCGGAGACAAACTTTGCTTAGGTTTGCAGTCTGGTTCACAGGCCACAGGTGGGTAAACAGAGATCTCAATGTGGCCCTCTTCCACTTCATCTTTGATTACAACTCTACGGTTACTATCCTTCAGCACTTGAATAAGGGGCTGCATTCCATTTCGGGATAGCATACTATGACACTGGAATCCTTTGTTTTCTGCAAACGCTATAATATAGCTGATCATTTCTTCTGCAGACGTCTGCACTGTGTAAGCAACACCTTAACTGTCTGAGCACATCTAAAGAATGTAAGTTTCAATCCAATTTATTTGGTAGTTTGGAGAAAAAAACTGGCATATAAATTGCAAAGTTTAGTGCCATGTCTGTGTAAAAAAACATACCGGTAAACAAGGGAACCCTATGACTGAAATGTCAAGAAGGGCTCCTTACACAAAGAGCCTGCAAATCCTTAGGCTATACTGGCTGAGGTGACTGCCATCTGAAGTATCTTGTACAAAAGGTAATTTACACGTAGGAAGACCCTGCTGGCTTAAACAAAGGTGCAGTCAGTTTCTCCATTAAAATGCAGGTCCAAGAATGGTAAAATACTCCTTAAAATGCTTTCTGCTCTTCTGGAAGTGAGTGGTGGATCTAGAAGTGATAGATCCAGAAGTAAACACACAGCTACAGCAAGGAGATGGGACCTTTACAAAGGTACAGGATAAGCATGCATGAAAAAATTCTACAAAATACTGCAGGATACTTATTACATCTGCTTCAGCAGACACAAGACCACTACCATCCTTTGGCACTACTAGAAGAAAGTTATTTCTCCCAGTTTATTATGGTAAGTTTTTATAACCAGGGTGAGGATCTGTATTTTTACTTTTCTAACAATGAACTTTTCTGGGCTTTAGCCTCTCTCTCTCTGATGGCACAAAAGCTCTGAGGGACTGTGCAATAAACCATTCATTCTTCAGTACAGCTCAAGCTGAATAACCGTTTTGACACGTGGAAGGTTATCGTTGAAGCTTTGGAAGCTGGCCAGTTGTCATATCCTGTGAAAACTACAAAGCACAGTTGTGTACACTTACCATAAATGTAGATGCTAATGTGTATTCACGGTTGCAGTCATCACTTTTGGGTTACCCCTGCCAGGGTATCCCTCGGCTGGCCCGAATAACAGAGACTTAGTATTTCTGCATCAGTTGCTGTCGCTTGAGCACTGATGTCAGGTCGTAAGTGGTATAAAGGAAGGTATCCAATGCCATTACATCAGTTTTCTTCCCTTAACCTGTCAGGTGCCCCCAAAGTAAGAGGCCAGGCTCTGGTAGTAGAACCCCACCAGTGGAAAAAACATACCAATATGTCCCTTGTAAGGAAAGGGGAACAACAAGGGAAAAAAAAAAGAGGAGGAAAGAGAAAGGGGGGTGAAGGGAGGGAAACCAGGACTGAAACAGTGAATACTCTGGAACATCTACATTTATGGTAAGTGTACACAATTGTACTATGTTCTTCATGTTCATCCCACA